>NC_037672.1:79347816-79670712 GCF_003255815.1 Theropithecus gelada
ATATATATATATATATACATACACACACACACACACACACACACACACACACACATTATCTTACTTGGAAAATTGAAACAATAACCTGCTCCTATATGGTTGTGATGAGAATTAAAAGAGATAACTTGTTTAAAATCCTTTAACACAAGAGTTGGTACATGCCAGGGATTCAGTAGCATTCACTGGCTTTGCTTTCCTCCCCGCTGACAATTTCTTTCATAAACTGTGTTTAAAGCCCCATTGTATGTTTGTGCAAGAGGGGCCAAGCACAAAGTACCAAGCCTAAAGAAGAACTAGGATCTATAATACAGTCTGTTCTCTGTTCCCTAAGCTGTGCACTCTGGCTTGAGGGTTTCTCTGCCCAGAGAAAGGGATGCCTCTTCCTAATTCATACAGAGAGGTTAAAAGGTCTAATTGTACCTGGGTCTTACACTTAACAAATTTCTGTTGAATTAAATTGAATTGTGTTAAATTATTCCATAGCGAAAAGGTTGATTTTTAGAAAATAAAATAACAAAAGTTATCTTGACTGATTTCAAAGTCTAAAAGGGTCATCCAAACAAGTCCTCACCTTTCTTTGATCTCAAGTGAATTTTACATCTATCCCATTTCAATACTTAGAAACAGGGCTACAGAAATGTTTCAGCTTCAGGAAAGTTAAAATGTAATACACCGTACTTTGATAGCGTCTCCTATCTTTGACCATTCTACGTTCCTTTGTTGTGCTACATTTGGACTTCACCTCTTGATACCTTCATTTTCTCCAGTCTATCAACAGCCTCTTGCAATATTCACTTTTTTATGAGCTGTATTGTAAATGACCTAAACTGCTTGCTCATAAATACCCTCAATTTCCTTAATTCCCTTGCGCTTTTTTCTTTCACCTCATCTGCACATCAAAAAAGCCCTAATGCTGGATGAAGACCATGCCTCCTTTTTTCTTTGTATGCCTTTTTCTAGCTATCCTAAAGGGGGGGAAAAAAGCACAAGTATATGCAAGTCTTACACATTAATATTTTCCGGCCATAGCTGGACCTTAAACATTGCTTGAAAATCCTTGCCCATTTTTCTCTGCCTTTCCTCTAAGAGTTTCAAATCTTCATCACACTTTTCAATTCCCTAACGCAAAGCCATTCATCTACTTATTAACCCATTCATTCAAAAATGTGCATGGAGTTTCTACCATGCAATGTATATTTTGATGAGACCTGGAGATAAAACTGTGACCAAAATATGAATGATCTCTGCTATCACGCGGTTTATATTCTAGTCATGGAAAGAGAAAATAAACCAATAAACAAAATATTACAGTTTTTGGTAAGTGTTATAGGAAAAATAAAAAGGATCCTCTGAGAAAATTACAAATTTGAATAGGACAAGAAGGATGGTTAGTATTCTTAAATGTTAGAGAAGGATGCCTGAAAGAAAAAAAAATTTAAACTGAGAGACAGTCTGAAGAAGAGCTGTGAAAAAATGCCCAGGCAGATAGCACACCATCAGCAAATGCAAAAAGCAAAGCAAAAGAAAGAAAGAAAGAAAATTAGGATACAGTGTAGCAAATTAAAGCAGCGAAAGGTCTTATTGCAGCTCATTAGATAGCTCATTGACTTTTTGGAAGGGCAGAGGAAACAGGCTTGGAGGCCACACATGATTCTACATCCAAAGTACACTGCAGTGTTGTGCCAGTGAAGAACTTCTGTCACTGTTTCTAGGATCAGAAACTTTATCTGGCACCAGTGACCATGGGCACTGGATGCCTAATCTCTCATCACTGCCCCTGAAAGTCTCCACTGCCATTCTCAACTAAACATAGATTTCATGTGGCACCTGATTTCTCATGTTTATTACTTCTTAATTGAAGCTCATTGTAGATGAGCCTCATTAGCTTAGCAGATACTAGTTTACCAGTCTGAGCCTTTGCTGTAAAGCAGCATAAAAAATGAATCCTTGATTGACTTCTACATTGGACTGGAAGAATTCAATTAGTGAGAAATTCCCCAAATATAAGAAGTGTGTTTGACAGCTAGATACCATGATATATTTACACTGAGAAACATACTGAAAGACTTTCCGGGAGCCTGGAAGCTGGTGAGGGATGAATAACTCCTCCTTTCTCGGGCCCAGTCCCAAGGCACAAGGCCACCTGCGCCAGCAGTAAGATAGCCAGAAGCAGGAAGAGAGCTGGCCGGAAAACACATACCCGCTTAAGATCTAGAGAGAGGCCGTCCAGGTAGCACGTAGCAGTTACATCAGACTGAGACACTTCCTGTTTACAGGAGACTATAGAACCCCTGCCCCTACCTGTGTACCTGGTGGTACACTCTTGGGGTTCAAACCAATACAAAAACCTTGCACATACATCCCCCAAATTTCAGAAACTTACAACGAAAGTTTATTTCTTGCTCATTTTGCATATATATACTGTGGATTCTCTGAGTCTCTGCTTTTTGCTGTTCCTTGACTTCTCTCATTCATACTGAAAGAACCACCTGTATATGAATCACACCTTTCTTGTGATAGAAGCAAAATAAGGAGGCTAAGCTGTTCCATGCAACCACATTTAATGCTTCAGTTTGCTAAATATCATGGCCATCCATATTCTTTCGGCCAAAATTAAGTCTCATGGCAAGTTAAGAAAAAAAATGAAATAAAAAAAATACTTCTCCCATGGGGCAGGTGGTTGAAAGGGTAAGAATGGGTGAATATTAATAAATGATAATCGATTAACACACTATGCCCCTTAGTCACAAATGTTTATTTACTACTGCACAGAAAACACACCTTCAAAAAGATACTATGGCATCAGACTCTAAGTCCATCATTTTCTGATAATCTCTGCTTTAAGTCTAAATGCTGATACTCCTCTGGCTTACACATCCATCATAAAATGGTGGAATATTCACCAAAAAAGCATTGCAGTTTTAAGAAAGAATAATGGGAGACACAGGGCAATCAATCAGTGGTACATAAAAATCTGAAATTCAACCAGATAATGTAGGGGAGAAAAAGTAATAGTTTTCTTCCTTAACTGTTGAAAGGTTAACAGCTGACATCCCTGTAACAAAAAATACTAGTTTAGCAGATACTAGTTTACCAGTCTGAGCCTTTGCTGTAAAGTAGCATAGACTAAAAAAGAAGAGCATAAAATGTTTACTTAACTAAAATTTTATCTGACATGGGAGAGTTCAGAAATGAAGACCCAAAGACCCAAGGAAAACTGCATATATGTATGCTTAAATTCAATGAAGAATAGACAGTTGTGTCGAACTATGATGGGACAAAAAGGCATATGATCTAATAGGAAAACTTAGCAAGGCCTAAGTCAGAGTCTTGGTGTCTCTATCATTTAATTCCTTTCTTCCAGGTAGAGTGCTGGACACCTGTTTGATGAGGGTCTTATTTCAGAATCTTGCTAAAAGCTACAAGATGACCTAAAACACAATGCAACACACTTACCTTTTCTGAACTGCCCTCAGGCTTGGAAAGCATGTGGTTCCTGTTCCAAATACTTTGTCATGACATAATAAAGGCTTTAGTAGGACAATATTTGTGGGTGCCGATTTTTATATTAGTTAGCTCTTGAGGGTTTATGTTGTGTAACTAACAAGCCCAAAACTCAGTGACTGACAGCAGCACAGGTTTATTTCTCATTCCCTTTTTGTGGTTTCTGGGGCATGGTTGTGCCTCAGATCTAGTCTGTGGGGCATAGTTGTGTCTTCTACAACTGTCCTTTTAATTTAGACTAGGGGAAAATGTATACCCTCAATGTAGGACGTGACTTTTCTCACAGAAGGGGGGAAAAACAAGAGAAGCTAAGCCAAATTATTCTATTGTATTTGTAGCTCTTGCTCAGACATGGCACGTGGCAGACCTGCTTACATTAAGCTAGAAAAAGTGTCACTTTGCCAATGGGATAAAAAATTATATTTCTTTAGAAGGCTGAGAGTAAAAAAAGAAAGGGAAAATAAATATTGGTATACAATAATACAACTTACCACAGAGGGTATGTAGGAACAAATCTCAGAGCCAAGCCCACAGGAAGTATAATAATTAGAGTCTAAATAAACAAAAAGTAAACAAAGAGAAAGAAAGGGTCAGCCATTGAGATAGTAGGTATATCAGGGAAGTATGAAATCATGCAAACAAATTAGAAAAATTAGCAGTTAAATAAAAAGTGAACATCTAACTCCATCAAGAACCATTAAGAGATCGAGTAAGGTGAGGGCTGAAAGATGTTCATGGTTTGGGGCAAAACGAAGTAGCTAAATCAGTAAAGTAGGTATGTAAATTTAAGCAAAGCAAAAAAGCTACTGCCAGGTGAAGAAGCTACATTAAAGAAGGAATAGATTTTGCAGTTACAAAATCTATTCCTTCTTTAATGTAGCTTCTTCACCTGGCAGTAGCTAATTTATCAGTACAACTGATAAATTACACTCTTTTCTTCCTTACCAAATTCAAAATCAAATGATGAATAAGCACAGGAGTAAGATATACTGAGATCAAAATAGCAAATCTATACCTAGTAAAACTAAACTGCAGCTAGACCTTAAGCCAATATGGACTTCTTAATTTTTTCCCCTTTTATTACACGGCTAGGATACATTCTCAGGGTAAATTGGTTCTAGAGAATTTCATTTCTCCAGTCAGGTGCAAGAAAAGAAATGGTTGCCTCAGCCACTTCCATCTCATAGAATGAGTATAGAAAGAAATTAGCTTCTAGGAGTCATTAAAGACAGGCTCTTGGCCTCACTCCAAGTATATTTTCTACACAGAGTATGAACAGTAAAAAAGAATGCATCCATGCTCTGCTTAGATGTGACAGATGATTAATCGTCTCCCAATATCACAATTCCTTCCATAACATTAGAAATGTGCCTCCTCTCTGTGGAATTTCAGCAGGGAAAATGAATGCCTAGCTAGAGGCCAAGGCTGTCTTGCTTCTTGTACCATCCAGATGCAATGATAAATGAAGTGATATAAACAAATTCCAGGTCACATCCTTAAAAAGAAAATATACTACCATCTATTTTGTCTTTCTTCCTGTCTGGATCCAAAGATATGGTACAAAATAGTACATTAGACACAGTCACTACTTTCTAAGGATAACAGAGTGACTCCACCAGCCTGGATCTCTGGATAACCTTTTGGTTGAGTCACCAAGACATTCTAAAATCCTTCATATTCCTCTAGAATTTTACATGAAAAATAAATTCTTTTTTGTTTGACCGACTGTATTTGGGGGACCAGCAGGTATAGTAACTTATGCTGCATCATAATTAATAATTGATTTGGAACCTACTAATATAATGCTGCCATAATAAAAATCACAAATTAAGCATCAGCTTCCCAGGTGGGCTGTGTGCATCTGGACATAAAATTTTTGTTTTAAAAATCTGGTAACCTTTATTATGTCATGACAAAGTATTTGGAAAGTGAACCACATGCTTTCCAAGCCTGAAGGCAGTTCTGAAAAGGTAAGCATGTTGCATTGTGTGTGACTTCACCTTGTGGCTTTCAGCAAGATTCTGAAAGATGCAAATGAAGATAGGAAAAAATAGCCAGATTGCAAGCAGAGTTGGAATGGAACATATTTTTGTCAAAAGAAAAGGTTTTTTGTCACCTTAGTCTATTTATGCTGCTATAACAAAATGCCATCAAGTAGGTAGCCTATAAACAATAGAAAATTATTTATTGTAGTTCTGGAGGCTGGGAAGTCCAGGATTAAGATGCCAACAGATTTGGTGTCTGTTAAGGGTCCACTTTCAGGCTTATAGATTGCCTTTTTTTTCTGTATTCTCACATGGTAGAAGAGGTAAATGTTGGGGTCTGCATGTTTCCTAAACAAAGGAATGAACACACAAAACAAGACAAGACAAACATGGCAGCCACCTTGAATGGCACACTCTGCTTTATTTTATACAGTCGTTTGTGGAATGTTGCCAAGTCACAAGACACATTGTTGTTTTTCTGACCTTTCCCTGACTTTCTGGATTTTCAAGATGTTTACACATAAACAAGCCCCCAGGGTCTGCTGTTAGCAGCTGGCTCCTTTGTCCTCCCTGTTTGCAGGGAAGGAATGCCCTGCTTCGTTTGCAAGAGTAGGACTTCTCGGGAACACCCTGCTTCATTTGCAAGAGCAGAACTTATTGGGAACGCCCTGCTTCATTTGCAAGAGCAGAACTTATTGGGAACGCCCTGCTTCATTTGCAAGAGCAGGACTTATCAGGAACACCCTGTTTGCGAGCACATAGTCCTCTACAGGTAAAGGGTCTCTCTCTGGCCCTCTTTTATAGGGCCGCTAATCTCATTTGTGGGATATATCCCCATGACCTAATCACTTCCCAAAGGAAGAGACTATTCCCCAACTCCTAACCACTCTACACCTCCTAATACCATAACCATGGAGATCAGAATTTCAGCATATCAATTTTTAAACCACAGCACACACAAACCACAAGCCACCTACATTTAGACTGTAGCACTTGTCCTGTGTCTTCATTTGACATTGACTGAGTTTAGTGATGTATTGGAAACAGCAGTGCTGCAGTTTTTTCTTCATGCTGCTACCAAAAGGGACAAAATTGTATCCCAGTAACTTTTCCCAATGTTTCTTCCTAAGATTTCTCAGCCAGATATAGGAGGAAGCCTAGTAATGGAGACCATATTATGGTTTCTTTCCTAGCCAAGACTATTTTTTCTCTTATATAGCTTCATGTCACCTCAGCTAATTTAAGGAAAAAGTAGACCTAACAATGTAATAAATAAAAAGCCTGATTGATTAAAAAGCCATTATAATATAATGGACATGTAGGAACTTTTCAGAAAGCAAGCCAAAGTCAAGGATGACAATGGATAAATCAGACACAAACTAGAGTCTAACCAAGCAGTTTTTCCACTGATAATTCAAAAAGGCTTTATAATTCCTGTCCAGCAGGAGTTCATCATTGCCATGCATTAGTGACTGCTACGCATTCTTCAATTCCAAATGGCCAAAATTGGCCTTTGGTTATCAATACTCTATTTCTGTTTCCCATTTTTCTGTGTATTAGGGGTGTGTGTGTGTTTTGTGAAAATTGGGGAGAAAGAGAAATGATTTATTTATTAATTTATATATCACCAGACCTTGAGGAGTAACATCCAAACTCAACAGAGAGCATTGCATATTACCCAGTGACTCTAGACTTTGTGTAGAATGCAGTGACTACATGGAAGGTTGTATTACATTTTTGGATACAAGAGTGGGGAAAATGTTATATATTGATACTTGAGTAGCCAGAGAGGAAGAGATTGTTAATCATTTCTTAGCATCCACTCATCCATTTGTTAAAAACCATCCCTCTCCCCTCAATTTTGAGCCACAATGCCCCAAATGTAAGGTACATTTCTGAGCTTCTCTTGTGACTAAGTGGCCATAAGGGCTTATTGACCTCCATTTCCTTTTTCCCTGCTGGCTGGAAGATGGTGACAACTGGAATAGCCACACAAAAACAAGAAATGTAAGCTAGAAATTGAAGGTAACAGATGCTCTCTCAGCCAACAGGTCTAATACTCTTGAAACTACTACCAGCTTCTGGGCCAAGAAGTAAAAGAGAAATAAACTTCTGTTACATACAATTAATCTTTATGGCTTTAAAACAAACAAACAAACAGAAACAAACAGAAACTCAACCCATACCATAACTAATTCAATAAGCCATTTGTGTTTGTTCTGCTCTATCTCCCAAAATCAAGAATCACATAGGTCACTCATCTTAAGTGAAACATCGAGTGAGGTGAACTGGAAGTATAAAAGCTATCCTCCCAACATAGTTTTCTTCTAGTTAGTGTAGCAAGAGTATTGATCTTACTTAATTTAGATGAAGTAGACACTGGTTATGCAACAGCACTATCAAGAATCAGTGACAGTAAGGGGAGTAAAGAATTTAGGCAGTTTCAAATAATGGTGAGATATTTTTTAAAAGACTAGAAGATATTTGTAAGCAATGTTATGATAGGGATTCTGATAGATAATTCCATAGAACTGGAGATGAAAGTTTAAAAATGCAAATATTTGGTGGCTCCTTCCTAGATACACTAAGTCAAATTTGTTCAGGAGAACTAAGCAAGTGATGGAAAAGTTTTTTGTTTGCTTTGTTTGGCTTAAAATTTTATTTTTTGGGGGGCAGTTTTAGGTTCAAAGCAAAATTGAATAGAATGTACAGAGATTTCCCATATACCCTCTGCCCCCATACACATATAGCCTCCTCCAATATCAACATGGCCCACCAGAGTATTACATTTTGTTATAACTGATAAACATATATTGACATATTAACTAAAGTCTGCAGTTTACATTAGGCTTCACTCTTGGTGACGTGCATTCTGTGGTTTTGAATAAATGTGTAAAGACAAGTATGCCCCATTGTAGTGTCATTTCAGGGTAGTTTCGCTTCCCTAAAATTCCTCTGTGCTTTACCTATTCATCTCTTCCTCCTCCCTATATTCTGGCACCCAATTATCTTTTTAGTATCTTCATAGCTATACCATTTGCAGAATCCTATAGATGGAATTATACACTATGTAGCCTTTTCAAATTGGCTTCTTTCACTTAATATGCATTGTTTCCTCCATGTCTTTTCATGTCTTGATTACTCATTTCTTTTCAGTACTAATAACACTATCTGCATGAACTACAGTTGTTTTATACATTAACCTACTGAAGGACATATTGCTTGCTTCCAAGTTTGAGCAATTACAAATACAGTGTTATAAGCATCTGTGTATAAGTTTTTGTGGGGACATAAGTTTTCAAATCCTTTGGGTAAATACCAAGAAATGTGATTGTTGGGTCAAATGGTTAAGAGTATGTTTAGATTTGTAAGAAACTGACAAACTGACTTCTAAATTGACTACCATTTTGCATTCCCACCATCAATGGATGAAAACTCCTGTTGTTCTTCATCTTCACTAGTATTTGGTGTTTGGTTAATGTTCTGAATTTTAGCTATCCTGATAGGTGTGTAGTGACATCTCATTTTAATTTGCATTTCCTTAATGACATATGATATGGAGCATCTTTACAAATGTTTATTTGCAACCCGTATACCTTCTTTGGTGAGGTTTCTGATAAGGTATTCAGCCCATTTTTTAATGTTGTTCATTTTCCTGTTGTGAGTTGTAACAGTTCTTTGTTTATTTTGGAAAATAGTCCTTTGTAAGACATGTCTTTTGCAAATGTTTCCCCCAGTCTGTCATTTGTCTGATCATATTTCTGGTAGTGCCTTTCATAGAGCAAAAATGTTCATTTTAATAAAGTCTAACTTATAAGTTCTTTTTAACATGAATCTTGTCTTTGGTATTGTATTTAAAAATTCACAGCCAAACCCTAGATATCTAAATTTTCTCCTATATTATTTTGCCTTTTACAATTAGGTCTATAATTCATTTTAAGTTACTTTTTGTGAACAGTGTAAAGTTTGTGTTTAGATTCTTTTTTTTTTTTTTTTTGTACATAGATGTCCAGTTGTTTCAGCATCATTTGTTGTGAAGACTACCTTTGTTTCATTGCATTGTCTTTGTTCCTTTGTCAAAGTTTAGTTGCCTATACTTATATGGGCCTATTTTGGAGCTCTTTATTCTGCTCCACTAAATGATTTGTCTGTTTTTTTGTTGCCAGTTCCACACTGTCATGATTGCTGTAACTTTGTTTTAAGTCTTAAGTCAGGTACCGTTAGTCTTTGTTCTTCTTCAATATTGTGTTGGCTATTCTGGGTCATTTGCCTCTCTATATAAACTTTAGAATCAGTTTGTTAATATCAACAAAATAATTTGCTGAGATCTTTATTGGGATAACGTTGAATCTATCAATTAAGTGGGAAGAACTGACATCTTCATAATATTGTCTTCTGATTCATGAACATAAAATATCTCTTATTTTAGTTCTTTAATGCTTTTCAATAGTTTTATAGTTTTCCTCATATAGATCATAATATCTTTCTTCAGAGTTTTGTAGGTTTCCTCATTTATATTGTTCACATATTTTGTTAGATTTATACATTCCAAATGTTTCAGGTGTTAATGTAAATAATAAAGTGTGTTTAATTTCAAATTACACTTACAAATTGCTAATGTATAGGAAGGTGGTTGACTATTGTATGCTAAACTTATGTCTTGCAACCTTGCTTTAATACTTATTAGTTTCAAGAGTTTTTTTTTACCAGTTCTTTCAGATTTTATACATAGAATATAATATCATTATGATCAAAGATACTTTTATCTTTTTCTTCCCAATCTAAATATCATTTATTTTATTTTCTTCTCTTACTGAATTATAGAGTAATTCATCTAAAATGCTGAAAAGGAGTGGTAAGAGAGAACATCCTTATCTTGCTCTTGATCTTAGGGGAAAAGCTTGTAATTTGTCATCATTAAGTATGATGTTAGTTGTAGGTTGTTTATACGTTATTTAGTTGAGGAATTCCCATTTATTCCTAGTTTATTGACAGTTTTTATCATGAATGGGTGTTGGATTTTGTCAAATGCTTTTCCTGTACCTATTGACATGAGCATGTGATTTTTCTTCTTTGCTTTGTTGATATGATGAAATATATTAATTGACTTTTGAATATTGAACCAACCTTGCATACATGGGATAAATCTCACTTAGCCATGGTATATTTTTATTTTTATATATTGTTGGATTTTAATTACTAATATATTGTTGAGAATATTTGCATCTATATTCATGAGAGAAATTGATTTGTAGTTTTATTATAATGTCTTCATTGGGTGTTGGTATTACTGTAATGCTAGCCTCATACAATGAATTAGAAAGTATTTCCTCTACTTTTGACTTCTGTAAGAAATTGTTGAGAATTCGTATAAATTTGTCTTTAAATATTTAGTAGAATTACCGGTACATTTAGGCCCAGTGCTTTACATTTTAGAAGGTTATTAATTATTAACTAAATTTATTTAATAGAATTAGGCCTCTTCATATTGTCTATTTCTTCTTGGTGAGTTTTATTGTGTCTTTCAAAGAGTTGGTTTATTTTGTGAAGGTTATTAAATTTGTTGGCATACATTTATTCATAGTGTTGCTTTGTTGTTCTTTTAATAGTCATGAGATCTGTTGTGATATCATTCTTTCATTATTGACATTAGTAATTGTGTCTTGTCTTTCTTAGCCTGGCTACAGGCTTATTAGTTTTATTAATTTTTTTAAGGAAACAGCTTTTGATACTTTTTATTTTCTCTATTGATTTCCTGCTTTTAATGTTATTTATTCCTACTCTAATTTATATTTATTTTGTTCTGGTTAGTTTTTATGTAATTCATTCTTCTCTTTCTAGTTTCCTAAGTGGAAGCTTGGATTATACATTTTTTTAGTTTTCAAATATTTGGATTCTATGATATAAATTTTTCTCTAAGCACTGTTTTTCCTGCATTCCTGTGTTTTTACTTTCATTCAATCTAAAATGCCTTTCAATTACTCTTTAATATTTTGAGATTTTCCAACTACACAGCTATTATTGATTTCTAGTTTAATTTCACTGTGGTCTGAGAGCAGCCATATGATTTCTATTATTTTTAATTTGTTAAGGTGTATTTTATAGTCCAGGATGTGGTCTATCTTAGTGAAGAGTTCATGTGAAGTTCAGAAGAATGTGTAATCTGCTATTGTTGCTGTTATTTGGAACAAACTGTTATCTGTCAGATCAATTAAGAGTAAGTAAATTTAAAAAGTTTTTTTTTTTTTTTTTTTAAGATGGAGTTTTTGCTCCATCGCCCAAGCTAGAGTGTAGAGGTGGGATCTCAGTTCACTGCCATTTCCACTTCCCAGATTCCAGCAATTACCCTACCTCAGCCTCCTGAGTAGCCAGGATTATAGGCACCCACTACCATGCTCAGCTGATTTTGTATTTTTAGTAAAAATGGAGTTTCACAATGTTGGCTAGGCTAGTTTTGAACTCCTGACCTCAAGTGATCTGCCTGTCTTGGCCCCCCCAAAGTGCTGGGATTACAGGCATGAGTCACAGAGCCCAGCTAAAACCTTTAGTTTACTTTCACTTATTTATTCTCTGATGTTTTTCCTTTCTTTATGTAGATCTGCTACAGCATGAAAGTTTGTGTCTCCCCTAAGCTCCTCTATTGAAACTCTAACTCCCAGAGTAAGAGCATTGGAGGTAGGGACATTTGGAAAATGACCAGGTCTGAGGACGGAACCTTCATAAACAGGATTAGTTCCCTTATAAAACAGGCCTAAAGAAGTTCATTTGCTCCTTTCCCTATGTGACGACACAGCAAGAAGGTGCCAACTATAAGGATTGGACACTCACTAGACACCAAAACTTCTGGTGACTTGATCTTGATCTTTTCACACTCCAGAACTGTGAGAGACAAATGCTTGTTGTTTGTTAAGCCACCAAATTTGTGATATTTTTTGTTATAGCAGCTCAAGTAGACTAAGACCAGATGAAACTGTCTGACCTACATAATTTTCTTTCTCTCTGAAGAAAATGAAATCTCCTTTTTTTTTTTTTTTTTGAGATGGAGTTTCACTCTTGTTGCCCAGGCTGGAGTGCAATGGTGTGATCTCGGCTCACCGTAACCTCCACCTCCCGGGTTCAAGCGATTCTCCTCCCTCAGCCTCCCGAGTAGCTTGGATTACAGACATGCACCACCATGCCTGGCTAATTTTCATATTTGTTATTAGAGATGGGGTTTCACCATGTTGGTAAGGCTGGTCTTGAACCCCTGACCTCAGGTGATCCACCTGCCTTGGCCTCCCAAATTGCTGGGATTACAGGCGTGAGCCACTACGCCCGGCCTATGAAATCTCTTTTGATATTTCATACAAGGCAAGTTCTGGTGGCAACAAATCCCTCAACTTCTGTTTGTGTAAGAAAGCCTATTTCTGCTTTACTTTTGAAGAATCATTTTGCAGGGTACAAAATCCTAGTTAGGTGACGTTTTTCTCTCAACACTTCAAATATTTCACTCCACTCTCTTCTTGTGTGCATAATCTCTAGGAAGGTATTGGATGTAATTCTTACCTTTCCTCCTCTATAGTAAGGTGTTTTACTCACCCTCTGGTTTCTTTCAAGATTTTTTTCTTTATCTTTGATAATCTGAGGGTCAAATATGATATATCTATGTGTAGTTTTTTGGGCATTTATCCAGCTTACTGTTTTAAGTAAGCTGGATCCATGGCTTGGTGTCTGAAATTAATTTGAAAAAATTCTGTCCTTTTTTCTTTAAATATTGATTTTATTTATTCCTTTCTTCTCTTTCTGGTATTCTCATTACACATATTATACTTTTTGCTGTTTTCCCACAATACTTAGATATTTTATTCTATTTTTTCTTTTTTCGATTTGCTTTTAAGTTGGATTTCCATTGTCATATTCTCAATCAAGCTCAGAGATTGTTTCCTCTGGAATGCCTAGTCTACAAATGAGCCCATCAAATGCATTTATTATTTCTGTTGCAGTGTTTTTGATCTCTAGGATTTCTTTTAGATTCTTTCTTAGAACGTCAATCTCTCTGCTTATATTGCCCATCTGTTCCTTTACACTGTCTATCCATTACAACTCTCAACATATTAATTATTTGTGTTTTAAATTCCCAGTCTGATTATTCCAATATTCCCACCACATTCAAAGCTGGTGCTGGTGCTTGTTTTGTCTCTTTAAACTGTGCTTTTTTGCCTTTTGCTATGTCTCTGTTTTTTAATAAGCCTGTGCCCCCGGACTGTGAATGTTACACATTCTTCTTGTTATTTTCCTCCTCTTAGGTGGAATAGGGTGGGTAGAATGGGTTGGCATTGGATATTTCCCTTCCTCCACGTACAAGACTAGAGTAGGTGGAATTAGGTATTTCCCTTCCCCTAGGTCAGTTAGGCTATAATTAAACAGTTTTTCCTGAGGCCATCCCTTGTTAAGTAGAATAGAATTTTTTGTTGTATTTCAAAATAACTACCTTTCCCCTTCCCCTGCCAGAAGCAAGAGGGCATTTTTCTTCAATACTTACTCTGAGAAACTTGTCAAGATTCCAGAGGTAGAACTCAATAGTGTGGGGAACCCCCTAATCCCCAAAACTGGGTCCACCTGGAGCTTCTAAGGCTCCAGCAATTTATCAATTACAGTTTAGATTTCCTACCTTGGCACTGGTTCCTGGAGAAGTTTCTACTTATGAGTTTCTATTCCAGGAAGTTGTAGATCTCTGTATTCACCTATCTGTCTCTCCAATTTGTGGGGCAGGGTTTTGTCTTGTGACATTGCTTCTCTCACAGATCTAAGATGTGTTAATTTTTCAGTTTGTTCAGCTTTTTTACTTGTCGTTAGGATGAAGTGGTGACTTCCTACCTCCTTACATACTGGAACCAGAAAAGCGATTTTTTGTTGTTTTTGTTTTGTTTTGTTTTGTTTTGTTTTGTTTTGTTTTTTGTTTTTAATAGTACAATGGATGATGACTTATTTTAAAAAAAAAAAAAAAGGAAGAAAGAAAATGGTTGATTCAGAGATCCTGGGTGTCAGAAATTAAATTTAGGTTTCACTGGCAAAGATATAGGAAGCTATTGCCAGTAGGTAGGATCTGGAAAGCATCACTGATGTGGCTGGTAAAACTTAAGAAGAGACATAACTCAACTAATGCCAGTTTGAATTTCAGTCAGATTGAAGACACAACCAGTTATTATGTCAGGGGCAAGAATCAACTGTCCATAATCAGAAAGCAATCTTGTTTTCCTGGGCTGGATAAGTGAAGCACTGTTTAATTAGTAAGTGTAGTTGTAATACTGGTATGAAAGTAAGAGATAATTGAATAAACTGCATGGAATTGATAATGTATGTCAAAATCATGTGTAGACATAATGATAAGCATGAAGTCATTGAAAGACATTGTGGGTATTGCATTTGTTTTTTTAATATATTTTTTGAGATTTTTTGAGAGAATCAAGCATATAAAATCTGTAATTTAATAAATTGAGTAAAAACTTAAATACAAGAAATATTAAGTTTCTTTTTTAAAAAACACAGTATGGAAGTGAAAAGGTAGAAAGAGAAAGACATATGTTACAGCAGATAAGTGGAAAATAGAAGATGTATATCTTACAAAGACAAGAAAAAATAGGATCAAGTGCACATGTGGAATAATTGGGCTTAGAAGAAGTGAGGTGCTTTCACCATTTTAGTAAAAGTGGTGAAAGTGAACATGAGTGCAGCTGCAGGTAGAGGTATAAATTTAGTAATGGGAAAATGAATGAGTCCCATTTGATGTCTTCAATTTTCTTAGTAAAGTGTGTAGTGACATTATTATTTTGGAAAGAAAAGGAGAGTAAGCGGTGTAAGTCAGTTAAAATGGGCTGGACATGGTGCCTCATGCTTGTAATCCCAGCACTTTGGAGGATTGCTTGAGGTCAGGAGTTTGAGACCAGCCTGGTCAACATAGTGAGAACCCATATGTAAAAAAAAAAATATATATATATATATATATATAAATATGAGCTGAGCATGGTGGTACACATCTGTAGCACCAGCTACTCAGGAGGCTGAGGCAGGACGACCACTTGAGCCCAGGAGTTCCAGACTACAGTGAGTTATGATCATGGTACTGCACTCCAGGTTAGGTAACAGAGTGAGACCCTATCTCTAAAAAATAATAAATAAATAAAAGAAAATACAAAAGAAAAATTACAATTTTAGAAGATGAGCAAGAAAATTTTCTAGGTAAAAATAGTTGGGTTTCTGCTAAGTGTTAAGTTGCAAATTGAATTTATATTCATGAATTTAAAATGAAATCATGCAACCTTGCCCAATGTTATTGTCCGCTAGCATTCGGTAGCATTAATACATCATAAATAAAGAAGATAAGTATGCTGAACTAATGTTGTTTCCTACCAGGCACATGTAAAAGAAGCCTAAAGAACTGAGGGAGTTGAGAACCCTTGACGGTAAGTGATTACAAATATAATGCTATGGGGTAAGAAAGGAAGTGAAGTAAACAGGGGACTGATGAATGGCAAGAAAACAATAGTCAGTGGGTTAGAGATCTTGTTGAGGCTGAAAAAATTCTACTATTTTATGAAATAGTAGACACCAATCTCTTTATTAGCATCCAATATGTATTTCACAATTCTCACTTTCTGGTAATAACTTACTTCTGTTTTATTCATATTTCTCTAGAGGAAAAAAAATAATAATACAGTCAGAAGAAAAAGTTCACAAACTTCTCAATTATCACCACCATGTCTACTGGCTGACCTGGCTCAGCACATATATTTTATTAATTCACTCCTGTTACAAGAGATAAACTGCTCAAAATCCTATCCAAGGCCAAACGCTTCACTTTTACACAGGACGCCATCCCTGCTTTGGCTGCTTTTCTTCTCTCTTGCATTGTTAATTTCCTTTTCTAACCTGGAACAAAACCACCAGCCAAAAACATGCACTATCATTTTTATATCACAAAAGAGGTTTTCGTTTTTTTTTTTTTAATTTGACCTTACAAACCTTCCACCTATCAACACATTTCTCTGCCTTTTATGAAACAATAAAATGCTTTGAAAGCAGCATCTATACCCATCATCTCCAATCTGTCTCCTTTCCTCTCTTGAACCCAATCCAATCACATTTTTATCCTCTCACCTCCACATTAACTGTTATCTTCAATGTCGCTATAGACCTTCAGATTGCCAGAACCAATATTTACCTGGGTTTCTCAGTCACTTGGATATGGTTTAGATATTTGTCCTCTCCAAATCTGATGCTGAAATGTAAGAGGTGGGGCCTGGTGAGAGGTGTTTGGATCATGGACATGGATCCCTCATGAATGGCTTGATGCCTTCCCCACAGTAATGAATTCACACTCTATGAATTCACACCAGATTAGGTTGTTTAAATGAGTGTTACACCTCTCCCTCTCTGTCTTGCTACCCACTCACCACATGACGCATCTGCTCCCCTTTCACCATCCGCCATGGGTAAAAGCTTTCTGAAGCTTCACCACCAGACGATGCTAGTGCCATGCTTGTACAGCCTGCAGAACCATCAGCCAAATAAACTTCTTTTCTTATGAGTTAACCAGACTCAGGTATTGCTTTATAGCAATGCAAAATGGACTAACACACACTCAGACCTGAAATTCTTTCTTTTCTTAGCTTCCAGGATGCATGCCTATTTTGGCTGTTCTTGCTTGCTTGTAGTTAACTTTTTCCCAGGTTCCTTTGCTGGCTTCTCTTAATCGTGCGAGCTTTGGAAATTAGACCACCATGAAGCACCATCCTCAAACTCCATCTCTCCTTTATCTACACTTACTCCTTTGGTTATCTCATCTAATCCATGACGTTAAAAGACACCCACATGCTGAATAGACCTACATCTATATCTCCAAACTAGATTTCCCTTAAACTCAGGTTCACCCTTCCTATATGGTATCTCCATTCAGACGTCTACTAGAGTAGTGGTCCCTAAACTATTTTGCGCCGGGGACCAGTTTCATGGAAGACAATTTTTCCACGTACTGGGTTGGGGCAGTTGGTGGAAGGGTATGGTTTCAGCATGAAACTGTTCCACCTCATATAATCAGGCATTAGATTCTTACAAGAAGCGTGCAACCTAGATCCCTCACATGCACCGTTCACAATAGGGTTTACAATCCTATGAGAATCTAATGCCACTGCTGATGTGACAGGAAACAGAGCTCAGGTAGTAATGTTTACTCGCCGACCTTTCACCTCCTGCTGTGCAGCTCAGTTCCGAAAAGGCCATGGGGACCAGCACAGGTTGGGGACCCCTGTACTAGAGACTTAAAACTTTCTATGTCCCAAACTAAATTCCTAAGTTTCAACCCCAAATCCTGTTGTGAATGATTTTTAGTAGTAACTAAGATAAAAAATTTTGGAGTTAACCTGCCTCTATTTCTCCACATCTTTTCTCTTACCTTTAAAATATGTATCTAATCCTATCACTTAGATCTCTTGGACTTCTACAACTGTAGTCCAACCTAGCTTAATCTTTCCTGAATTATTGCAAGAGAATTCTGTTTTCACTGCTTATATCCTTAATCTCTTTAGTCTTCTCTCTGCACCACATAAAGTGATTATTTTAAAATATATGTTGTGCAATTCCTCTACACCCTTCAATGATTTTCTGTCATAATCAAAGTAAAGTTCAAAGTCCTTGCAGTGGATTACAAGGTACTGTAAGACTGAGTTTCCTGCCATCTCACTAACCTCACAGCTACCCAACAGTGTAGACATTTTCTTTTGTTTCATTTAAAGGCATTCATATTTTGCTCAGGGTTCTCACTTTTAATAATGGGTACAGTAGGGGTTTTGAGGCTTGACTCCTCTCTAAGTCACATAAAAGAAGCATTTTTTTTCACTCCCAGCAGAAGATCTAATGTACCTCACTTGGAGAAATAACATTATCAAGCATGGTCTACAACAAGCATGATCTGAACCACAAGCATGATCCTATTGATCAGTAAACATTTAACCTGGAACATAAGCATCAGCCCAATACACTGATGTTATTATTATTATTGCTATATCAAATATATTTTTTGGCCAGGCACATTGACTCACATCTGTAATATCAGCACTTTGGGAGGCCAAGGCAGGAAGATCACTTGAGCCCAGGAGTTTGGGACCAGCCTAGGCAACATTGTGAAACCCATCTCTAAAAAAAAATACAAAAATTAGGTAGGCATGATGGCCGGTGTCATTAGTCCCAGCTACTCAGGAGGCTGAGGTGGGAAAAACGATTGAACTTGGGAGGTCAAGGTTACAGTGAGCCATGATTGTGCCACTGCACTCCAGCCTGGGAAACAGAATAAGACCCTGTCTCTAAAAAAATTTTTTTAATTAAAAAAAATATATATACATACACACAGACACATATACATATGTATTTATATATAAGATATATAAATCTGATAACTAAGATATATATCTTATATATACACATATAAATTTATATATTTTATATATACATATATGAATTTTTATGTATACTTTTGCATATTTTATAAAATATTTTATATATTTATATAAAGTATCTATAAATATACATATCTGCTATTATTGCTTATATCAAAACAGTTTTTTTTTAACCTCAACCACTCATCCTCTTTCAGCTACCAATACACTTATCTGTTTTACTTTATGTACTCTCATTTTTTTTTTTTTTCCAAAATACCTTTATCGCCTTACTTCCGCTTTTGGAAGAAGATAACATGCCTTTTCGGATGCCCTATTTCTACTCAAGGACAATTCCTCCACCTTCCTTCTTATCTCTTTAAACTACATTTATCTATCAATTAGCCCTTTTTTATATTTGTGTTTGGTCTCTCTCATTCTGCTTGCTCTTTTTTTCAACTTTAAACATCAACAAAATGAGTCCATTGTGGAAAAAAAAAACAAGCACAATTCCTTTGACTCTATTTCCCTTACAGCTTTACTTTGGTTTTTTTAAGGACTACAAAGGTCCTTAAACAAATATTGAGTCTTCTTTTCCTTACATTACATTCACTTATCTATCCATTGTTAGTTGTCTTTACTAACACACTCAATCTAAATCACTTTAGAAAAAGGTAACCAATGATACCCTTATTGTTTAATACAACAAAAAAATCTTTCTTTCCTCCTCCCCTTTCTTTTGTCCTTCCTTCCTTCCTCCCCTTCCTTCCTACCTTCCATCCATCCTTCCTTCCTTTCTTTTTTGGCAAGACCTATCACTAGTGCCTGGTAATAGAGTGTTTTGATTTTATGTTGCATCCAATGCAAACCCACAAACTCTGTGAAGGTGTTTTCAGAATTGACAGGTATTCTGTCTAGCCAAAGGGTGGGCATAATGTTTGGCAAGAATCTCAATGGTTCTAAAGTTGAGGATCCTAGTCAATTTTAGATCATTCATCAACACACTTTGCAGCAATTACATCCTATTGGCCACAGATCAAAGTGATTTGTTGTTGTTAGAAAATACATGCCAACACACAGTGGTGCTTCTGAGACCTCCAGGGGGCACTGAGAGGGTTCTTGGAGGGTAAAAAGTTGGTTGTCATGGAAACAAGATAGATCCTCAGGAACAGAGAGAGCTTTTGAAGGAGGCTTCCGGTTTTCCTGTCTCTGTTAAAGGGAGAGAAACCCATATTCCAGATAGCTCAGGAGGATTTTCATAGAAACAAACTCCCAGGCAGAAACCAAGGTTTTTTTTTAAAAAAGAAAAAGCACAGATAAACTTCCTCTAGAGAACTTAAATTCCACCAAATGAAATTACAAACAAAACAATGTTAGCAATGATAAATTTTCACTCAACTGTACGTGGTACCACCTGCTCCATCAGACAGGCATTGTATTAGAGAGAGGCAGCATTCACTGTTCTTTGAGCAGCCACCTGGGGAGTGGGCACACTTTGCCTTCTTGCTCCAGCCTGCCTACCTCATCTTCTCACCAGCTGTTTGCCATTGGAAATCAGTTGCTGAAGCCAGACTCAGCTATTCACCACCAATCCCTAGCTCTTTGTTGTTTCTGGAAGGTTGCCTGCCTCCTGCAGTGCTCTCTCCACCTCCTCTCTGTTTGGGAATATTTTCTCCATTCTTTGAGGATCTAATCAAATCTTTTAATTTCCTCGAAGACTTCCCCAACTGCGACTGCCTTTGCTAACATCTTTAAACCTTTAAAACTATGGTAGCTTCTTGTACTTACTTTTTTTTTTTTTTTTTTTTAACTATACTACTATCCTCCCTCATTAGAGTTAATTTCCTTAAAGGACCAAACTGGCTCACAATCTCCACTTAAGTTCATACCACAGACAGTCCATGCTTATGAAAGACAGAAGAATAAAACACTAATTATGAATTAATAATAATAAATATGATATAGTGCAATCATTCTTTTTGGTGGAAATTTCTGTTTTTATTAGTAATTGTCAAATATGTGCCATGAGTGTTTAAGATTTACTTCTGACTCCTGCGGTCTATTCAAGATTCATATATGCTGTATCTTCACCTTCATGTGTGTCAGGCCTCTGAGCCCAAGCTTGCACGTATTCATCCAGATGGCCTGAAGCAAGTGAAGAATCACAAAAGAAATGAAAATGACTAGTTCCTGCCTTAACTGATGATGCTACCTTGTGAAATTCCTTCTCCTAGCTTGTCCTGGCTCAAAAGCTCTCCAACTGAGCACCTTGTGACCCCCACCCCTGCCAGCCAGAGAACAACCCCCTTTGACTGTAACAGTCTACTACGTTCCCAAATCCTATAAAACGACCCCACTCCATCTCCCTTTGCTGACTGACTCTCTTTTAGGACTCAGCCCACCTGCACCCAGGTGAAATAAACAGCTTTGTTGCTCACACAAAGCCTGTTTGGTGGTCTCTTCACACAGATGCGTGTGAAATTGTGAACATTTTTTTACCTGTGGCCTCATTTTATTTTTTTTATAATAATCTGAATGTGGTTAACCAAAAACAAAATTTCATAGGTGGAATAGTTGGAGTAGTATAGGTCCTGAAGAATTCAAAACTCTTAAATTACATATGGAGACTATTTGGCAACACATATCTTTCTCCAATTCTATCTCTTTAAGGCGATTCCTTTGAGTAAAATATAATACTTTTTAAAGCAATATGTAATAGCATTGCTTTGATAAATATATATTATAGGGGTGTTCATATTGAGAATATCACACTTTGTTGGCATGCTATATTTTGTGACCACAGTGGTTCTATTATGGAAACCAAAAATAAAATTTGAAGTCCCCCAACTAACTGAATGGACCCCTCCTCTCAGCCAAGGGCATTCTGAAGTAAACTTGAAACACTAGTTCAGGCCATGATGGGAATGGGTGGTCAAACAGGCCTCATTATACGTCTCTCCCTTTGGAATTCAAGCACAACTGATCAGCATTAACATTAAAACAGAGAACTTAAGACTGACAAAACAGACTCTTTTTAGCAATAGACACCAAAGTGACAAGACAGCAGGCCCTGAAAGAAATTGAAGTATTTTACAACAGAAATATATTTCCTTGACGTATTTTGAAATGGCCCTGCAAAGCTGTGTTTTGTGGGAAAAAAAATGTACATTCTATAGAGAATTCCTTTCCTTTTCCAGGTCTTTTTCCTGATCCAGGAGAGAAATAACTAAGGGTCTGGCACCTTTTTAAGTCTGATAAGAAACATTTACAATCTATTCTGTTTAAAGCCTCCTACCTGGAGGCTTCAACTGCATAATAAGAACCTTGGTCTCCACAACCCCTTATCTTAATCCAAACACTCCCTTATATTGATTCCACGTCTTTAGATAAACTCTGTCAATCAATTGTCAATCAGAAAATCTTTGAATCCACATAGACCCTGAAACCCCTTTCCTCCACGTTGAGTTGTCCCACTTCTCCTGACCAAACTAATGTACATCTTACATGTATTACTTGATGTCTTCTATCTCCCTCAAATGTATAAAACCAAGCTGTAGCCTGACCACCTTGGGCACATGTTCTCCCGATCTCCTGGGGCTGTTTCATGGGCCATGGCCACTCACATTTGGGTCAGAATAAATTCCTCCAAATATTTTACAGAGTTTGAATCTTTTCTTCTGCAGTTACAATTTAACTGTGGACCATTAACACCTCGGCTAGTATGCATGCAGCATACATCAGTAGTTTACTTCCTACTTGCTCCTAAATGTGGCCACTAGGATGATATGAAATTTCCAGGAATGTTCCAAATCTCTGAAGCATTTTTCAGCCACACTGAACATGACCTTTCCTTTCTTACTATGTTCAGCTAATGTTTGGAACTATCCCACTGGTATTCATTAAAAGAAAGACTTTAGACAAAATAAATTTAATGGAGTTTATTTGAGCAAAGAACAATTTATGAATCAGGCATCACTCAGAACCCAGAAGAGGTTCAGAGAGCTCTGCTGCAACAGCAAAGTTGGCAAATTTGTACAGGCTGAATAAGAAAAGAAGGCAAAGAAAATAAATTTTATTGGTTGGAGGGGAAAGTTTATAGAGGTAGCTTAGCAGTTTCTGATTGGAGAAGTCTCTAGTTTCATTTTACTGTTTATGTTAGATGTGCATTTGCTTATGCAGAAACTTAAAGCATTGGCATTGACTAAAGGTGTCCCAATTTAAATTTTTCTTTACATAGTAAAGTTCCATTTTTTTCTGCCAAAATAATGTTTTAATAATAATTCTGATAGAAACTTGCTGGATAGTTCTTCTAGTTCAAAGAGGAAAAAGGGATATTCCAAGTGTTTCTGTCTGCCTAAGAAAAGTTTCAAAGATCTTGAGGTGGAAGCTTATATGAAATAGGCAGGGAGAATGACTATGTATAATCAATACAGGGTGATTTTCATTTTTATGAAAACTATACTTATAGCTATGTGCAATAAATCTATTTGGATAGAGAAGATTCAAACTGAAAAAAGCTAGCTTTGTACTTTTGTGTATTACTGAACTTTATTATTGCTGATATGAGTGTTTTAGAAACAGCAAAAAGTAGCCAATTTTCACAGCAAATTCAGGTGATTCCAAAAATAGCTGTAATATTATAAGCACGCAACAATGGACAGCATCTGTTTTCCCCAAAATATCAAGATAGAAAATCCAAAATGTTATTCTGTTATTTAAAAGCCTCTGGCATTAACCAGAGATAAGGGAGGAGAAGCCATTTCTATTGATCGATGGATAAAAACAAAATAGTGTAGTATTGAGTTAGCAATATTGGTGAGAAGATAACTTCTTACATTGGAGAAGAGAAAAATATCGAGTACCGTGGGTAGATAAAAAGCAGGTTAGATTAGCAAATTTAGAAGAGCGTTAGCATCAATGTGACCTTTGTATAGGAACAAGGAAAATAGTAAAGGAAACAGAATTCTATCACATTTTACTTTCTTTAGAATGCATAAGGGAGGGAAAACGAACATGGCTCTGGTATAAAAATGAAGGTTTTCAAACTAAACAATACAATCACAGTTCATTGGTGAATTGGTAACAAATTTCTCCCCCATCTTATAGGAATTATAATAAGAAATATTACATGTAAATTAGGTAATTATGACTCAAGCGAAAACTGTGCCTAGCTAGTTCCACCTTAAAAGAAAGGCTATCTGGGGGGAAAAAAATGCCCTTGAGATTTCTTTATGTCATGGCACATATAGAAAATGCAGGTGTGGTATACATAGAAAATACTTTTGTCATGGTGTTATGGTTTCAATGTGTCCACCCTCCAAAATTCACGTGCTAAAAACTTGATTATCATTGCTGCAGTATTGTGGGGAGGAGCCTTTCAGGAAGTGGTTATGTCATGAGTGCTGCATCCTCATGAATAAATTAATGCCACTGTCTGTGATCCCAGCACTTTGGGAGGCCAAGGTAGGTGGATCTTTTGAGCTCAGGAGTTCCAGACCAGCCTAGGCAGCATGGCAAAACTCTGTCTCTACAGAAAATACAAAAATTAACCAGGCATGGTGGTGAGAGACAGGACTAGCTGGACTTCCTAGGTCAACTAAAATTCCCTAGGCCTAGGTGGGAAGGTGACCGCATCCACCTTTAAACACGGGACTTGCAACTTAGCTCACACCCAATCAGAGAGCTCACTAAAATGCTAATTAGGCAAAAACAGGAGGTAAAGAAATAGCCAATCATCTATTGCCTGAGAGCATAGTGGGAGCAGCAATGATCGGGATACAAACCCAGGCATTTGAGCCAGCAATGGCTACCCTCTTTGGGTCCCCTCCCATTGTATGTGAGCTCTGTTTTCATTCTATCAAATCTTGCAACTACATTCTCTTCTGGTCAGTGTTTGTTAGGGCTCAAGCTGAGCTTTCACTCGCTGTCCACCACTGCTGTTTGCCGCATTCGCAGACCTGTCGCTGACTTCCATCCCTCTGGATCTGGCAGAACGTCCACCGTGCTCCTGATCCAGCGAGGTGCCCATTGCCACTCCTAATTGGGCTAAAGGTTTGCCATCGTTCCTGCATGGCTAAGTGCCCGGGTTTGTCCTAATCAAGCTGAACACTAGTTGCTGGGTTCCACGGTTCTCTTCTGTGACTCACAGCTTCTAATAGAGCTATGACACTCACTGCATGGCCCAAGATTGCATTCCCTGGAATCCATGAGGCCAAGAACCCCAGGTCAGAGAATTCGAGGCTTGCCGCCATTTTGGAAGCAACCCACCACCGTCTTGGGATGCATAAGGGAGGGAGCAAGGTCCCTGAGAGCAAGGTCCCCCAGTAACAGTGGGATAATCTTAGTTAGTTGGGAGGCTGAGGTGGGAGGATGGGTTGAGAGCAGGAGACAGAGGGCACAGTGAGCCAAGATCATGCCATTGCACTCCAGACTGGGCAATAGAACCCTGTCTCAAAAAATAATAATAATAATGACATTATAAAAAAGTTTAAAGGAATGAGTTCAATCACGTCTGCTTTTCTGCCCTATGAGAACAGAACATTCATCCCCTTTTTGTCCTCCTGATTTCTGCTATGTGAAAATGTAGCTAGAGGTCTTCATCAGATACCAGTGCCTAGATCTTGTACCTCCCAGCCTCCAGAACTGTGTTAAAAAATTCCTGATTTTTATAAATTCACCAGTCTCAGGCATTCAGTTATAGCAGCACAAATAGGGTAGGAAACATGGCACACTGGTATAAATGGACAGGCTGGGCAATTGGCCCAGGATCACTGGCTCCCCAGGCCTTGCACAACCTTTTTGTGGCCTGAGGGGACTGTATTAGTTCATTTTCATGCTGCTGATAAAGACATACTCAAGACTGGGAAGAAAAAGTGGTTTAATTGTGCTTAGAGTTTCACATGGCTGAGGAGGCCTCAGAATCATGGTGGAAGGCAAAAGGCACTTCTTACATGGTGGCAGCAAGAGGAAATGAGACGAAAAAATGGAAACCCCTGATAAAACCATCAGACCTCATGAGACGTATTCACTACCATGAAGACAGTATGGGGAAACTGCCCCCATGATTTAAATTATCTCCCACCTGGTCCCTCCCACAACACATAGGAATTATGGGAGTACAACTCAAGATGAGATCTGGGTAGGGACACAGAGACAAACTGTATCATATATCACCCTGGCACCTCCAAATCTTATGTCCTCACATTTCAAAACCAATCATGCCTTCCCAGCAGTCTCCCAAAGTCTTAACTCATTTCAGCATTCACTCAAAAGGGCACAGTCCAAAGTCTCATCTGAGACAAGGCAAGTCCCTTCCACCTACAAGACTGTAAGATCAAAAACAAGCGAGTCACTTCCTAGATACAATCAGGGTACAGGTATTGGGTAAATATAGCAGTTCCAAATGGGAGAAATTGGCCAAAACAAAGGAGTTACAGGGCCCATGCAACTCTGAAATCCAGCAAGGCAGTCAAATTTTAAAGCTCCTAAATGATTTCCGTTGAGTCTAGATCTCACACCTAGGTCACGCTGATGCAATAAGTGGGTTTCCTTGGTCTTGGGCAGCTCCCCTCACTGTGGCTTTTCAGGATACAGCCTCCCTCCTGGCTGTTTTCATGGGTGGGCATTGAGGGTCTGTGGCTTTTCCAGGCACATGGTGAAAGCTATCAGGGGATCTACCATTCTAGGGTCTGTAGTGTGGTGGTTCTCTTCTCACAGCTCCACTAGCTGGTGCCCCAGTAGGGACTCTGGAGGCTCCCACTCCACATTTCCTTTCTGCACTGCCCTAGTAGAGGTTCTCCATGAGAACCCCACCCCTGCAGCAAACTTCTGCCTGGACATCCAGGCATTTAGATACATCTTCTGAAACCTAGGCAGAGGTCCTGAAACCTAGGCAGAGGTCCTCAAACCTCAGTTCTTGAATTTTGTGCACCCACAGGCTCAACACCACATGGAAGATGCCTAGCCTTAGGGCTTGTACCCTCTGAAGCCACAGCCCAAGGTTTAGGTTGGCCCCTTTCAGCCACAGCTGGAGTGGCAAGGCACCAAGTCCCTAGGCTGCACACAGCTTGGGGACCCTGGGCCCAGCCCACAAAACCACTTTTTCCTCCTAGACCTCCAATCCTGTCACAGGAAAGGCTGCTGTGAAGACTTCTCACATGCTCTGGAGACATTTTTCCCTTTGACTTCAGGGCTAACATTTGGCTCCTTGTTACCTATGCAAATTTCTGCAGCCAGTCATAATTTTGCCTCAGAAAATGGGATTTCATTTTCTATCACATTGTCAGGCTTCAAATTTTCTGAACTTTTAATGCTCTGTTTCCATTTTAAAATGGAATGCTTTTAACAGCACCCAAGTCACCTTTTGAATGCTTTGCTGCTTAGAAATTTCTTCTTCCAGATACCTTAAAACATCTTTCTCAAGTTCAAAGTTTCACAAATCTCTAGGTCAGGGGCAAAATGCTGCCAGTCTCTTTGCTAAAATATAACAAGAGTCATCTCTGCTCCAGTTCTCAACAAGTTCCTCATCTCCATCTGAGACCACCTCAGCCTGGACATTATTGTTCTAATCACTATCAGCATTTTTGTCAAGCCATTCAACAGGTCCCTAGCAGGTTCCAAACTTTCCCACATTTTCCTGTCTTCTGCTGAGTCCTCCAATCTGTTCCCACCTCTGCCTGTTACCTAGTTCCAAAGTCACTTCCATATTTTTGGTGATCTTTTCAGCAGCACCCCACTCTACTGGCACCAATTTACTGTATTATTCTATTTTCATGCTACTGATAAATATATACTTGAGACTGGGAATGAAAAGAGGTTTGCTTGGACTTGCAGTTCCACATGGTTGGGGCGGCCTCAGAATCAGGGTGGGAGGTGAAAGATGCTTCTTACATAGTTGTGGCAAGAGAAAATGAGAAGATGACAAAGGGGAGACCCCTGATACAACCATCAGATCTCATGAGACTTAATGACTACAATGAGAACAGTATGGGGGAAACCACTCCCACAATTAAAATTATCTCCCACCAGGCTCCCCCCACAACACATGGGAATTATGGGAAGAGAATTCAAGATGAGATTTGGGTGGGGACACAGAGCCAACCATATCAGGTACCCAGAATGCCTTCACTGCAAATCAGTACACTCCGGCTCATCTTCAGACGATGATTAAAACAAGTAAGGAAAGAACCTGTGTTTTTAGTAAAGGGGTCAAATTGGGCATGTGTGCTCTTGAGTTTCTGGATAACACCTGTGGAATCTCCTACTGTTTTAGTTGCAAACAGCTTGAATAAATCAAATAATTGCACATTAATATTTCCTGACTACCTTAATATTTCCTGGCATTACCTTTGGAATGGGATTTTGGATTGAAAAACAGAAATCATCTTTATGTGTATTTTGGCTTGTTCTTGTAGACATTATAGCAACTTGTTTCTTGGATTGATTTCCCTACCCTATGCTATCAGGCAAAAGATTAGAGGTGGCCTAGAGCCTCAGAGGAAAAATGTAGCAAAAAATTCAAAATATAATAGCTAAATTCAAGTATTTACTTTCATAACTTCTAATATTTTCTTCCATGTCATACTATCCATCCTTCTGAAAATCAGAAACTTTTAAAGCTTTGAGTTGAATTTTGAGTAAAAAGTTAATTATTACATTTGTAAATTACCTTTGCAATATAATAAAGCATAGGTAAAATGTGCCTTAATTCAAGAATAAAAGATGTTAACATAGATCATAAAATGGTAATCTGTTGCCAAAGCTAACCATATACTATATGAACCACAAACTCCTTTTTTATCATCATAAATGTCTTGAGATACTTTACCCCAGCCTTAGCTCTCTGGCTGACAGTATCTCAGAATGCTTGTCACAGGATAGCTTTCTCTTTTCTCCTAAGCCTATACCAAAAGATCAGCCAATTGATAAGTAACAAAATCATTTCACCAGAGGTCTTAAATTATAATAAAATAAGTCAAAGGAGGTCCAATTTGTGACCAGCGACCAGGTTAGTCATTGTTTATTAGAGCCAAAATACACTGGTACTTACTAGATGGAGATGTTGTCGGGGTCCTTGTTCCAAGAGCTCCCAAGATGGTGGCAGGCCACTTCCAAGATGGTGGCAAGCCTCTTGTTCTTTGACCTCAGGAGTTCTTGGCCTCAGGGATTCCAAGGAATGCAATCTTGGGCCATGCAGTGAGTGTTATAGCTCTATTAGAAGCCATGGGTCATGGAAGAGAACCGTGGAACCCAGCAACTAGTGTTCTGCTTGATTAGGACCAACCCAGGCACTTAGCCGTGTAGGAACAACCAGGAGCTTTTAGCCCAGGAGCAGCAATGGGCGCCTCACTGGATCAGGAGTGCAGCAGACATCCTGCGAGATCCGGAGGAGAAGTCAGCCACAGGTCTGAGACAGTGGCAAACAGCAGTAGTGGACAGCGAGCAAAAGCTCAGCTCAAGTGGTAACAAACACGGACCAGAAAAGTGTGCAGTTGCAAGATTTAATAGAGTGAAAACAGAGCTCCCATACAATGGGAGGGTACCCAAAGGTGGTTTCCGTTGCTGGCTCGAATGCCTGGGTTTATATCCTGACCACTGTCCCTCCCTCTGTGCTCTCAGGAGATAGGTAATTGGCTATTTCTTTACCTCCTGTTTTTGCCTAATTACCATTTTAGTGAGCTCTCTTTACTACCTGATTGGTCGGGTATGAGTTAAGTTGCAAGTCCCGAGTTTAAAGGTGGATGCGGTCACCTTCCCAACTAGGCTTAGGCCTAGGAAATCCAGCTAGTCCTGTCTCTCAGAGATGTGACAGCTTTTCCCTTTGATATTAAAAACCTAATCTGTAACTCAGACTCAGGATCTAAGACGTTTGTAGGTTCACAGTATGAAACTATATAGTTTGAACATGGCAAGGATTGACATGCATGAATTGGGCTTTAGGCAGTTCATTTCCATCTTTGCATTTCTGTCCAATAATATTTTTTGTGCTGTATTTGTTTTTCTCTTTTTTATCTATTTTACATTTTTCACCTTTTTAAATTTATCTTTTCCTTCTTTTTATTTAAGACAGGGATCAGATTCAGTATATGCTGTCGCAAAACACTGGCATCTGAGAAAACAGCAGAATCAGGAAGATTACTCTCACCTCTCCCACGTTTCCCCTGAAGTAGGTCAAAACATCCTCATTGTGAAGTGCCCTCCTTACACTCACAGAAAGGAAACATCTTTACCTTTGAAGGAACAGGGACACAGGAAAGAATTCAAGTAAGTCTTATTTTATTTATTGTCATTAGAGCATACGTTTTTATCCAATCACACTTCTCCATGACTATTCACTTTTTCATCAAACTTAGCATAAAAAACACATAGGTTTGCCTGTTTATTTTAGTCTTCATTTCCTTGTGAAGGCTCCCATGTCACTTAAAACTAATATTAAATAAATGTGTATGCTTCTCTCTTGTTAAATTGCTTTATGTTATAAGGCCCACAGCCATGGATCTAGCGATGGGTAAAGAAAAGAAATCTTTTCTCCTCTACATAAGCAAATAAGCTAGTACTCACACATATGAAAGAAATCGTTTTTGTACTCTATAATTTATTTTCCTTGAGGAGTGGAAGTTATTATGAAATTACTGAGGTTTAGAAAGACCTGGATGAAAAGTTAAGCATTTTCTGCACAAGCAATATGAGAAAGATATTTTCTTTATGATTTTGTCACTAATTCTTAAACACAAATCCAGCCTGGTAATGTTTTCTTCCTCATCAATATTAATTTACTTTGGGGAGCTATACTAGAAATATTGAGAAAATAAGTACACTCCGCCAACCCTATATGTGCTTGCTTCAACTGTAAGCTAACAAACCAAAACCCAAAAATGAATATCTACATTGCCTGATGTACAAGCATAGATTGAAAATGGCACGTAAGACAACTGAAAGATATGCTATATATTACCAGAACCTCTCCAACAAGAAAAACAAAATACTCATTTTGTTTTGTGCTTAAAAGTCAGTCACAAGATGTCTATCTAGTGCTATCTGAAAAATCTTTACTACAATGGCAATGCAACTTCTCATAAACTCTCAGTAGTGCTGATAGAACCAGATATGCCGACAGACCATAACAATAGAGCAAATCAGGAAGTGAGCAGAACAATGGCTCTCTGTTGTTGAAAAGGAAAGGGAAGAAAAGCAAAGTAAGAGACAGGAAGGGAAAGGATGACAGGTAGTCTTGAATACAATGAATTGGTTACAAAAAGATACTTAAAACATGATGATCAAATGGATTGTCTGAATTGTGATCAATGTTTTTATACTGTTAAAACTGATAATAACTTGTTTCTCTTGTTACAACTTGTAGGCATCATTAATAATCAGAATCATATTAAGCTTTAATCATATCAGAATATTAAGTTTACAATGTTTTTCAAGATAAAGTATGTACATATATATGTAGGGGGGCTGTATTGCAATAAAAAAAGTCAATACAAAATATTACCATTTTTTTGGTCTGATATAAAAAGTAGTCCTACCCTTACATAATCACTGACTGGCTCAGTATGATTTGCTTCACAAAAGTGATGATTTAAAATTTTTTAAATATTTTATATATAATGTTTTCCAGTTATCTATCTGCATGAAAACTACTCAATATTAGCTCTTCTGCCACCCTTCTTACACTGCAAACTTCAACAAAAGCAGTGTTCTAATGTCTTAATACTAGATCTTTTGATATTTTTTAAATAGTTTTATGCTTGGGCAAAATTCAATGAAAATAAACAACATAAAATTTACTCTAAAATTTGTCTTGTCTTTTACAACAAGTACCAACGAGTGTCCGACATTTGAAAATGTTTCTGCTGCACCTAAAATGTCTCTTAAATATGTCTCCTAAACGAGCAACATATTCTTTGCAGGTTTTTAAGAGAGCTGTCTATTCAGAAAGCACAAGCATTAAAGTGTGAATTGAGAAAAGTAATGAAATCAGTTACTTTGAGTCTAAGTACTCCTATATGTTCACGTTCACCAAAGTTTTACAGTTTCAAAACACAAGAATAAAATTACTTGTCATGGGGAAATCTGTATTTATTTTGGCTCTGCTCTACTATTTGGGATGTTGTTGATATCTCTGGGTTCTTTACTATTTATTCTTCCAAATGCATACCCCTAGTACAATTTATTAATGCTAAAGAAATTTTGTAGCTTAATCATTTAATATTGTTACAAATAGTCAAGTCCTAGCTACGAGAATAAAAAATGCACCACAAATGTGAGTACCTTGTTGAAACATAATAATGGATATATCCACCAGCAGTAAATGCATTAAATTAGGTAGCAGAGAAGTGTCTTATATCACAATCTGAAATATGTATGTCATCAATGCAAAATTCTGTGTTTTGCATCATAGAAAACAGACTTTTGAAAAGTCAAAAGGGATATATCCAAAAGAAGCATTCTTTTATATTCTACTCTCTTGCCATGATATCCTGTAATGGCCAGCTTCATCCATGATTTCACATGTCTGCAACTCTGCAACAGTACAAGCTTGCATCATTTCCTTGCAAGGAGTCATTTACTTTGATGTTAATCCCTTACATGACAGCCTATTAAAATTATTCTTTTAACTATTAAATGTACTTTTAAAAATTACAACCTAATTTTTTCAGAAGATTTACCCATTTATGAATGCCCTTCTTATACCAAAACATCTTGCCTGGTATCCAACAGTGTCTGTACCACTCATGTTAAAATCAGCCTTATGTTATAAGACATAGGATCTCCAAAATGTCACTCAGTTGATAGAAGTTTCAATTTATTTATTGATTAATATCTAATTTATAATAAAGAGGGACCTAGTGGAATTGGCTACAGGTTAGGTAAGAATTTATTTGAAAAAAAAATTATGACAAAATTTTGGGAAAGTTGAGCTGTCCTAGAAGGGCAGGGTGCAGTGTCTAAGACAATACAATGAAAATATTGAGAGAACGAGGTAAAAGAAGATGTAGGAAAGTGTATTAATGAGGCTGGAAAAGAGAAATGCATTAAGTTTACTGAATAAATAAAAAGTAAGTTAACTTAGTAAATCTAAAAAGGAATGTTCATAGTAACACAACTGTCATATAGAGGCACACAATACAGGAGAGAGACACACAGAAGAGTAGACTGTTTTATAGTCTTTTGAATACTGAAATGAGAGCACTGGTGGCTTCTGCTTTGTCCCCAGTCCCCTCTCGTTCTGCAACCAGTTTATCCAGCTGCCGATTTCACTAACCAAAATCAGCCCCCAAACTACCACCACATATTTGGCAGCAGCTTCCACAGAGGGTGATGATTTCCACAGATGCCTCCATGACCACCTTCTTTATGATCTCCCTTTCATGAGCAGATTATCTTACCTTCTCAGACATTCCCACAAGCTGTCACTGTTCACTTACCCACCCATATGAGTAATTTGAGCTAAGATGTTTACTGACTATTTCTCTGTTCCTTCAGCTTCTCACCTCCCCAGTTCCTCCCACATTTGTATCACTTTAATTCCTATATTAAGCCTTTCATTTCCAATGCAACTCACAATAATTCTGTATTCTTAAATGAATACTGACAAAGACATTGATACCTGAGATGGACCAGTTTTTTACTTATGCATATCTCACTGTATCCACTTCTTTCACAGTACACTCCCACACTTACACTCGACTCATTATAACTTGCTTTGGCCGATGCACAGAAGCAATTTTGATGGAAGCAGAGGCTTGAAAAGATCTTGAATATATCTGCTTTTTCTCATGAAGCCTTGCCACTGCTATGTTAACATGCCGGTTCTCCTGCAGGAGAAGAATGTGAAAGAGAATGAATTTATGCAAGCCAAGGTTATCCTAGGCAAGTTAGAGCCCAACAAAGACACCAGCTGACCACAGATGTATAAAAGATGAGATCAGCCAAGCCTCATCTAGAGATTGTCAGAACAGCCAGCCAACCAGCAGAACCATGAAAAATAACACATGCTTGTTGCTTTAAGTCACTCATTTTGGGAGAAATTTGGTATGCAGAAATAAATAACTGATACAATAAAATAAGTAAAGTTAAAGAGAACACAGCTTTAAGTATAGGCATCAGGAAATGAAGAATGTATATAGAATTAAGGGCATTGGCAAACGCCTTACCTCAGTGGGTTGATTGCCTCATCTTGTTGATTGGGACTTGGGGGAAAGGTCATGGGTAAGGAAGTTTAAGGTAAAAGCATATTGATGAACTTATAAAAGTAAGCCTAAAGCATGACCATGAAAGTAAGCATAAAGTTGCATGTTGATGTCCATGAGTGAACAATCACCACATAAAAAGCCTAAAAAGAAAAATCGATATAATGACATAGCCAAGTGATCTGAGCCACCATCTGACATCAGTTGATATCAGCCAGCTTCTGATATTAACTACCCCATTGGTGACACACTGGGTTTATGAAGAGACAGTCTATGATGATGAAGATATAGCATATGCATGGCACTACAGCATGGACTCCTACTCGCCAAGGCTGTTCGAGGTACTGTTACTGCCCAGTGTCCAACATGCCATCAATAGAGACTGAATCAGAGCCCCTACTAAAGTCCTGTCTAGAGTGACCAATAATCCCAGTTTGTCTACACCTGAGGATTTTGCCAGGACAGAGGACATTCAGTGCTAAATCCAGTTCGTTCTCAGGTAAATTACCCCTAAGGAAACCAAACCACCAATTGGTGGCAAGTTAACTACATTGTAACCCTATAACCCTGGAAAGAGCAGTGAGTGCTCTTAACCGGAATGTTCGTAAATCTTTGGTTAGGTTTTTCTTTCCTATCCACAGAGCCTCAGTTAACTTGCAGAATATTTAAACAAATGTCACATCATTATGCATAACATCACCTCAAACCAAAAGAGCCATTCTTAGCAAAGGGAGTGTGATGGTGGGCATGTGGACACAGGATACCCTGGTGCAATCACATATGGCACCACACAGAGGCTGCCAGCTTAAGGTAGCATTGAGACAGCATTTTGATTATACAGCTGAGGTGTTAAATTGCAGATGTGACTCTGCAAGGATGGACACCAAACTCCAGATGTAGTTTTCACCCTAAATCAAGAGCCATTAAATGGTGCCATGTCCACAATAGATAAAATACATACGTCTAGGACAAAGGATGGAGTTAGGAGTGACTTTGTTTATTGTCAATTCCATCAACCTACTGAAAGAATCCATGCTTCCTATGCTACAACATTAGATTCTAGAAATTTTCAGGTATTCTTTTATGTAGGGACATGGATGCAGCTGGAAACCATCATTCTTAGCAAACTATCACAAGAACAGAAAACCAAATACCGCATGTTCTCACTCATAGGTGGGAACTGAACAATGAGATCACTTGGACTCGGGAAGGGGAACATCACACACCGGGGCCTATCATGGGGAGGGGGGAGGGGGGAGGGATTGCATTGGGAGTTATACCTGATGTAAATGACGAGTTGATGGGTGCTGACGAGTTGATGGGTGCAGCACAGCAACATGGCACAAGTATACATATGTAACAAACCTGCACATTATGCACATGTACCCTAGAACTTAAAGTATAATAATAAAAAAATAAAAAAATAAAAAGATTAAAAAAAAAAAGAGATAGCTGATCAACAATGTCAATAAAGTTTAAGCTACACATGTTTCTCAATGATTTGGGGCTCCTGATGCCAAGGAAAGTAGTCACCAGCCTGGCAGAGATTGTTGATTCTGATCACCAAAAGGAAATAATGAAGCTGAATAAAGTATGTTGGGCACCCAGATGATCCAATAGGGCATCTATTAATACATCTTTCCACAATTTTGACAATAACAAGTGCAACAAACCACCCAAAAATATCTAGAATGTGTTGTCCCCTGCACAGAAATTTCCTTCCCTCGCTTAGAAACCTAGTGAACTAACACTCATTTTACATGTTTTCCTTGGCACTCTTAGTAAAGGATCTCTTTCTCCACTACCTCAATAACTTTAAGCATTTATACTAAAAATTAACACTGTCATTTGTTATTTGTATGTGCATTGCTCTTCTGTAACTATAAGCAATTTAAATTGAGAAAATATGCATTATTCCCCTCTCCATTCAGGATTTAGAATTGTTCTTGATAAATAGGTGATGATCAGCAAACACTTGTTAAAGGAATAAAAAGGAGGAAGGATTGTCACTTTTTCTCTGAAATATTTGTTTTACCCCCACCCTATCCTTTATCAGGTATGCAGAACTCTATTGATTTCTTTGTTATGAAAAGAATCTTCTCTTCTGCTATATTCTAAGCAATTGGCATGCAAGGGATTTTTTGCCTTTCATCTCCTATACTTAGGAGGGTGCATCACTCAGAATAAATGCTCAATACATATTGAATGAAGGAATAAAAATATTAAATTTCCTACTGTTACCACCTTAAAGCAAAACTAAAAGCATAGCATATTAATATCAAAAAGACTTGTTAGAAAACCCATTCAAACTTGACTTTGTAAAAGTGTCTGTCAAGATGGTTATTTTAAAAGAATCTGAAAATCTTAGAAATACTAAGGAAAGGATGTATGTTCTAAGCCATTGAGAGTTGTGTTTGAACTTCAGTTTTGATGCTAGTAATGTGAATTCCAGATTTTAGTATGCACTCTAAGCTTCTATGTCCTCATTTTTAAAACATAGATAAAAATCTACTTCACAAGAATTTTATGAAACTTAAATGAGAAAATGAATTTAAAAACAGGTTAATATACAGTAGACACTTGGTAAACAATAGCTGCTATTATTTTTTCATTGTTTTTAATATCATCATTATCATTATTAATATAAAACTACTTGGAGCTCACACTCTACCATAGTTAATATTGCTGTTTTAAAAAGGATTCATCTTAAATTTGGACAAGTGTAAAGTCATATGGATTGTGGTCATGTGTGATTTTTAAACAGGCAACTGGAGAATTCTTTTCCCTCTTACAACAAACACATTTCCATCTTTCCAGTACTGTCAAGGAAATTTTTTTTTTCCTTGAAATCTAAGTCCTTCACTAAATGTCCTATTAAGCTATGTAGTCAGCCAGGCGTAGCCTGTAATCCCAGCACTTTGGGAGGCCAATCGCGCCACTGCACTAGAGCCTGGGCGACAGAGCGAGATTCCGTCTCAAAAAAAAAGCTATAAAAGCTATCTAGTCAAAAGACTGACCCATTTTGGAAGTATTCTTTCTCTATTTGCCTAGGAAGAAGTAAAGATTCTTCTTTTTTTTTTTTCTTTTACCATTTTAGAAAACACTAACATATTATTGTCTCACGCATCTGTGTAAAGAGACCACCAAACAGGCTTTGTGTGAGCAACAAGGCTGTTTATTTCACCTGGGTGCAGGTGGGCTGAGTCCAAAAAGAGAGTCAACAAGGGTGGTGGGATTATCATTAGTTCTTAATAGGTTTTAGGATAGGTGGTGGAGTTAGGAGCAATGTTTTGCAGGCAGAGGATGAACCTCACAAAGTACATTCTCAAAAGTGGGGAGAATTACAAAGAACCTTCTTATGGGTGGGGAAGATTATAAAGAATCTTCTTAAGGGTGGGGGAGATTACAAAGTACATTGATCAGTTAGGGTGGGGAAGAAACAAATCACAATGGTGGAATGTCATCAGTTAAGGCTATTTGCACTTATTTTGTGGATCTTCAGTTACTTCAGGCCATCTGGATGTATGTGTGCAGGTCACAGGGGATATGATGGCTTAGCTTGGGCTCAGAGGCCTGCCAATTATCATATATAACATATTCCTGCATTTTATCTTATAGATTCTCTGGGACGGAGTAAGCACCCATTGTCCATTTACTTACTTGTATTTATTTTAATCTAAAGGAATTCAGAACATATCACCCCCAAATATGCCATTTTGGCACATGAGTTATTTTGAGCTTAAAAAATTGAGAACCAGCCAACACAGTAAAAGTTCTTTACCTCCCCCTCAACTGCCTAAAATATAAATTTCCCCTTTGTAAAGGAAATGTACATCTATTTTAAATTTTTCATTAGTAAAAATATCAGTACCAGGAAAAAGATCTATTCTGAGATAACTTTATCACCTGAAAGACTTTTGTCTTCATAACAATGCAATTTTTCTTCCTCATCTTCCTCCCTTCGCCTTCCTGTAACTTGCCTTCACCACGTTCCAGAAGCACCAAACCGCAGTTATTTTTTGTAGCTCAGGATATTATATAAGCCTCAATTAACTGGTCTTTTCTCATATGAACTTCTGTGCATATACACATAATATTGTTTTCCTCTTCTTAATCTGTCTTATGTCAATTTAATTCCTAGACCAATGAACCATTTTTTATCTTTTTCAAAAAACCAACAAAAAAATATAACTCATGAAAATAAATTAAAACCATCCAAATGAGAATTCGTAAACCCTATTTATTTAGAGCTTGCCATAAAGCAAGGGAGTCAGCCACCATCAATTGCTTTTGGCAAAGATTCAAAGTCCAGCAGGGGAGTGAGAAATCTTCAAAGTGAAATTGTAGGTTGTTGGCCTTGGGTAGCTGGAGGCAGGCTAACTAGAAGTGAAAGTACCTATTTGGCTCTCTCTCGTTAATCCCGAATTGGAACCAGAAGCAAAATTAGGGAAGCTGTTATTTACTGATCAAGTCATGACCATTTTGCACAGTTTGTAACTTCCTGAACTGTCACTACAGAGTTTGCAATTAGCATTTTATTTTTACATATGGTCTGGTCATTGTTGGTGTATTTATCCCTGTTTTTCTCACATAGACAACACACTCAGAATACTAGCATTTATTTGCATGCTGGCCCACACTTATAAAAATGAGTTTCAAAATATATTTATAAATTTAAATATATTTCTACACTAGAATTAAAGCATACTTTTTTCTTTCTTTCTTTCTTTCTTTTTTAGACAGTCTCACTCTGTCACCCAGGCTGGAGTGCAGTCGCACTGTCTCGGCTCACTGTGACCTCCACCTCCCAGGTTCAAGCTATTCTCCTGCCTCAGCCTCCTGAGTAGCTGGGATTACAGGCATGCACCACCATACCCAGCTACTTTTTTTTTCGTATTTTTAGTAGAGATGAAATTTCACCACATTTGCCAAGCTGGTCTCAAACTCCTGATCTCAAGCCATCCACCCGCCTCAGCCTTCCAAAGTGCTGGGATTACAGGTATGAGCCACTCTGCCCAGCCTGAGTTACAGCATACTTTAAAAAAAAATATTTGTGTATAGATTTCTATGTAAAATAGATATTGACTTAAGTTTTATGTTGTTGTTTGTTTTGGGAGAAGTCTCAATAATGCCACATTGAATTGGAGATCTTTTAAGGACAGTTTTGAAAACAAGATGGAAATACTTTAAAGATTACCATTGACAGAGTAGGAGCATCGCTGTCTTGTACAAGCCCCTCATTCTAAAGTTCACCTTAATCAAAAACCCCCTAAATCCAAAGGACATCAGCTAAGGTCAGCACAAAAATAAACCACAACTAAAATCTCCAACCAGAAACATTCCAAACTCCTCCTTGGCCAGAGTCATGCTAGCCCAGAAGTAACCTCCCTCTGACAGGAAAGGTTTCAGCTGCAAGATAACCCCCTACAGCCAGAAGGACGTCAGTCCCAAGATAACCCTCCCTCCTCCCAGAGACTTTCCAACTCTGCCATAAAGCTTCTCGCTCACACAGAAACATTCCAAGCTTGTGATAAGCCCCCTCACCCTAAAACCAATATACGCTGTTAGTCTGTAAGAGAACGTGCTCCTGACCGAAATTGGCAAGAAGCCCCTCTCAGGTTTATTTTCACTAAAATAAATGTGTCTTTAACTGTCGAGCTGCATTTCATGTTTCTTCCCTCTTTCTTTAACTCTTACAACCACAACTAGCAGAAACCTGATAGTTTACTATCAATGTTCCTTACACATTGATGACAATCCCCAAGAGAAGAGCAATCTTACTGTGAAAGATTTTTTTTTTTAAACTAGAAATAATTAAATCTGATACATAAAATAATTCATGAACCATACAAGGTCTTCAAAAGCAATTTTGTTACATGAATAAATTATTTTTATCTTTAGAAAGGTGTCACAACAAATTCTAAAGTATGCGTAAAAATAATTTCAAATAAAGAAATGATTCTGCATTCTTACACTTGATTTACTCTGGGTAAAACAAAAGTTTTGAATATAGCATCATGTCACCTTTAAGAAGTTGAAAAATATCAACTTCTGAAGAAGAAATTATAAAAGAAAAGTGTATAGTACAAACAATTTCTTGATTTAAAGAAGGATCTGCTTTAAGTACAAATGTTTAATATAAGTTAAATAAATTGTCCTCTTCAAACCATTTTTTAATTATTTTCAGTAAATATTTATTGAATACGCAACAGAAGAAAAGACTGAGGATGAGAGCTCAAACAAGACCATCATACATAATATATTTTGCCTGAACTACATTTTATTTTTTTCTTTCATCATTGAGATTTTATTGGTACAGTACAGACATTTCAATTTGTACACAATTCTTAACATAAGTACCAAAAATCTAAAAGGCCATGTATTGTAATTCTTTTTTAAAGTTATTCCAGTGACTTTCTCCCTTAAAATTTGGAAGCAAATTTTCCTTAAAGGCTATCAAGTACCAGTACCTTCATATGTTGATAAGCTGTTAAATACGTCTCACCAATTCACAACTGAATAGCAGATACACTATATATTCACATTTTTAATCTTTCACAGCACAGTAACAAAGTTGTTAGCACATCAGGACTACCACAACCAAAGATGTTACAGAGTACACACAGTTCTCACAGGGAGAGCTATGATCAAGGAGTGGATTTTTTAAGGAAACAATTCTACTACAAAACATGGGAATAGAAGTAATTTAAAATGTTCAAGACATTAAACGCAGGACATACTCTATATTGCCATTTAATCTGGTTTGTACTATAGAATATAAAAACTAACCTCCCCAGCTATGGTATGTTAAGTTGACACCCAAGACAGTCAAAGCCTCCCATAATTCAATATCCCACAGTATTTTCTGGTTGTACCAAAAAATAAACAACCAGCAAATAATTTCACCTCTTAAAAAAAAAGCATTTACACTTAAAAAATGAGATGAGGTGTGATTCCCTCCTTTATAAAAACGTTTCTAGAGCTACTAAAAAACTTGCATTTACAAAATAGTTGATAATAAATATTCCTCTGGATTGTACAAGAAAGGAGACAGGGACCGCTGATAAGACATGGTATATGGTATTAATCAGACTTGACTTCTTAATCTCCTGCTTCATCAGAGGCGGGACTCTCCTCAGTTTTCGTTCCCCATTTTCTGCAGGTAAATCTTCAGTTTCTTCGTTGGCCACTTCGGCCTGTTTTCTCTTTGCTCCCCTTTTCCCTTTTGTTTGACCCTTTTTGTCTGAAGATTTGTCTTTCACTGCTGCTCTTTTCAGCTTTGCTTCCACTTTTGCAGGAGCAGGTTTAGCTAACAACCACTCGGATCCCCTCTTGGGCTCTTCCTTGGCGGCCCCTTCGTTGGAGCTGACCTTCCTCTCGGGCATCCTGGCGGCAGGGAGGGCATGTGACAGGTTCCTGCTGGCCGGGGCTTGCCTAGAGCCTTCGTGAAGCTGAGCTGCAGCTCCTCTCACCGCCCGAGCTGCTGAGACCCACTGCCTTAACTACATTTCGAAAACTTGAACCAACATTTCAAAATCAGGACATTTCATATACAAGTCTGGATTTCAGTCTTCCCTTGAACAACCAGGGCCTGCATTTCCCCAGTGAGACTCTGCCTTTCTCAGTTGTCCTTTATCAGAGCCCTGCCACCGTTTTTATCTCCAAATAAATACTTTTTATACATTCCTGTCTATAAAGAATTGAAAAACGAAAGACCAATAAAGTATCACATTTTAAGAAAAAGTCCCTTTTACATTTCGACTGCCTTCTTTAATTTAAATTAAATATGCAAAGACTTTCTGTAATGAAGACAAAATCTAGCCCACTTCAACTGTTTTTAAAGGTTTAGTATTAGGCGGTGGTTCACACCTATAATCTCAATGCTTTGGGATGCTGAGACTTTAGAGGATCACTTGAGCACAGGACTTCAAGATCAGCCTGGGCAATAAAGCAAGACCCAATAAATACATAAATAATAAATAAATCAATCAAGAATGTTAGCCAGGCATGGTGGCATACACCTGTGGTCCCAGTCACTTCAGGGACTGAGGTGAGAGGATCGTTTGAGCCTGGGAGGTCAAGGCTGCAGTGAGCTGTGATCTAGTCACTGCACTCCAGTCTGGGTAACAGAGTGAGACCCCATTGCCAAAAAAAAAAAAAAAAAAAAAGGAGAGAAAAAATGGTTGAGTATTTCTTATCCAAAATGCTTGGTACCACGAGTATTTCAGGGTTTCTTGGATTTTGGAATATTTGTATATATGTAATGAGATATCTTGGGAATAGGACTCGAGTATAAACACAAAATTCTTTAGTTTAACATACACCTTATAAACACAGCCAGAAGGTAATTTTATACACTATATTTTGATAATTTTGTGCATGAAACAAAGTTTGTGTACACTGAACCATCAGAAAGCAAAGGTGTCGCCATCTAAGCGACCCATGTGGACCATCTGTAGTTGTTTGTCATCGCCATCACTCCTGACTTTGAACTTATATGCTATTAATAAGCAATCATTTTCTTACTCACATGTAGGTGTTTAAGTAAAAAATATGACCTGTCATTAATACAGTGAAAAAACAATGTGTTCAGGTAACTAAACAGCACAGTAGCATCATCAGAATACCTCTATCAGCTGTTAAACGACAGCAACTATAAACACCAGCAGACTGAATAAACTGCATTGTGCACCTGTGTTTTCACTGCAACCTATCACATGAGGCCAGGTGTGAAATTTTCTACTTTGTGGCATCATGTTGGTACTCAAAATGCAAAATTGAATCAAATATAAAATGTGGACTTCAGACATTACAATATTCAATCCTTATTTAACTCTTGCTATAACTTTGTTTCATGCACAGGTTTTGGAGCATACTGGATGTCGGATTTTCAGATTAGGGATGCTCAACTGGTATTATTCTGGCCCCTGCAAAGCTTTCAGTAGGTCCCCTACTATTTCATACCGGGGACTTGCGAGTTCCTGGGAATAGCACTGTAACTCATTCTTGAGTGGGTCCTTGACTTCATTGAGTTTATAATCTAATAGGAAGAAGGCTATGAAGAATTATAATAAAGTAAAACAAGCAATTACAACAAACCTTCCTCTTTAACTTATCAAAAACGGAAACTTTGAAGAGCTGCTCTTTAATAAATCACTGGAAGGCACCAGGACCCAGGTGTTTTGACTCAGCCTCATTTCAGACTGAGATCTGAGGCCATGATACCTCATGTGCCTATATATGCTAATAATCACCATTTCTTGTACCACTGTTTACATACTCTCATCTACACAATGATCTTCAACTCTTTCTCATGCACTTCAGTCTTACAATTTGTGATCAGCAAACTCCCCTGTAAATTCCACCTCTTCTCTGAATGTTCTTTTCAGTGGCTGAGTTCCATTAATCCTGGCTTCCATTTGTGTAAATTCTTCTGCTGAATTGCTTTTAACAGAAAGTCCTTTTATTCTTTCTCAGCTTATAAACCTCAGGACAATGAGATGTGATAGGTGTCCTCCTTTCTTCTTACTGCCATATCCAATTAATTAATTCCCCCCTGTACTTTTGAGAAAATTAATGCTAAAGCCTTTGCCATCCATCTATAAAAGTGACACCCTTTCTTATGTCTTAATGCTTTCTGCTAAGCTATTACTCTTTATCATTTGCTGAAGATTTATCTCAGGGCAAAGAATTCCTCCCTACCTGATTATCATTATCAACTATTTCAACATTAACATAGACGAAGTGGCCACACCCTCATCTCTTTGGTTCTTGAACTCTTGTCTCTACTTTCCATACCCATTCCCACACTCAGCTTTGATTTCATTAGAAATTGAATCAAATATAACATATGGACTTCGGACATTACAATATTCAACCCTTCTTTAACTCTCTTCCTATAACTTTGTTTCATGCACAAAATTATCAAAATATAGTGCATGAAATTACTTCCTGACTATGTTTATAAGGTGTATGTTAAAGAATTTTGGCCGGGCGCGGTGGCTCAAGCCTGTGATCCCAGCATTTTGGGAGGCCGAGACGGGCGGATCATGAGGTCAGGAGATCGAGACCATCCTGGCTAACACGGTGAAAACCCGTCTCTACTAAAAAAAAATACAAAAACTAGCCGGGCGAGGTGGCGGGCGCCTGTAGTCCCAGCTACTCGGGAGGCTGAGGCAGGAGAGTGGCATGAACCCGGGAGGCAGAACTTGCAGTGAGCCGAGATCTGGCCACTACGCCCCAGCCTGGGTGACAGAGCAAGATTCCGTCTCAAAAAAAAAAGAAAAAAAAAAAACAAACAACAAGAATTTTGTGTTTACACTCGGGTGCTATTTCCAAGATATCTCATTACATATATACAAATATTCCAAAATATTGGCCCTTTCCTGGTTTTATTTCTTTTACTGTCCAGTTTAATTAAAGTATGCCATTATAATCACTCATTTGCATATACTCAACTCTTTTGCCCTTTTTACCACTTTTGTATACTTTAAGAAAATTCTTATTGAATTCTAACTTATACCATTTTTCTGCCTGTAATTGAGAACCAGAATATTCTGGGAAAAAGAAAAACATGCAACCGGGCATTTTCACATTAAAGTCAAAATGAAAGACTTCAGATGAGCACAAAACAAGTATGTTCGAACTCCTGTGACGACTCCCTAGTGCATTTGTTTTCCAGCATTCTGAGATGATATAACATGCCCTCTCCACTTTTTTTTTTTTTTTTTTTTTTTTTTTTTGAGACAGAGTTTTGCTCTGTCACCCAGGCTGGAGTGCAGTGGTGAAATCTTGGCTCACTGAAACCTCCGCCTCCAGGTTCAAGCAATTCTCATGCCTCAACCCCCCAAGTAGCTGGAATTACAGGCATGTGCCACCACCGCCAGCTAATTCTTGTATTTTTAGTAGAGATGGGGTTTTGCCATGTTGGCCATGCTGGTCTCGAACTCCCAGCCTCAAGTGATCCACCTGCCTCGGCCTCACAAATTGCTTGGATTATAGGCATGAGCGACTGCACCTGGCCCTCTCTCTATGTTTTCAACTCCATTGTGTTAAGTATTAATGATCTACTTAATGTTTTATGGAGACAATTGAATGTATCAAACATAATCTCTTCAGCAGAGACTGCTAGTAACCATACAATATACATTGAATCCTTATTTTTAATGACAGGATTTCATTCTTTAGATAAATACATTGCCACCTTGCAGAAGGATTATTTCTCATCCTTCCTTGAACCTAAGTTTAGCTATATGAATCAGTCCTGGCCAAGGAGACGTAAATAGAAACTTTATGTAGTGTCTTCATCATTAGAAGGCTCATTAGAAGGTATGCATGTGGTCTTCTTTTTCTACTTTCTCCAACTTTCTGCCTGGATTTTTTAAATTTATTTTTTATTTATTTATTTTTTTAGTTTCTAGTGTGTTTTATGCTAACAGGCAGAAATTTGCCAAGAAAAACAGAGAAGGGTCAGATAAAATTGAATGACACTGCATGTCATGATGAACAACCATCTGGGGTCCTTGTCCAGTATTGTTCCAATGGAGTGGAAGAATTAGAAAATGTTTCCATGTATAATGTGAGTAAAAAGACAAGAATTAAAGATGGGTAATTTATAAAAATCTTTCAAGAAGTTTGATTATGAAAGGAATGATAGAAGAACAACAAGGAAAAATTAAGAATTAGGAATTTTTTTTAATGGGAGGTGCTTGATCATTTTCACTTCATTTTTATTTACTGAAGGGGAATCTGTTGATTTTAACAAGTTAATCAATCTAAAAGAAGAATTAATGTTCTCTCCACACCTCTCCTTTTCCTTCGGCCCCCTAAACAACCTGTTCTTTATTTTTCTTACCATTTTTTTTTTTTTTAAACATGACGTTGTTTTAGTTTTGTCTCCTCTAAAGCAGGAATAATAGTAGTACCTACATCAAAGATTGGTAAAGATTACATATGTTTTGTTCTTTGGCTATTGGACCTGTGATTAATTTGTTTACTCTTGGGTTCATTCCCTGATGCCCATTACTCTGCTTGTCACCACAAATATCTGACTCCTTCATTTCCTAGGACCCTTGTCTATTGACTTCTAATTGGTTTCAGTATCCTGAATATACCAGCAGAACACTAGGGAGAAAGAAAAGGAGAAATCAGGATATTTATCTTTCTTCCTCTCTCTTTCTGTCTGTTCCATGCTAGATCTCAACAGAACCTCTCCCTTCTTCATGGTTTGAGGTCTCCTTGAAGACTTTCTGTCTCTGAACTTGAGAAGCATCATTGTGCCCCATTTGTACTTCCAGCTATAGGGGTGATAATAGCTTTCACGTGTCGCTAAGCTCAGGGTTGTCTTACTATGACCCATTTGGTTTTTCATCTCGTTTTTCATGTTTACAACTAGGTTCCCATGTTATATTCCTCTACTGAACTACTTGGCATGGGTTCTGTCTTCCTGACTTCGTCCTGACTGATACAACTATTATTATCATCACCGTCATCATCATCAACAGAATAAGTCAGGAAATGTGGAATGTGGAAAAAAATGTTAAATGTGGGGAAAAAAAGTACCTCAGAAAATAAGAGATGGAATACAAAGCCCAAGTAAGAGGAAAAACCTGCAATTGGAAAATGGAAATAACTTCATATTTAAAAAATTAAATAAATAAATAAATAAATAAATAAATAAGCATCTAAAAGCATGTGAATAGCCAGTCAAGATTATTCTGTATTTTATGTTTTGTTATTTTTATTCCATCCATTTATCTTGGACATGTTTGAGGCAACTAAGACCATAGTCCAGTTGTACCCTGTCTCCCAGTAGCACCTTAACAAGGTAGTGAGTCTCCAGAAAAAGGTGGCAGAAGTATGTGTTATACAATTAGAACCTGAGAAGTGTCAGGGAGCTCCTTGTGTCCCAGAGTGCACAGAGGCAGCAGAAGGAAATCCATGCAACACAAAAGAGAGCAAAAATAAAAACAGTTACATAAAATTTCTGAGCAGATTGGAGATGAACAGAGCTCAAAAAGTCCCTAAACATAATTTGTTGTGGGAGCAACAGAAGAATTTCTCTTTGCCTAAGAGTGGTACTAAAGAAGAAAGAGATTTGCTGAATTTAATGCATCAGATGAGAGCCCAGAATAATTTAGTAGCAATATGTACAGACTGATCACTAAGAAACAAGCAAGACAATATGTGACTCAATAGAAGTCAATGAGGACAGAGTATATTTAGGACTAGATGCCCAGTCCCACCCTCCAATGTCTTTAGACTATGTAAGACACATGGACCCTTGACATAGTTCCTGGAAAAGGAGAGGGGAGACTGAGTAATAATAATTGGGGTTATGGTTTTGACATTCTGACAGAATAGGGCTGAAAATAGAATATAAATTCAATTTTAGAAAAATAATTTTTGTTTATTACACATCTGAATTAGAAAACTGAGATTTCTACCTATGACAAGGGAATAAAAATAGTTGAAGGTGGTAACAAGATCAGTTTTAAAGTCATGTTGGAAAAATAAGCTCATAAAATATTTAGAAATTTTATGAAGCATAGTACTACATTAAAAATACGAATGGGCTGGGTATGGTGGCTCACGCCTGTAATCCCAGCACTTTGGGAGCTCGAAGTAGGTGGATCACCTGAGGTCGGGAGTTCAAGACCAGCCCAACCAACATGGAGAAACACCATCTCAAATACAAAATTAGCTGGATGTAGTGGTGCCTGCCTATAATCCCAGCTACTCGGGAGGCTGAAGCAGAAGAACTGCTTGAACCTGGGAGGTGGTGGTTGTAGTAAGCCAAGATCGTGCCATTGCACTCCAGCCTGGGCAACAAGAGCAAAACTCCAACTCAAAAATAAATATAATCATTCATATATATATACAAATAGATATATGTATATATATCTATATAGCCATATGAACATATATATGAATAGATTCATAGGTGTGTGTGTATATATATACATATATATCTGAATTAGAAAATATACACATATACACACATGAATATAAATATGTATATGTGTATATGTGTGTGTGTGTGTGTATATATATATATATACACACACACACATATGAATGAATCTATTTTGCTCAAAAAGAGAAAGCCAAGGTGGAAAAAAATTCTTTATTTCAAAATGCTTAAAAATGTTTTTGAATAATTAGTTGAAACACTGAAATCACCTAGAGTATAATCTTGAAATTTTGGAGCTAGTTAGCATTTTGGTCATCTTGCAGTTTTGTTTTGTTTCTCCATGTATACAAAATTATTTGTGAAGACAGAATTAATTGTGAAATTACTTATAATGAAATTTTTAAATATTTACAGTAGCTTAATTTCAACTGGATAAAATAGAGATATATGCTTATATGGGGCTAAAACTATAACAGGTAAAAATATAAGAGTGGGGTTCACTGTGCCCATTTCATGTCTGGAACCCAGACACAGCAAGCCACCTTTCAGCTTAAATACTTTTTACCCTAGTTTTCCCAGTGTTTTCAAATGAGTGCTAAAATGGTAAATTAAGAAATAATGACTTAAACACTTTTTGGCTATATTTGTGATGGAATTTGAATTGGCATAAACTTTTTTCATACAAGAGATAAATCATTACTTGGCATGTAAAATGCCCTGGTCAAAATTTATTTGCTGCTTTTCTTCAAAGAGAAAAATAGTGATGTTCTGGCAAAGAGTATACGTGAGAATAAAGAGAAAGGATTCATTGTTTATCTAGCAAGTTGCTCACAAATTCGAATTACTTAGCAGTTATCTTTCAAGACTGAACACTCACATCAACAACTGTAAGCAAAACTGTTAATTGTTATACTGTATTTGACAATATCCTTATAATGGGAATTAAGTTTAAGAATAGGAAAAAGAGAACTGATCACTGGTAACATAAGCAGTTTTTCACCTTAAATTACATGTGACAAAAATTGTGGTGTCAATAGTTTAGAGAAAAAGGAAAAGAATGAGTTATCTTTCTTTACTGAGCACGGCCCTGCGTGACACAGCAAAAAAGACTAATCAGTCAGTGACTGTTTCATGACATAATTCACTAAATTTTCCAGTAATAATATGTGTTTATTGAAAATTTCAACTTCGTATAGTACCACTTCTTTGGCAAATCACTTTTCTACAGAGATTTTCATAAACTTTTAAGAATGGAGCAGCAGTGGGCACCAAGCAGTCTACTAGACGTCCCTGGTTTATTGTTCTATGGCATTAGAAATATTTTGGCAAAAACTTTGAGAAATGTAGCCTACTCTATAATTTTTTAGTCACTTATTTCACGTCTTTTTGATAATTTAAAAATTTTGCCCAACTTTGGCCATTAGATAACAATACCTTCTAGAGAAGCCATGAGCCATAACTCTTCATGAAGTTCCTCTTGCTCTAAAAACAGAGGCCCATGTCCTGGACCCAGATCCAGATAAAAGGGCCAGGCACTATGTTGTCTGTATCAATTGCTAATTCATAAAGGTCTTAGGTGGGGGGTCTTTGCAAAAACCAGCAGAGAGTACCTGTGTCTTGTTTTCTTTCTTTTTTATTTATTGTTTTTGTTTTCTCAGCAACCTGGCTCTCAGGGAAAGAAAAAGGCTCTTCCAAAGTGTCTGGCTGCAGCATGCCAATAATCGTGTACAGTCAGTAGCAGTGCAACAAATCACTGATAAGTGATGAAAATATAAACATGGTAATTCTAAAGGGCTTAGATAAAAGGACAACATGCTATTTGAGGACAGCTTTTAATTCTCCAATGAAAAGAGAAGACAATTATTTCCTCTCTAGGAATTTTGGATACAGAAATAAGTTGGAATGTGACTTTACCTTGCTTCTTTGAGCCATAAAAGGATAATATTCTGATTAACAAGCTGGCTTTTGTAAACTCTAAAACTAAGTACGTTTACAAATTAATTATTCTCTAGTTATGGGAGGAGAAGCAAGCCTTGTCGAGAGTAGCAGTAACCATCTCCTTTATATCACTGCAGTAGGGGTTGGTATTTTAGGCTTCTTTTGCATTCATCCCCATAGCATTTTGTGAAGCGTGTCATGAAAGACAGCAGTACAAGATTTCCTGCAGATTTCTCTCATTGATTTATTAACTGATCTATACAGTGGTTGTCTTATCACACTGATCACTAATGATGACATAGAGAATAATTGCCATCCTATGACCTATCAGAAAAGTCATTTTAAATATGAAAGTAATCATATTTTATTATTAATAGTCTACATAAGCCAGTTCTCTCCTTTCTAGGATCTATACTAGCAGAAGTTGTAAAGTAGTGTCTTAAATACTCATTCAGGATGTTTAATATACTTTAAGTCAGTGGGAGATTCAAACATTATCAACCTTGCATTTTCTAGGGTTTTTTCTTAAATTTTCTTTATCAACAGAATTGGCTGAAAGGATATTACCAGATCTTGCAATAATATGACCAAAATATTCATAACTTGGTCTTAATAAATTGCATATTTTAAAAAAACACATTAAGTCTCAACAGGAAGATATCAAACTACAATTTTACCTAAAAGGTCTTAATAGGTGCTACGTAAATATGACAGTATATTATTAGAGGAAAATATTACCTAAAATAAATTGTGAATCACTTTATGGTTAGATGAACTGAAATTAATATTGATACTGTGTGCTTCACTCTTAACTAGAAGAAAAATAACATTGCTGGAAACATTAATATGATGATGGTGCTTCAGGTAAGCAACTCACAGTGGCTTTTTGCCATTTAAGCAAATAACGGTGGCTTTTTTTTTTTCCTGAATGTTAAAATTATATTTTGGTGTAGAAAAATGTATGATTTAACAATTATTTTCATTATATAGAATTTTCCAGTAGTTCAAAGTCTACATTTGAAACTTATTTATGCTGACTTTTTTTTTTTTTCCTAGATCAATAGTATCTCTGGAAATTAGATATCTCCACAGAAACTTTTCTCTTCTTCTTGATTTACCTTCGTCATTTTATGAATATTTTTTCCTTCTGTTTTAGAGATAAGGGCATGAGATAAAATGCATATGTTATGGGGAATATATTTAACATATATTTGTATTTTCCAATTCAGCATTCTAAAACAGTTATCTGCCAAGCAGGTAAAGTTAAGAATGCTTACAATTTCCATATCACCACAAACTGTTACAATCCGCACCTCTCTGTCCTTTCCTTTGAACATGGCCATTGTGATACCATGAACCTTTTAATGACAACACCGTAGCATGCAACATGATAGTACACTATGACCAAATAGACCAGTTTTGTTTTTAATAACATAAGATTTAATAGTTTTCATTTTTGTAATTCATTTTATTTTGAATTCTTGGTTTGGATGTTTTAGGAATTTGGACACTTGAAAAAAAGCTTTCGCTGTGTAAGAACACAAGAGTTCTACTTTTACCAAATTGAGTTAGAACTTACGTTTTTCTGTCTCCTCCTTCTGTACTCCTTCCTTTTCTCCTTCCTTCCTACTTTCCTTCCTTCCTTTCTTCCTTTTGTCCTTTTTTTTTTTTTTGCAGACTAAATCCTCAGAGAATCCTATTTATATATTCTCAATGAATTTTATTACATTTCTTTAAGTAAATAGCATTTCAAGTTATGTGTAAGTAAAATGTGCATGAACTACAAAGACATAATAGTGATAATTCAATTTTACCCACGTAGTTCTATTTTATTTGATTCTTTCTTCCTTTGTTAGTATTGGTAAATATATTACCTCACAAAAAGTTATTAAAATCTGTACTTCACAATAATTTTTTCCTCAAACTATTACATGTATTTTATTTGATTCCATTATACATTTTATAATTTTGTATTGGAATGCAATAATCGCGTATATTATAGGGGTTCAAAAGTGATGCAAAGCAGATTTGTAAAATAATAAGTTATATAGTTAATATATCAAATAAGTTTATTTTACATCATAAACGTTAACTATGACTTTCCTTAATGGATGAATTATATTCATTTATTGTTTTAATTATCTATGTTTCGAAATGTTCAAATTGCAACATGACACTTGTAATGATAATATTAAACATGTATTTCCTAATAAAATTGAGATTACAAAGATTAAACATTAAGAACTTACAGTTTGTTTTCACACCAATTAATATTGAAATTCCATCTTCTCCTAAGGTAATTTTTGCAAAAGTGTTACATAATATATTAATTATTCGTTTACTTTCATCACAATTCTTATTGTACTTGATCTATTACGAGAAAAGTATAATTGCATAAAAGGATACTGTGGTCTATTCTTCTATTTTAGGAAATATTGCTATTTAGAATAAACTACCCCACTGAATATTTTTTAGTATGGAGTATAAAAATATTACTCAGGTAAAACCATAATAATAATGATCATTATTTATTTAGAATATTTAATGTGAGTGATATTTGCAACCATCACTTTGTTTTTAAGATAGTTTTATTTGATTGGTGTAAAAACTCTAAATGTTGAATTCTCTGTAATAAGGTTTAATCAGGTATATATCATATATACACATATAAGTTTCTTATAATTAGCTGTCATTTCTATAGAAAATATAAGTAAATAAAAATGTTAAGCTGGAACTAAGATTGCATGACCTTGCTACCAGTTAACTTAAGGAACTGTTAAAGGCTTTGTCATTTTTCTGTAGCACAGATTTTTATAAATTAAAAGAAAACTTAGACAAGATATGTATCTGTTGTCTTCATTATACTGGGTAAGAACTGACAGAACAATTAAAACAGGGCTGTGCTTCTAGTAGGAAGATATAAACAAAACCTGAAATCCAAGTAGTGAGCTACCCCTTTATTTCCAAGATTTTAAGTATTTTGCCAAGGGCAGACTTACTTTGGACAGAAAGAAGAGCCAAACATATAGGAGAAAGGGAGAACTCAGGACATAGAAGGAAAATCTAAAGTACTTGACAGTATTGATACTGCCTAAGATGAACATATTTGACAACATTTACATTCCCAAGGATGAAGCAAGCACTGAGCTTCGCAAAGGATATTGAAGACAGTAGATACAAGAGGCCCTACTGGAGGGAACTATGCAGGAGTTCATCAAGAGAGAGAATAGGAGTCTACTGTAAGCAACTGGCCATATCAAAGGAGGACAGCAGGGAATACTTGAAAGATATCTAGCGAAAACATATATAATCTTAACTAAATCAGAACAAAAAATTGTCCTTCATTTATTAAGGACTGTTGGCTGGGTACAGCAGAAGGCGCCTCCAATCCCAACACTGTGGGACGCCAAGGCAGGATAATTGCTCAAGGCCAGGAGTTCGAGATCAGCCGGGGTAACACAGTGAGACCCCCGTCTGCACAAAAAATAATTTTAAAAACTTTAGCTGGGAATGGTGGCATGCCTGTAGTATTACTAGTTACTTAGGAAATGATGACTTGAACCCAGGAGTCCAAGGTTGCATGAGCTATGATAGCACCATTGCACCCCAGCCTGGACAACAGAACCAGACCCTGTCTCTAAAAACTGAATAAATAAAAATAAAATAAAATAAGAATTGTACACTGACTATCAGAGTAGAATGAATGAATTGTGACTCTGTTTACTTTGTGGTTTTATTTTTATAATAATAGATATTAATTTTTTGGTATTTCTCATAACAGAGTATGATCTATTCTCCATAAATCTGTTTATTTACAAGACAACATAATTTTTAAACCCTACAAGTATATTATATATATGCAATTGGGGAAAATTTATTACAAGTTTGAAAGTCAAGTGAGCCAAAAGAAATAAGTAGAACCACTTATAAAATCCTGTCAAGGAAAGATTCTTTTCTGTTTGGATCCCTTACAGTGCCTATTTAAAGACTATGATTGATTTTGGTAAAAGAAACACCGTGCAAATAATAAACGAAAGTAGAAATGTGTATAGACACTGATAACAAAAATGTATAATTATACTCAATTCTAATTATTTCATTGGCTGCCCATCAAAGGAATTGCATTTCTTTTCTTCTTCCTATGGAGTCTCTACAAATTGATCTTACCAGTGACACCACATTACACACACACACACACACAGACACACAAATGTCTGTGAAAAAATGTTTGAGGAATCTATCTTCTTTGGTTATGAATTAGCTCTTTTCAAATAACTATTGACAATACCACTAAATACAAACTGACCAAATGAATTGTGTTACGTGATTTAAAGCAAATAATTCACTTACAGCCTTGCTTCACTGTCTTTTCTTTCTCTCATAAAACCTGATTGCTTGGTAATCAGCATTTCTGACACCTTCCTGAGAAGAAATAACATTGTATCAAGAAAAACACAAAATGCACACCCATCTTTTAATGGGCTCATTTAATGTTCTGTCCCCAAGTCACCGAAAAATGTATTTTGTGGTTGTAGAGAAGAAAATCAAGCCTAATACTCTACTCTGGTAATCAACTTCCTATATAAATTCTCACTTCAGTTAAGTTTCGAGTCAGGCAGAGGTAAGTTAAAATCTTTGAAACACTATTCTCCTTTCCTGACAAAAAGACACACAAAAACTGAGTTCAGCTCTCCTGCAGTTTTTGGAAAGAGAAACATTCTCTTTATATATAATTAAAGGGGTTTCTAAAATAGCAAACAATCATAGAAGTTTTCACAGTTACTATTGTACTATTATGGCTGCTATTCAATTTTTAATGGAAATTATTCAAAATTAAAAATAATTAGTAAATAAGTTAAGAAAACATGGAAACGCAAGTTTTTAAATCGTTTAGGAAGAAATGACGGAAGATAACATGAATTGAACACATGTTTAAATTTGTTGCCTATGAGGGTAGGGAAAATGGAGATACAAAAATTATAAAGTGATGAAACTTGCAATGATATTTCAGAGACACTGGAAGTTCCACAACAAAGGGGACACCAAACTGACATGAAGTACTTTGAAGAAGAATTGACAAGTGCATCCTCCTGAGATAAGATGAACTTTATAAAGGGAAGAGGTAACAGGGGTGATCCATCAGGGAACAATGACTTATGCATGTAAACATGCCCAATATTGTGTTGGATTTGTAGAGAAAAATGAAATTTGAGGGGGACATTACAACAAAATTATCACTCATTATCTACTATTTACTATACTAGACCTTATTGATAAAATATGGGCAAAAGAGAAACAACACGCACCATTTATTGGCCAATAAGAAGAGAAAGCAAACAACACAGAAATAAACTCACGCTTGGAAACTAATGCTGTCTATGAAAGAAAGGAACCCAGTGCTCTGAGCAGAAAGCAATTTATTTCAATTAGAGGACTAAGAAACTGACTTTTAAGCCAAAACCTCATTGAGAAGTCTGAATTAGCTGAGCAAAAGAATATTGAAAATTAGCCAGGCATAGTGGCAGGCACCTGTAATCCCAGCTACTCAGGAGGCTGAGGCAGGAGAATTGTTTGAACCTGGGACACAGAGGTTGCAGTGAGCCAAGATTGCGCCACTGCACTCCAGCCTGGGCAACAGACTAAGACTTTGTATCAAAAAAAAGAAAAAAGAATATTGAGCATGCAGTAGAGGGAGCTGAGTAATGGAGAGGTGTACTTCAATGAAAGAGAGAGAAAAGTATAAAGGACTGAAGGAATTTTCCAGGCATTGGATAGCAAAGAGTGAGGGTAAAAAGGACTGGAGAGTAAGAATGACTAGAAAGGCATCATGAGGGCACGGTCAAATTTTAAAATTAGTCCTGAATGCAATGCAAAGCTTTGGAAAACATTTAGTCAGAGAAATAACATCACCTGATTTATATTTTAGGATTATTTTGGTTGTTATAAGAAGATTGGATTAGTTGGGAGCGAGAGTGAAAGCAATTATTACACAAGATAAGAAATTAGGATGACTAAGTAAGAGTGTTGGGGTGGAAATTGAGATAACTTGTAAAATTTAAGATATTATTTTAAAGACAAAATTGGCCAAATTTGGTGTACAATAATATGTAAGGGTTACTCTGCTTCATTCCTTGAGTAACTACTGGATAGTAGTGTCATTTATTGAAACAGTGAGGGCTAAAAGAGGAGAAGATTTGTTTGCAGAGCTAAGACAGAATGATTTTGATCATGATAGAACTAAGATGGTTAAGATATATTCAAGCAAAGAAAGATGAAAGGATAACGGGCTAAAGGAAATTTTAGATGGGTAATAGATTGTTGCTTACAGGGCTTGAAACTCAAAGATAGTATCAGAACTGGTGATGCTGGTGATATATTTTTGGGAGATGTAGACATATAAAATTTCTAAAGGCATGGGACTGCCTGAGCTAGACAAAGTAAGTGTGTATTACATGAGGGAAAAAACAAAGAACAACAACAACAAAAAGCACTATACAAAGTTCTTAGGTTGTATAAAACAGAAATAGCCAGAAAAGAAGAAAACATATTAAAAAAGGAAACTCAAAAGCAAAGAATAAGAAATCATGAACTGAATTACTTTTTTTTTAACTCAGAGACTGGTCAAATGTATCAAATAAATAAAATACTGATGAGAAATCAAGTAAGACAAAGAAGGAAAAATGTGTATGGATTTGACATGGAGGTCACCAGTGACCCTAACCAGAGCAGAGACCAAATAGAGTTGGAGCCAATAAAATCTGCTGTACTTTTCTATGAAGAGAGAAAACTATCTGAATAAATCAACGTAGTATGTTTAAATTATAAAAATAAATGAACTATGTATTTATTTACAGGTAAAGTCAATATATTTAATTTCTTACTTAATATAACAATTAAAACTAGAATCCACATGGTTTACTTTTTATAAAAGTTGATGCTTAATATCATATTTTTGAAATGCAATCTACTTTTTATTTTACAATGCTGTATTAGTCTGTTCTCACAGTTCCACATGGCTGGGGAGGCCTCATAAGCATGGTGGAAGACAAAGGAAGAGCAAAAGGATGTCTTCCACACGGCAGGCAAGTGGGCATGTACAGCGGAACTCCCCTTTATAAAACCTTCAGATCTCATGAAACTTACTCATTATCACAAGAACAGCACAGGAAAGACCTGACCCCATGATTCAATTACCTCCCTCTGGCCCTGCCCTTGACAAGTAGGGATTATTACAATTCAAAGGAAATTTGGTTGAGGACACAGTCAAACTATATCATTTCTCTCCTGGCCCCTCCCAGATCTCATGTCCTCACACTTCAAAACACAATCATGCCTTCCCAACAGTCCCCCAAATTCTTAACTCATTCCAGCATTCACTCAAATGTTCAAGTCCAAAGTCTCATCTGAGACACAGCAAGTCCCTTCGCCTATGGGCCTGTAAAATCAAAAGCAAGTTAGTTACTTTTTAGATACAATGGGGTTACAGGCATCGGGTAAAAATACCCATTCCACATGGGACAAATTGGCCAAAACAAAGAAACTACAGGCTCTATGCAAGTCCAAAATCCAGTGGGACAGTCAAGTCTCAAAGCTCCAAAATGATCTCTTTTGACTCCATGTCTCACATCCAGGTCATGCTGATTACTGATCATGATGTAAGCAGTGGGTTCCCATGGTCTTGGGCAGCTCTTCCCCTGTGGCTTTGCAGGATACAGCCCCACTCCTGTCTGCTTTCATGAGCTGTCATTGAGTGTCTGCATCTTTTCCAGGCAAGCAGTGCAAGCTGTCAGTGGATCTACCATTCTGGGGTCTGAAGGATGGTGAATCTCTTCTCATAGCTTCATTAGGCAGTGTCCCAGTGGGGGCTCTGTGTGTGGGGGGTCCCACTCCACATTTACCTTCTACACTGCCCTAACAGAGGCTTTCTATGAGGGCCCTGCCCCACAGCAAACTTCTGCCTGATATTTAGGCATTTTCATAAACCCTCTGAAATCTAGGCAGAGGTTTCCAAACCTCAGTTCTTGACTTCTGTGCACCTGCAGGCTCAACACCATGTGGAAGCTTTTAAGGCTAGAGGTTTGCACCCTCTGAAGCCACAGCCCCAGGTGTACCTTAGCCCCTTTTAGTCATGGCTGGAGCAGCTGGGACACAAGGCACCAAGTCCTTAGGTTGCCCACAGCACAGGGGCCTTGGACCTGGTCCATGAAACCATTTTTCCTCCTAGGCCTCTGGGCCTGCGATGGGACGGCTATTGCAAAGGTCTCTGACCCGCCCTGGAGACTTTACCCTATTGTCTTGGTGACTAACATTAGACTCTTTAATACTTATAAAAATGTCTGTGGCAGGCTTGAATTTCTCCCCAAGAAATGGGTTTTTCTTTTCTATCGCGATGTCAGGCTGCAAATTTTTCAAACTTTCATGCTCTGCTTCCTCTTGTACACTTTACCACTTAGAAATTTCTCCACCAGATACCCTAAATCATCTCTCTTTAGTTCAAAGTTCCACAGATCTCTAGTTTAGGGGCAAAATGCTGTCAATCTCTTTGCATAGCAAGAATGAGCTTTACTCCATTTCCCATCAAGCTCTTCATCTCCATCTGAGACCACCTCAGCCTGGACTTTATTGTCTATATCACTATCAGCATTTTGGTCAAAGCCATTCAACAAGTTTCTAGGAAATTCCAAATTTTATCACATCTTCCTATCTTCTGAGCCCTCCAAGCCTCCAGGAAGTTCCAAACTTCCCCACGTTTTCGTGTCTTCTTCTGAGCCCTCCAAACTCTTCCAACCTCTGCCTGTTACCCAGTTCCAAAGTTGCTTTCACATTTTCAGGTATCTTTACAGCAGCACCCCACTCTACTGGTACCAATTTACTGTATTAGTTTGTTCTCACAGTTCTACATGGCTGGGAGGCCTCACAATCATGGTGGAAGACAAGGAAAGAGCAAAGTGATGTCTTACATGGTGGCCGGAAAGAGGGTGTGTGCAGGGTAACTCTCCCTCATAAAACCATCAGATCTCATGAGACTTATTCATTTTCATGACAACAGCGTGGTAAAGACCTGGCCACATAATTCAATTACCTCCCTCTGGCCCTGCCCCTGACACGTGGGGATTATTATTATAACTCAAGGTGAGAGTTGGGTGGGGACCATATCAATTGCCATATAATTGTCCTTGAGAAATAAAATCATATGTATTTCAGTAATATTAGAGGAAAATAAAGAATGAAAGTCAATAAATATTTGAGCTACAAGGATTTTATACATTTTGAATTCTTCTTATTTTACAGATAAGGAACTTGAACTACCAGAATAACAGCCTCTTATTAGACCAGGTTTTGCAAAAATAAACTAAAATTCTCTGTGGTATTGTAATAAAAAATAAATTTCATGAATTTAATAAATATTAATAATAATGCTACCAAGGCCGGGCGCGGTGGCTCAAGCCTGTAATCCCAGCACTTTAGGAGGCCGAGACGGGCGGATCACGAGGTCAGGAGATCGAGACCATCCTGGCTAACACGGTGAAACCCCGTCTCTACTAAAAAATACAAAAAAAAACTAGCCGGGCGAGGTGGCGGGCGCCTGTAGTCCCAGCTAATCGGGAGGCTGAGGCAGGAGAATGGCGTAAACCCGGGAGGCGGAGCTTGCAGTGAGCTGAGATCCGGCCACTGCACTCCAGCCTGGGTGACAGAGCGAGACTCTGTTTCAAAAAAAAAAATTTAAAAAATTAAAAAAAATAAAAATAATGCTACCAAGAAGTTAGCCTTTTCATTTACAAACATAGAAAATGACAACCATAACTGTTGTTGTTTTTAATGATAGTTAAAATAACGATTAATAACTATTAAAATAACAGTTAATAACTGAGTTATCTGTCCCAGTCTAGTTGGGCAGCTCTAACACACTACAATAGGGCAATTTATACACAATAGAAGTTTATACTCACAGTTCTAGAGGCTGAGATGTCCAAGATAAAGGAACCAGGAGATTCAACATCTGATGAGGGTTCACTCTCTGCTGCCAAGATGGGACCTTCTGGCTCTGTCCTCATATTGCAGAACGGCAAGACTGTTCTCTTGACGTTTATGGGGCCTCTCTCACCTGGACATTATTCCCATTTGTGAGGGTTCCTCCCTCAGTACCTAATCACCTAATGGCTCCCTCTTTTAATACATCACCTAGGAGTTAGGTTTTAACACGAATTGTGGGCAGATACGTACGTTCAGATCATAGCACCATCTAAAGCATCCTTAGAAGTCTGATTTATTTGCCTATTTGACTATAAAATTTAAAAAGTGAATATTTTTTACATGTAAGATAAAGTTCACAATGAGCTCTGATGACCTGGAATTTGCCAGTTTACTAGGAAGGAATACTCTCCTTGCTTCTGGTTTTCCTTCATTTATTACAGGAATGCTGGGGGTGAAACCTGATGACACTGTATGTACTGAAGCTTTTCAATAAATTGTGTTTCAGTTTTAATAAGATCTGGCTGTTTTATTTGTCTGTTGTCACTATTGTTAACCAGATTTTTTTCTACATTTGAGTAGTTCTTAGGTGGACTTTCAACTACTAAATGTGGTAATTTGTAGAAAAGTACATGTCTTGTCTGCTGAAGCATGTATCATTGCTATGCATTACTTATCACTTAATAATTTAATGTAAAAGTACTCATCAATAAAATTATTATTTTCTAGCTTACACTTGGTAGTTTTAAGAAAAAGAACAAGGAAATAAACCTATCAGTATTAACAATGGAAGTAACACTGTTTCCATAAGAAGTTAATTCTTCATACATTTAGGGAGATTGTATTATTGAAACAGGAAAGAAGGAGAAAGAAAGGAAGAGAGAAGGGATAAAAGAAATATTAGTGTGAAAAATATATATTTTTTAGGAAATTCTTTTCAGTCTCCCTTCCTTGTTAACCCTTTCCATGATTTAAAAAAAAAAAAAAAAAAAACTGAAATAATAATGAAAGACATGTGAAGTACTCCTGATACTGTGATTGTGAAACATGGGTTAAACATGGTTCCACAGATGATCGAAAGATTGCCTTTGAGACCCTGAAAGTGAAGGATGAGAAGAGCTTTAAAGAGACTGAAGTACAGATGAAAAAAATACAGAAACTACAGGATGGCATAAACATTTCAAAAGGCAAGATCATCATACACAGTGGCGACAGTGAACATGAAAACTGATATGTCCACAATGACAAGGAATTAGTCCTTGTACAACTGTGAAAACTTAAGCCTAGGCAGCATCCCATAACTTACTCAAACTCACTCTCAAGGCCCTGATAGAGATTGTTGAAAAGGGTGAAAAGATCTGTAAGCAATCAAAATATTGCTGAAATATGTAGGAAATTTGAATCTAAGAAAGAAAAAGTGCTTCATTTTTGTCAGTATTGACTCACTAAGGAGCAGGAGGAGATTTAGGAGAATAACCTAGAAGACCTGAGAAGCTCGACAAGTTGATGGTGGACTACGTAGGGATGGAGAATTTCCAGAAATAGTATGACAAAGTGAAAATGCAGCAACTGGCCTTCAACACAGACGAGTCCACTGTTAGAAATCAGTGGGAAGTTGTGGGAGATGCTGAAGGAGTACTTGAATGGCATCTCAGTGAGTGACAGAGTGCTGGGCCAGATCAACCCACTGTTCATAGTCATCCATGGACGCAGCTTACCCTAGCCTTTGTCCACACCTATAGCCCATCCAAGTAACAAACAACATCCAACCACTTATCATGTCATTGAAGCAGCCCACATGATCTCTCATACCCTGTGATCTAAGGAAAATCTCTTTTCAACCCACAGGGATTTTTTTGAGAGACCTAAGGACTTTGCTATTAAAAACTTCCAATGGGGCAAGGGCAAAACTCTGGTTGGTAGTTGGGTAACTTTGAGCAAGTAGACAATTTTTCTTAATTTGAATTTAATTTCCTCACGTTGTGTGAGAAGAATAAACACCTCATAAACATAAAATATTATATTCATGTGAAGTATAGATTACCATTATTTTAAAAATATTCTCTACTGATTGGAAAGATAAGAACAAAACCTTTTAAAGGAAATTAATTAAAACTAAATTGACTGACTTGAATACAGAATCTTGTCATATTGATTCATGACTAGTCTGATGTTTACTTACCAATCTAAGAATTTTTCAGGCAGATTGAGCAAAAATAGTTTTGTTTTAGGCAATACTGACATGAAACTAGATTTTTTAAAAACTCATTATATATAAAAGTTGATACAATTACTTTTATCTATATTTATTTTCAAAATTATTTGTCTTCAAATGTGGCTGTGCTGGGGCAGGGTAGATTCTAAAATGGCTCCAATAATTTCTACTTACTAGCATTATCTAGAATTCATACCTTTGTGTAATCCTCTCCTCTTGATTATGACTTCCTTCTAACAGAGTATGACAAAAGTGACGATTTATCATTTCCATGATTAGGTTAATGTGTGAAAATAAAACTTTCCTAGATTTCTCAGTGTTCAGGTAAATAGCTCTAGCTTCTATGACATGTTCACATATCATGAGAATTAGATCTATAGCCATTTGTCTAGTTAATTGTTCTAATTTAAAAGAGTAATAGAACTTCTCTTATCTTCTTAGGGGGCTAAATGGCTATAGCTAGGAGTAGATTTCTTGCTTGAGTCCCTGAGGTGCCAGGAAAGACTGCAAAAGCCATAATCCAAGGAATTTACATTTCAATTTGGAATGAGACCCAGGACCTTGGAGACTCCTCTAGGTTATAGACTAAATACAAAGGTTATCTGTCTCATAGAGAAATTTTATTTACAGAAAAAAAGGCTAAAGAAAGGAGGACACCCCTTCTAGGAGCTGAAAGGAGAGAGGAAGGGAAAGTACCTTCTTGCCCTTTATAACAGAAAACCATTATTTTTTCTTCACCACTCATTATAGGGGTGGATGGGGAGTCAGGCTTTTCTTAGAACAATTTGACTGGCTCTCAGCTTGTAACTCTAAGAATAAGAACTACGACATAGGGTGCCAACACTACCTAAGGTGCCAACACTACCATTTACTGTGCAATACTTAATAAGAAATTTGTCACTGATTTAGAACGTTTAGAATGAAATCAAGAAAGATGACTGTTAAAAACCCAACAGCTACATAAGATTGTAACTTGGCATTCATTATTGTTTTCCCTACTTGCACACTTCTGTCAGAGATGTGTGAACCAGAGCAACTTCATCTTGAATGGGGGCCGTGTAATATAAAGGTGAGACCTGCTGAGTTACATTTCTAGTACGATAGGCATTCTTAGTCACAGGATGAGATAAGTGATTGTTGCAAGATATAGACCCTGCTGATAAAACAGATTGTGGTAAAAAAGCCATCCAAAACCAAGATGGTGATGAAAATGACCTCTAGTTGTCCCCATTGCACATTACACACTAATTATAACATATTAGCATGCTAAAAGACCCTTTTACCAGCACCATGACAGTTTACAAATGCCATGGCAACATCCCAAAGTTACCCTATATTGTCTAAAATGGAGAGGAACCCTCGGTTCCAGAAATCTCCCACCCCTTTCCCTGAAAACTCAAGAATAATCCCCCCCTTATTTAGCATGTAATCAGGAAATAACTATAAGTATACTCAGTGAAGCAGCGTATGCTGCTGCTCTGCCTAGGGAGTAATCATTCTTTCTTCATTTACTTTCCTAATAAACTTGCTTTCACTTCACTCTAGGGATTTGCCTCAAATTCTTTCTTGCAAGAGGTCCAAGAACCCCATCTTGGGGTCTGTATCTGGACCCCTTTCTGGTAACACTTTGAGGAAGAATGCAGCCATATTGGAGAGGCCCAGAAAGTAAAAGAAGGAAGTCTCCAGGCCAATGCCAGCTAGGAACTGAGAACAACAGTTCAACACACTGCAAGAAATTGAATTTTGTCAAAACTACAGAGCTTAGAAGCAGACCTTAGACTCCAGTCTTGGACAATACCTTGACGGCAGCCTTGGGAAAGATCCTGGCAAGCCACCATGAGATCCATGACTCATAGACATGGTGAGGTAACAAACACATGTTGTTTTAAATAGCCAAGTCTGTGATAATTTGTTACTAAGTAGTAGAAAACTAATGCAATGACCTAAAAATCTAAAGTACAGATACAGAATAATTTCATTAGTGAAAGAATTCTTATATAGAGTATTATACAATGTGAATTTTGTACTTAACAATTTTTTTAAATAAGGCAGCTATTGTTTTGGAGAAGTCACTTAGAAAAAGCTTCTGTGAAATACAAGATCTTCTAAGATCGTATGGAAGTGCAAATCAATTTGAAAAGTAATGTTTCAGAGTCAAGATAATTTTAAAAATAATTTTAAAAACAGATTGAAACACCTCATTTAAAAAAAAAAATCATTAGTTTTCAACATGGTTCCAAATTTATTAAGGTCAGAAAATCTCTTCAAAAGTCATTTATTTTATCAATAACTTAAATAAAAAATAGCTTCAATTAAACTGAAATAATACAAAAATTTATGAAATAGCTAAAGAATTATTAGAAGGGTATCAATTGAAAAGAGGTAAAATCTCACTAGTAAATTTAGCATATCTGTCCAGTTTTTGATCATCAAGCAAGAACAGTCCACGTATTGCTTAAAGGCATATGTGTATGCCCCAGGCATACACAATACATGCTATTTCATAGTTTGGAAGAAAAATAAAAGCTGTCATTAGGAAGCCTGCCACTAGCAAAAGAAAAAGAAAAGAAAAATAAGCCTTTATAAAATATAAATTGCACTGTAAACTCCTTGTGTGAATTTCATCACATAGAATATGAAATCACTGGAGAAAAAACGTAGCAACCTAAAATTCTAGGCAAAAATGCATGTGTGTAAATAAATACAAATTTATAAATATTTTATGCATTTTCTATCACAGATTACAGGTTATAGATTATATTTGAAGGGATTTTTTAATTGTGTAAATGTACTGATACTACTGAGCATAAAGAAAATCAAGCATGAAAAGCAAATAAAAATATAGAGGATATTGAGAAATACGGTTTTAACTTTCTAATATCTTATTACTTTTTATCCTCAGTTGATTATGAATAAATATTAATGTATTGTATATGAACATGGAGCAGCACAATAGAAAATAGTAAATTATATATAAATAGTTCGTGTCTTTTCAAATTGGCTACTTGTTTTATGCAATTATACACTGGATATAAATTACATAACATATTAAATATGCATATATTAAAAATAAAGCTGTAGGATCAATTTCAAAATGGTGGTTAGAGAAGGAAAAAACTTATAACCTGTATATTTACTTACAGGAGAAAATAATAAAACAATTTTTGAGAAATACTAACAAAAGAAAACATGGTTTTCTGGGTGTTTAAAAAACACATCTAATCTTTTTTTTTTTTCATTTGTATTATTTCAAGACAGAAAGCAACTGAAAGTATATTCTGCTGATCTTAAACTTGTTTGAGATGGTACTCTTTTCCACTTTACACAAGCAATATCTTCTATATACTCATATCACACCTCCATGTAGAAAAACTAAGAAATACTTCCTGCTTATGTGTGGCCGTTTTAAGCAAGAAAGTGACATTAGCTGATTTTTGTTACTAACGGTAAGTTGCGTATATGTGGAGAATTGATTTAACAGCTACAAAAAAGTAGTAGCAGGTCCTGTGTTAGTTTACCGGTGAGATTTAGGAGAAAAAATATGTTGGTATTTGTAAAAGACAAAGAAAAAGGAGAGAAAGAAAAGGATTCAAGATACATAATATAGCGGGGCATGGTAGGTGCACCTGTAGTCCCAGCTACCCCTGAGCTGAGGTGAAAATATCGCTTGAACCCAGGAGGTCAAGATTGCAGTGAGCTGTGATTGAGCCACTGCACTAAAGTTTGGGCAACAGAGTGAGACCTTTTTTCAAAAAAAATAAAGATATATTATATAGGTGATAAAACCAGTTGGACTTCTCATGTGGAAAGAAAAAGAAAAAGGAAAGATAAATTCAGGTTGACTCCTCAGCTTTTGGACTGAGCAAACAGGAAGACTATAGTGACATTTACCGATATTGGAATAACTGATAAAGAAACTGGACTTTGTTTCTTCATTGGTGTGGAAGATTTTATTTTCCAGAATAACTATAGCAACATTTCCGATCCCACAACCATTTCCAGAATCTTGCAACTCCACATCTAGAGGAAGAGTCTATTTCTCCTCCTTTAAACCCAGCTGGATCGTGGTGACTACATTAACAAATAGACTGCAATGTGCAATGGTCATAAAAGGCAGTCTTACTCACAGGAGACTCACCCTTGGAAGCTAACCATCAGGTTACATGGAGGTTAATCTACATGGAAAACTGTGTAGGTGTTCAAACTGACAGCCTCAGTTAAAATTGCAGCTGAAAGCTAAGAACCAAATGACAAGACAGTGAATGCCTTCAGGTGATTCCAGATCCTAGCCTTTGGAATGATCCTAGCTGACAGCAAATGCAGCAGAGACCAGCTATCACTACCAAGCCCTGCCTAAAGTGCATATGTATGAGCAAAATATGTATCATAATTCTTTAAGACACCAAGTTTTGGTGTGATTTGAGTTGTGTGTTATTAAGCCATAGTAACTGGAACAGTGGATTAGTGCTTTTGTTACTATTGCATGTGTGTGTGCACGTGTTTTTGGAGAGAAGGGAGTTTATGCATCTGATCAAAGGTTCAGTTTTCAACATAGGCATGAGAGATACACAAGTTGGTATGTCAAATAAGCAGTAAAATACATGAGTTCAAAGTTTAAAGGAAAACTTTAGAACAGAAACATAAATATAAAGATGTTTATACAGATTATAAAAAATATGTAAAATGAGGTTTAGGAGGAAAAATAGTGTAGATAAGTTAGTTTCTAAAAAGCTAACAAAATATACAGAGTAACTGCGAAATCATCAAAATCAATGCTTTGGTCTTCAAATGATCAGGTCTCAGGTGTTAGGTTTTAGCACTCAATATACTTGTGCATTGAGAATAAATAACAATAAGAACAACAGCAATCATTTATTTAGTTTGCTTTATGCCAAGTATAATACAATAGAACTAAGTTAAACATATATATGACCCATTTTTGTCATTAGATTAAACCCATGAAAGTTTTTTTTTTTTTTTTTAATTTCCCTCAGTTAAGAGATATAGGACAATAATCAACCCATAGTCACATAATCAGTGACTGGCAAAATCTTAGTTTTGGCTTAATTCTGTGTGACTCTAGCTAAACTATGTTTCCCCCCGCCCCCCTTATAAATGTTTTAAGCTGTTCATATCTAGAATGAATTTCCTAAGGCCTACTTAAGTATGCTTCATTCCAGAATTTTCATACAATAAAACAAAATGTCAAAAACAAAAAGGAAGTAGTTTTAGAGTATTTTATAGCATATTGCTTGCTCAGACTATCCAAAATTTTCATTTTCTCTCAATTGCTTCATCATTTTGAAACTTGAATCTTCTAATGGCTAATTTTTTAAAAAAATTTGAAATAATACCTTTAGCAAAGTTCAGAATGCATAGGTAGTTTTAAAATAATAAATAAAAACAATACTATCTCTTCTGTCTTGAAATTATATTGTATTTTTTCTCTACTGATTAAAGTAAAAAATGTAACCTTACATGTTGTATACTTAAGAGTTTACCAGTGACAGAAATGATTTTAAAAATGTAGGGAAATATAATGCTCTGAAATCGGACAATTTATGGCTCAAAACAAAGATTACAAATTTGATATTCAAATACATCAGGTGCAGTAATCTCTACAATGTTAATTTATAATAATGAATAATGAGATTTTAAACAAAAAAACACAAAAATTCACATTTCTTACATCATTTCAAATGATTCAATCTCCAACCACATTAAAAGTGAGACAGACAGGGAAAGTGGAACAGGGACCCCTTCCCGTTTTTCTTACATGCTCCCAGTTGTGCCAGTCTCACGGCCTTGTGGCCACAAGCACTTCCACTCATTGAATCAACCAATCAGACATGAAAGAAACAGAACACTCTAAAGACAAACATACAGGCTGTCAACCATAGGAATTTTCCAAGAAACCCTCTGCAAGTGCACAAGCAATGTAATATCATAGCTTGTCCTAACCTAACCTTTGCTTCATTTTAATAGTCAAAATCACATCCCTGGGTGGAAATTTAAGATGCTAATGAAACATGCAATGCATGAAGAAGCATGACACAAGACTGTGAAGGTGCAACCAACAGACCACCCCAAACATGCAATGATGTCACCTGGAAAACATTCAAGAAAGCATAAAAACCAGACTAACTTGTTTTTGGGGAGCCAGCAGCATATCCCTTCCTATTGTCTCCCTTTCTGCTAGAGCTGAAAGCCCCAATAAACTGCCTTGTTCAAGTCCATTTCACACTCTTGATCAATTTTTATTTACTGAGGGTTGAGATTCCACCACCAGTAACAGTACACAACTCTGAGAATTCCGAGTACATCTCTCTTTCTACTACTGATCCAGTGGAATTGCCAAGGACTCAAGAAAAACTATAACTGCTTTTGAAATGTAGAATCTCTTTTTATCTTTTTCTCTCTAAACCCAATTTCATACTGTGATCAGTGGTGAGTTAAAGAATTTTTAGGCTTTACACATATGTAAACCTAACACTGTCATTTTGAGGACAATTAATTCCTGCTCTTTTTGTTCAATTCTTTTAAGTATTTCACCCATCCTTATAAGGAAATATCAAAGATTAAGCTATAAAATCAGCTTCACTGGAAAAGGATTCAAACTTGCTGAATTTGACTTTAGACTTTAAGTCCAAGCCACTCAACAATTTATATTGTTAAAAGTTAAGGTGTCTGTGCTTGAAAAAAATTTAGATTTCCAGTTATAGTTTCATTTAGTTCTGCATTTTACTCTTCCAAATTTTGATTTGAGGACAGCAATGCAAATGGTGGTGAATATATTTAATTGTATTTTTCAAGAAAAGTATTTTTTGTAATTATTCTTTTATTCTAATATATTATTTTTCCTTCTACTGATCATTTATTTATACTTATCATATATGTAGTCTTCCTTTATGTGGGATACTAAAGATAAGTAAAAAGAGTAACAAATGTAGTATTCTGGAAAAATGCCATAGTATTTCTATTTTTCTATTTTGTTATATTTTTAGTTATTGGGAAACAGAGCAATGGATGTTAAATGCTCTCAAAGAGACAGAAAAAAAATACACAGAAATGTTTTTGCTATAGTGCTAGACTGTAGTAATACAACATCAAAATGAATATTGACAAATACATTTAAGAAACCTATTGATTTCTCCACATGATATCATATGATGTTATTGGTGGTTTTTTCATTAAATTATCCAAATTCTGGTTCATAGCCATAACAGCTTCTATGTTATAAAGAACTAGCATAAATTTGCTTAACTAGCTATTAATAACCATGTGTAAATATAAACAAATATAGTCAATCCATCTCATTTTGTTGAAAAATTTGTCAATTGATGAAGTCTAAAGATCTATTTAACTTTTTTTTTTAAGTTTCCACTGCTTTTTTTATATATTTGTCATAGTATATTCTGAACCATTTAAATAATAATTATCCTCATGCTTGCAATAATCCTTTTAATGTCTTCATACTACATATTATTATCTTTCTCATTTTTTTGTTATTTATATGTATACATAATTAGTTTGGAGTCAGAAAAAAATGGATATACCAAAATATCACAATACAAAGAAGCTGTAAAAAATAGCCCACAAAACCAATAAATAAGTTAAATTGTCTGATTCAAAAAATTAATTCCATAGAATTGGGTTTAAACAGACAAAGCTAAAATTTTCTTGGGGAAGTTTTATAATCTCCAGTTGTTTTGAAATGTCTGAAACCAGTTATTTCCGAAAGAAAATGCATGAATTTGATTCTTAAAACTTTAGCTTGACATTTTCAGATCCCAATAGGTACTAGGAGGAAGTCAACCAACAGATCCAATTAAGAGGAATAATGACTCCACCAATTCCCCATACACGTGACCCACATTGTGCTTTATTTCTGACAATAATATGACTTGTAGCAGTACAACATGGTGTTAGAAATTACGGATTTTGGAGCTGGTTAAACTTGACTTTCAAAGTCATTTCTTCCACTTTCTAATTTCATGTCTTTAAGACAAATTATTTATCCTCAGCCAACTACTCAGTCACCTACTCTTGGAACTTTGTATTGATTTGAAATCATTTCCCCAGATTCCTGACACCAGGTCAGGCAGCAAATCCTCTTCCTTCTTTACTAGGAATACCTCTTGAATTCTTCCCTTTCTATCAATATTAATTTATTCTGTCACTACACTAGTCAAGGCTCTCATCACCACAAGTCTAGATTGCTGCAGTAGGTCCCCAAACAGTCTCTTTCTATGTGGTAGATTTAATCCTTGTTCCCAATTCTTCAGTCCCTCTCTGGATCACAATTATGCTGCCACACCCTTTGCCATGTGACATTGTAGTACCACCAGAATGAGCAAAGAATATTTTCCCACCCCATTGATGCTTAGCTTGACCAATGAAAGGTGAAAGGAAGTGACAATAACTACTTCTCCGCTGAGACTTTAAGAGTCAGCAGGTGTTTTTTCTTGTGCTTGTGTCATTGCCATGAGGAAAAAAAAAAAAAAAAAATGTCCCTTGTAAACTCTTGTCCCAGGATGAGACACTGTAGAACAGATCTGAACCCAACCTGCAGTCAATAGCAAGCCCAGAAGATTTGCGATCTGAAAACAAGCTGCCTCAGCTGACCTACAAAACTATGAAAGAGAAGCTATAAATGTTTCTTGTTTTGAGCCACTGATATTTTGAGGCCCCTTGTTATATAACAAAAACTGACTAATAGTCTGCCTTCAGGCTTTCTTTCCTCTGATAGAATGCACCCCTGCCAGTTTTAACCTCTTGTAATACTGCTCAACTCTCCCTTTAACTGCTCAAATGTTTTATTGTTCCCAATCACGTAATGAAAAATCCAAACGTTTTAACCTGATCGTTCACAACTGAGCTACTACTTACCTATCCAGACTTATGTTCAAATACACCTAAAATTGACCTATTCATTTTAGCATAAAGATGCATTTATTGTTCCAAAGCATTTGTCATTAATTTTGTAGTCTACCCTACAGTTCATTACTAACCTCCTTTCTTAAAGCTCGTCCCCATCCTTTCCTTTGAGTAATAAATATTTTAAAGTTTAAAAAATATTTATAAACATTGCTTCAGAACATCAAAGATATTGTGTAACTTTGTAGTAGAATCGAGTTGTTGATGTCTGTGTAAGAACTAAGATGTTAGTCACTGCCTCTAACTCCTGAAATCTTGTAAGCTGCAAATGCTGAGTGACCTTTTAAGATAGTTTAAGTAACTTCCACAGACCTTTTAAGATAGTTTAAGTAACTTCCACATTACATGTTTAGGCTGCTCCAGGTAGATGCCATTCCCTTAACTGTGTTCACCACGTTACCTAAATGTTTAAAACGCTATAACATGGCTGTATATCTGAAGTGAAAACAGAAATAACACAGAAAGCAAAGACTGTATATTTAATCTTCGTCCAGAAAATAATTTAGCATGGCATTTTCTGTTTCAATTCATAAATCTAAATACTTTTGTTTTTGTGGTTTCTTAGTGTTTGGATCCATTCTTGAGATTTTCAGATCACCCAGCACTTACTGCAAATCTTAATTGTTTTCTTCCAAATCTCAAAGACCTACCCAACTGCCCCAGTCATGAATATGCTCTCCTATAATATTTCCCCCTTATTAGAATGATTCCTTTCATAGTCTACCTTTTATACGAATTTGCTGTTTATATCCAACTAGACATTAAACTTTGAGAAGTCAACCTAGACCTTCGTAACTTGAAAATGTAATTGAAATCCTAAGTATCGTTGGCAGAACAGTAGAAGAGAAAGAGCACATTATTTGCACCCATGAAGACCTGAGGGCAAAATGTGACTCTACCAATCACCAACTATGATAGTGCTATTTATTTAGTTCTTCACATTCTAGATTAATCTCATTTAAAAGTGTGGGAAATGGGAACAGTGTCTGTGCAGGTATTCATCACCTAAGAAATTTGGGAGGGAGTATTTGTTTTAGCAACTAACCCTACTTCACTTTCTTCGAACTTTAAAATGTATGAAGTTTTTCACATGCTAGGTCTGGTTTATTCTGAAAGCCCCATGTCTACCAGGTTGCTCCAATTTATGATTCAGATCTATTATGTTTATCACTTTTCGAACTGCTTTTCACTGCTTTTAAATGGGGGATTTTAGTTCCCCATGACTATCTCTAGCAAGCCCAATCAAAAATCAAAGAACTCAGATCCAACTGGACTGTCCCTAGAAATGTAGAACAGATAACCTAGCATCACAGCATAGAGCTATGTTATGTATCTTCCAAACTTAGAGAGTGAAATATATTCTAAATTGGAAGAAAGATTGAAAGGGAAATGAGCACACCATTTTTGCTTGATTTTAATTTAGATGTTCTTTCCTAGTGCAGATTAGAATTGACAAAAGTTATATTTTATCTAACTAGGTAACAGCCTGAAAGTCCAATTTAAAGATGGCTGCTTTAAGAATGCTCTGTCAAATTCAAAACTCTGAAATTCATAGTGTGATGTCACAGTGGAGGTTTGATAGCTCAGACTGCCTGCTAGGCACTCAGTAAATTATATGACAATAAATTGATTAAAGTACAGATGCAGTTAAATGATTAAGCACCATACACCTCCTATGCCATATCTGTAACAAACAGCTGTTTGGTTACTTTCTCAAAAATCACCAATTTTAGCATCAATATGACGACCATATAATGTATGTCATTTTCTGGAAATTTGATGTTAGGTTTTCAGGTTAAAAATGAAGTCTGACTAGCAGTCTCTGAACCAACTTTTTAACTTTCCCCTAGATGCCTGTAAGTGGAAAGGAGAAAATAATTTTATATAATGATGTCAAAACCAAATCACTAAGCTTACTGCCAAAATTAAAGAGGAACTAAAATTAATCAAAGCCATGGAGCTTCATTGGCAAATTCAATTAATTAAACCACATTTGTGGCTCTATCAAGTGAAACAAAACAAGCTTGCTGTTTCTCAGAAGTAGGTAGGCAGGAAGTGGCTCCAGTCCACAGTTAATTTCTTGATCAGAAGGCGGCAGAACTGTAATCATCCGTGTAGATGTATTTTGGTGTTGGCTGGAATAACTCATAATCATTTCCTAACTATTAGCAGAATCTTCCTTTCTATATTTATTTGGAAGCTTTCATTCTCAGTCAACACTCTAAATTATAGAACACAGTGCCTCCTGGGCAGCATAGTCCCCCAAAAGTAAAGCACTAGAGAAGAGGATAAAAGGAAAAAAAAGAAAAAAAAAAAACAAAAGGAAACAAAGGACTATTTATTTGGGAGATTTTCATTTTCCATGTATTCATTTGATTTAAATAAACTAATCTGAAAACATCAGGAAAGACATAGCCTCTGTCAATTAATGCCAAATGAAATGTTTGCATGTTATATAAGGTAGAAATTTTCCTAGTATTTGTGTAATACAGCTTGTCTTCTAGTGGTAGCAATACAATGACAAATTTATCAAAATTGTAAAGAACAGTAAGCAAAACTATGGGTCACATTCATGTTTCCTGAGTGCAAATGTGAATTCTAAACAAAAATAGTTTCAAAATAAACAAATTTGAGGAGATATATATATATATATATGGTCTACAGCATAGAGTAAAAAGAACATCACCTAAAATCTCAAAAGAAAAGTTTTTGTATCAGGAAGAAACGTTATAGTGTAACCATAACAAATGTTAGAAAACTTTTAAAATTGTCCTCAATATGTTATAAGGAGATATGACTGCTATGAAATAGAAGTAAGGAGCAGGAAGAATTATACACAAAGGCAAGCCAACAAATGAGATTCAAAGACAATACTCTGGACTTAGAAGATAGCAGTTTGTCTCGAGGAAGGATGAAAGCCAAATCTTAAAATACCCATGAAGCAGTAAGAAAATTATTGACTAGAAATCATCATCAAAGATCTGGAGTAGGAAACACAGAAAAAATGAAGAAGAAGAAAGATTTTGAAAGAAAACATGAGAATTCTGAAAGACAGAGAATGGAAATCTGATATAAAAATTATGTGTTTATAAGGAATGAGCCAAAAATATTGAATGGAAGAAAAATTCAAGATAAGTATAATTAGAAAGGGTTCTACCAACACGTAAGATATTTAAATTTGAAACAGAATGTCACTCTAAACCTAACTATGAGAAAAGTCTGGATAACCTGTAATCTTTTTTTAGCTCATCAGGGAACTGAGATTGCAAGATAATAAGGAAAATCTAATTCCAAAGGGTGACAAACCCTTCCATAGGCTAAAGTGACCATAAAGAATACATAAGAGCCCCATATACAAAGAGTTTGTTTCCATTCTGCAGCACTTTTCTAGAAGCCTCTATCATGGGAGGGCAAGAAAACTGAGTGAGCTCCCTTTGTGACACTGGCTTACAGGGCCTGCCAAGGTTTGAGAATGGAGTAGTCATACCTAGAGAAGGACATCAATGGCTCAGGCTGCCCATAAATACAAGGTGGTGATAAGCTACTCCCCAGGAACAGGGTAGAAACCTGCCGGACCACTTTCTGAAACAAAACAAAAGCAAGCTGCTTTTAGAGGAGGCGGAAAATTATCCACTCTTTTCAGGAACTAATCGTACTTTGACAGGAAAAGTTGACTATAGCAGTGGGAGGGGGAAGGAAATCCTCCCTTTCCCAGGTCCAAGGCAAAGACTGGCTTCCACTGATGTGAGTGGTAGATGCTAATGCTATCTTCTGATTGAAGTAAGAGTAAATATCCTTTCCCTTGAATCCAGACAAAGGTTGGATGCCTCTGAGAGAGGGATAGAAAAACCTGTCACTTCCCCCCAGTTCCGCCCTGAAATAACAGGCCAAAACCATCTCCTACTGGGCATGCAGAAAATCTGCTTGTGTCCCAGAACCCTACATGGATAAAACAAAAAAGCTGTTGGAACTGGAGCAAAAGCAGGAAATTCACTCACAGCCAAGATTTTTCTCAGACACAAGGGAGAGTTTGGATGCCATGGGTGGAGGAGTGAGAAACACACTTGCTGTATAGACCCTGCATCATATATAAGAGAAAGTTTGTCTGCCATGAGGGATGGAGCAAGAATTCAGAGATGCCTCACTCTTGAGTGTCAGTCACACAGGACCTGCTTAAGGCTGTGGCAGGAGCAGCAGAAAAGAGAAACACATCTGCCCCCTAAACAAGCCTTGCATCAAGTAATAAGCAACAGCAATCTACCACTTCTGAAGAGCCGGGAGCACAGAGAGAGAACTCTGTGTACACAGGTGTGTAGGACATGTTGAAACAGAGGATGGAGCACAGAGTAAAACACCTCTCACTCCCATATCCACTGTTATGGTTTAAATTGTATCCCACCAAAGCTCAAAGGTTGAATCCCTTTATCTCAGAATGCAACATTATTGGAGAATAGGGTTGTTACAGATATACTTAAGATAAGGTGACATCATACTTTAGCAACAGTTCCTAATCTTGTTGATAACCTTATGAAATATCAATAAACATAAATAACTAATAACCTTATGAAAAGGGGAAATTTGAAGATAGACACCCACAAGGAGATACCACCATGTAAAGATTAGAGTTATGCTACCATAAGCCAAGGAACTATCAGAAGCTAAGAAAGAGAACTGGAACAAATCCTTTCCAGTGCTTTCAGTGGGAACATGGCAGGCTTCTAGCCTCTAGAACTATAGACAATAAAATTGTGTTACATGAGTCATTTAGTTTGTGGTACTATTTTACATCAGTCCCAGAAAATTAATGCATCTACACTAGGCACAAGGTAGCAATGACCCACTACTAGAGGAATTTGAATTTCTTAGTACACTAAGGGTAGGTATACTGAGAACAAAACCGCAACCCAGCTCCACCTCAACTGCTGACGAGTTTAACACAACTAACCATAGTAATGTCTTGAGAAGAAGAGGCATACCCTTGCCAGTCATAAATGTTTTTACCTCACATTCTACTTTTATTTTATACATATCATCCAGTTTTCAATTAAGTATTATGAGACATATAAAATGGAACAAATAGTATCAATTTTTAAGAAATAAAACCATCTACAGAACCAGTTGAGAGATACCGCAGGTGTTCAAACTACGAAACAAGGACTCTAAGATAACTATGATTAAAATTCAAATGATCTAATGGAAAAAAAGTGGAAAAATCCCTTAACAGGTGGGGAATTTCAGCAAAGAAATAGCAAGTATTAAAAAATAAGTCAGATAAGGGATGGTGAGTAATCTGCCTCATGCCTGTAACCCCAGCACTTTGGGAGGCTGAGGTGGGAGGATTACTTGAACCCAGGAGTTCAAGACCAGCTTGGGCAATATAGTAAGACCTTTCCTCTACAAATCATAAAAATAAAATAATTCAAATGGAAATGTTAGAAAAAAATCAGAGATGATAAATATATTAACATGTTTATTATAAAGCTTGGAATAGCAGTGGAAAGAATTAGTGAACTTGAGTTAGATTAATAGAAATTATTCACATTGAAATACAGTCTTGCATTGGTTAGAGACAGAGATATGTTCTGAGAAATGCATCGTTAGGCAGTTTTGTCATTGTGAGATCACAGAGTGCACTTACCCAAACCTAGATGTAATAGCCTATTACACACCTACGATGTATGTTATAACCTACTGCTCCTAGGCTTCAAACCTGTATATCAGGTGACAGTAATGAACACTGTAAGGAAATGGGACACAATGGAATGTATGTGTCCAAATATATCTAAATATATAAAAGGTACAGTAGAATACACTATTATAATCTTCTGGGACCACTGTCATACACATGGTTTGTTGTTGACCAAAATGTCATTCTGCAGTGCAGGACTATGCAAACAAAAATAGAAACAATCAGCAACAGCAGAAAATGAAAAAAATAAAAGAAAAAAGAAAAAAAGAACAGAGCATCTAAGACCTGTGAGAATATCAAAGGGTTTACAATACATGTCACTGGAATGCTGGAAAGATAGAAAAGTGGAGTAGGAGAAACTTATGAAGAGATAATGGCTGTCTATTCCCTCAATTAGAAAATGATCACTTGCAGTCCCAGCTAATTGAGAGGCTAAGGCAGGAGGATAGCTTGAGGCCAGGGATTGGAATCTACAATGAACTATGATGGCACCACTGCACTCCAGCCTGGGTAACAATGTGAGAGCCTTTCTTTGAAAACAAACAAACAAACAAAAATAAAAACAAACCAGAGATTCAAGAAAGAAGCTCAGAGAACCCCAAGCACAATAAATACAAAGAAAAGTACACCTGGATAAATCAAATTGCTGAAGGCCAAAATGAAGAGTAAATCTTGATGGCAGGAAGGAAGGAAGGAAGGGAGGGAGGGAGGCAGGGAGGGAGGGAGATGTACCCAGTAACATGAGTGTACACATTCTTTTCAAGTGTACATAAAACATTCACCAATACAGACAACAGCATGGACCACAAAACAAATCTCAATACATGTCAAAAGGCTGAAATCTTACAAAGTATGTTTTATGACCTCAGTGGGATTAAACTAGAACTCAATAACATAAAGTTAACTGAATTACTAAATAATCAGAAATTAATCAATATACTTTCAAATAATTTATGAGGCAAAGAACAAATTAAAAAATAATTTAGAAAATATTTTGAACTACATTTAACTCAAAGAAAACCCTACGTACCAAAATTTGTGAGACATAGTAAAATCTTCAAAGGAAATTTATCCATTAAATATCTATGTTGGAAAATTAGGTCTCAAATCAACAATCTCAGCTTCCACTTTACCAAAAAAAAGGATACAAAGCTGAAAATAGACAGAAGGGAGGATATAAAGATAAGGGAAAATATAATGAAATTGAATATATATAATATATATATACACACACACACACAGAGAGTCAAGAAAATTAATACAACCAAAAGTGGTTCTTTAAATAGAGCAATAAAATTGATTAATCCTTAGCCAAATTGATAAGAAATATTACTGATCAAATAATTCAAAATATTGGGAATGAAAAAGGAGATATCCCAATTGTTTGCATAAGCAATCAAGGCAAAATATGGGAATGTTTTGAACAACCGTATGTTAAAAAATTCAACAGCTTAGATAATTTGATCAAATACTTTGATAAACACAAACAAATAATGCCCACTGAGTAAGAAATAAAAAATCTTATTATAACTGTATCTATTAAAGAAATTACATTTTTAGTTCCAAACAGAACCTTCTCATAAAGTTATAATTTGAAAAACAATACTCTAGACTTCCCTAAGCTTTTCAAGTACACTGATTTAAAACACACTTCATGCTTCATCTTTAACTACATAAAAGAGCTACAGCTACATAAGATTAAAAAAACAAACAAAAAAAACCCAAAAAAACCATACATTGCAATTAAAAAAAAAAGAGAGAGAGAGAGAAAAGTACATAAAAATTGTTACCTAAAAGCAAAATCTAGATAACCTCAAGGCTTGCCATCTGTAATACTAAATGTTAGGCATGCATGAAGCAATTTATATAGAATTTTAGAGACAAAATTAGCTTGTGGCTTAAGAATTTCATACAGAGCTACAGCAGAGATTGCTAGTTATACTCCAACACAATTTTTCCTTCTTCTATACTGTGGTAGATAGTAAAAATGTCCCCACATATTTATCCTCCTTATAGTCTTGTCTTTCACCATATAACTTACTAGTGTCCTCCCTTTCTTATTCTGGGGTTGTCCACATAACTTACGATGTTATCCAGTCTGTCATTGATGGGCATTTGGGTTGATTCCATGTATTTGCTGTTGTGAGTAGTGCTGCAATGAACATATGCATGCATGTGTCTTTGTAACAGAATGATTTATATTCCTTTGGGTATATACCCAATAATGGGATTGCTGGGTCACATGGTGTTTCTGGTTCTAGATCTTTGAGGAATGGCCACTATGCAGCCTTACAAAAAGAACAAGATCATGTTCTTTTCAGGGACATGGATGGAGCTGGAAGCCATTATCCTCAGCAAAGTAGCACAGGAACAGAAAACCAAACACTGCATGTTTTCACTTATGAGTGGGAGCTCACCAATGAGAATACGTGGACACAGGGAGGGGAAAAACACACACTGGGGCCTGTCGGGGGTATGGTGAGGGGAGGGAGAGCATTAGGAAAAATAGCTAAGGTATGCTGGGCCTAATACCTAGATGATAGATTGATAGGTGCAGCAAACCACCATGGCACATGTTTACCTATGTAACAAACCTGCATATCCTGCACATGCATCCCAGAACTTAAAATAATAATAATAATATTTTAGTGCATTGTCCAAATGACCAGAAACTGTGCCTTTATAGAGCTGTATCCCAAAGAAAAGTGGACATTGCTTTTTAGCTTTTGGAATGAACTGAAACCAGATAAACAGAATCCCACAATATTTTTGAAGAAGCTATAAAGGCAAAAGCATTGGCAGCCTGGACTAAAAAAGACTGAGACTATTAAAAATATAAAAACTCTCTGGGACTCCCAACTTGCTAAGAGCAGATGGCAGGCTCAGAAAGCTGTTCAAATGCCAAGAGAGCAATGTCTTTAAAAGTAGCCAAGGAGGGTGATGAAAAAAGGGATGTATGAAAGGGGATAACCAAGAATAATAGAGCAAGATGAACTGAGAGGCCAACCCCAGGAATCAGAACCAGAGACTAATTTGTTATGGTTGAAACAAGAGATGTCATATGCTCGTTACATGATGTGGTAAAGCATTTTGGCAATAAATAACAAGAGCTTTAAAAATGGTTATACACTTTTATCCAATAATTTTATTTTTTGGTATGTTTCCTAAGATAACAGCCAAAAAAAGTGAATTATATGCAGGATTTTGAAAGCCAGAGTCCTATAATACTAAAATGTTTAAACTTACACATCATCTATAGGATGCAATATGATTCACTTAAAAACTATTATTAATGTTAAATGGTAAATATGCTTACAACACAATATTAAATGATAAAAACAAGAAGAAAGCAAAATTGCTTATGTGGTATGACTCTATTTATTCTTTTAAGAATATTATAATATACAAGTTTAGAAGACCAGAAAGAAACATGCATGTAATAACACTGAATAGTGTCCGGGCCTCACGCCTGTAATCCAAGCACTTTGGGGCGCCGAGGCAGATGAATCACGACATCAGGAGATGGAGACCATCCTGGCCAACATGGTGAAACTCCGTCTCTACTAAAAATACAGAAATTAGCCGAGTGTGATGGTGGGTGCCTATAGTTGCAGCTACTCAGGAGGCTGAGGCAGGAGAATCGCTTGAACCCGAGAGGCGGAGGTTGCAATGAGCTGAGGTTGCACCACTGCACTCCAGCCTGACAACAGAGCGAGGCTCTGTCAGAAAAAAAAAAAAGATAAGAAAACATTATGAGGTGATCTTTACCATGTCCATGTGTATAAGTACTAGAAAGATCACTACACCTGCTTGCTGTTCCTGACTCATGATGTGCTGTGGCATTTTGCTTTAAATTCAGTTCTTTAATGTGTCAGAAACAATGATTTTTTAAAAATCACTTTATTTTCACCTATACATGTTGTGAATATCTAGAAAAAAATAATTTCAGTATGTCAAATATTTAGTCGGCCGAGAAATAATTTTAGCTCAAATAGTAATTAACTCATTATTTTTAATTTCATGGATAAAGTTGGTTGTTTTGTTGTGATGCTGATTATTTTGTTTTGTTTTTAAAAGTCATCATTAAAAAGATGGGGAGATCCTTTCCTACTAGAAAACATAGAAGGTGTGGTTTGCTTTAGTGTTAGATAATGGGAAGAAAACCAATGGTCTCCTGTACATGGAAAAGGAGTTCTATATATCAACTTGTGATCATATATCCTAACATTCTGAACATTAAAAGTTCAGAAGTTTTACATTAAAAAAACTGAAATGGAGAAGTGGATTTTTAAAAGTAATTATAAGAGGATTAGTTTTTGTTTAAGATTAACATCAGAAGAACAACAAGAAGAAATCATGATATATTGAAAAAATGAATAGAATAAACATGGGAAGAAAATTAAAATCCCAAAAAGGGTAAACACAAGATCAATCAAATTTTATAAAAGCTAAGACAAAATTAAAATGAGAAGCACAAGGTAACTTCATAAAAGTTTCGTTCATTAAACTCTTAGCAACTTTCATCACGGTTGAAAAAAAATCATTTTTTTCTTTTTTTTCAACTTTTAGTTTAGTTTATAAGGGCACATGTGCAGATTTGTCACAAAAGTATATTGTGTAATGCTGGGATTTGGAGTATGACTGAACCTGTCACCCAGGAAATGAGCATAATACCCAATAGGTAGTTTTTCAACCCTTGCTTCCCTCTTGTCTCTTGTATTCCCCAGTGTCTACTGTTCCCATGTTTATGACCACATATAGCCAGTGTTTAGCTCTCACTTGTAAGTAAGAACATGCAGTATTTGGTTTTCTGTTTCTACATTAGTTCACTTAGGGTGATGGCCTCCAGATACATCCATGTTGCTGCAAAAGACATGATTTTTTTCTTTTCTTTCTTCTTTTTTTTTTTTTTTAATGGATGCATGGTTTCCATTGTGTATATGTACCACATTTTCTTTATCCAATATACCCTTGATAGGAAACGAGGTTAGTTCCATGTCTTTGCTATTGTGAATAGTACTGCAATGAACATATAAGTGCCTATGTATTTTTGGTATATGGACTTATTTTCCTTTGGGTATATACCCAGTGATGGGATTGCTGGATCAAGTGGTAGTTTTGTTTTGTTTTGTTTTGTTTCGTTTTGTTTTTTGAGACAGAGCCTTGCTCTGTCACCCTGGCTGTAGTGCAGTGGTGCGATCTCAGCTCACCGCAACTTTCGCCTTCTGAGATCAAATGATTCTCCTGCCTCAGCGTCCTGAGTAGCTGGGATTACAGGCATGCGCCATCACACCTGGCTAATTTTTGTACTTTTAGTAGAGATAGGTTTCACCATGTTGGTCAGGCTGGTCTCGAACTCCCAACCTCGTGAACTGCCCACCTTGGCCTCCCAAAGTGCTGGGATTACATGCATGAGCCACCGTGCCAGACTGGTAGTTTTAAATTTTTTGAGAAATCTCCAAGCTGGTCTCCACAGTGGCTGAACTAACTTGCATTCAGACCAGCAGTGTATGAGCATTCCATTTATGCTGCAGCCCTGCCAACATCTGTTATTTTTTGACTTTTTGATAATAGCCATTCTGACTGGCACGAGATGGTATCTCATTGTGATTTTGATTGGCATTTCTCTGAGGATTAGTGATGTTGAGAATTTTTTCATATGCCTGTTGGCCACTTGTGTGTCTTCTTTTGAGAAGAAGACATATCATTTGCCCGTTTTTTAATAGGATTGTTTTTTATTGCATGATTTGTTTAAGTTCTGTATAGACTCTAGATATTAGACCTCTGTCAGAAGGATGCAAAGTTTGCAAATATTTTCTCCCATTCTATAGATTGTCTGTTTATTCCATTGACAGTCTATTGCAGAAGCTTTTTACTTTAATTAAGTCCCATTTGTCAATTTTTGTTTTTGTTGCAATTGCTTTTAAGGACTTAGCCATAAATTCTTTGCCAAGGTCAATGTCCAATGGTTATTTCCTAGATTATCTTCTAGGGTTTTTATAGTTTGAGGTCTTATATTTATGTCTTTAACCCATCTTCTGTTAATTTTTATATATAGTGATAGGCATGGGTCTAGTCTCATTGTTTTGCATATGGATAGCCAGTAATCCCAGCTAAAAGGGAGTCCTTTTCGCATTACTTATTTTTGTCGACTTTGTTGAAGACCAGATGGTTGTAGGTGGGTGCCTGTATTTCTGGGTTATCTATTCTGTTTCCTTGGTCTATATGTCTGTTTTTATACCAGTGTTGCTGTTTTGCTTAGTGTAGCCTTGTAGTATAGTTTGAAGTTAAGCAATGTGATGCTTCCACCTTGTTTTTGTTTTGTTTTGTTTTTTTGTTTTGTTTTGTTTTTTTGCTTAGGATTGCTTTGACAGTTACGGGTGTTTTTTGGTTCCATATAAATTTTATAATGGTTTTTTGTTTGTTTGTTTGTTTGTTCCCAATTATGTGAAGAACTACATTGGTAGTTTGATAGAAATAGCATTGAATCTGTAAATTGCTTTAGGCAGTATGGCCACTTTAACAATATTGATTCTTCCAATCCATGAATATGGAACATTTTTTTTTCCATTTCTTTGTGTCATCTATTATTTATTTCAGCAGTGTTTTATAGTTCTGCATGTAGAGATCTTTCACTTCCCTGGTTATGTGTATTCCTAGGTATTTTATTCTTTTTCTGACGATTGTAAATGAGATTGCATTCTTGATTATTAGCTTGAATATTATTGGTGTATAGAAATGCTACTGATTTTTGTGCATTGATTTTGTATCTTTAAATTTTATTGAATTGATTTATCAGTTCAGGGAGCCTTTTGGTGAAGTCTTTAAAGTTTTCTAGGAATAGAAACATATTGTTGGCATAGAGAGATAGTTTGACTTCTTTTTTCCTATTTGGATGCCTTTTGTTCTTTCTCTTGCCTAATTGCTTCACTAGGACTTATTGTACTGTGTTGAATAGGAGTTGTGAGAGTGGGCATCCTTTTCTTGTTCTACTTCTCAAGGAAATGCTTCCAGCTTTTGCCCATTCAGTATGATGTTGGTTGTGGAGGAAATGAATAAATTCCTGAAAACACACAACCTCCCAAAATTGAACTAGGAAGAAGTTGAAATCCTGAACAAACCAAAAATGAGTTCTGAAATTGAATCACTGATAAAACAACCTACCAACCAATAAAATTCTTGGACCAGATGGATTTACCACCAAATTCTTCCAGACTTAACAAGAGCTGGGGTAGTAAATCCTACTGCAAGTAGTCCATAAAATAGAGTAGGAGGGACTTCTCCCTAACTCATTCTATGAAGCAAGTGTCATCCTGCAGCCAAAATCTGGCAAAGACACAACAAGAACAAAAACTACAGGCCAATACCCCTGATGCACATAGATGCCTAAACGCTCAATAAAATATAAGCAAACCAAATCCAGCAGCACATCAAAAAGTTAATTCACCATAATCAAGTAGGCGTCATTCTAGGGATGCAAGATTGGTTCAACATATGCAAACCAATAAATGTGATTCACCATGTAAATACAATTAAAAACTAAAACAATGTGATCATCTCAATAGACACAGGAAAAAAAGCGTTTGGTAAAATCCAACATCCTTTCATGATAAATAACTCTCAATAAACTAGGAATCAAATGAAAATATCTCAGGCTGGGCACGGTGGCTCAAGCCTGTAATCCCAGCACTTTGGGAGGCCAAGACGGGCGGATCACAAGGTCAGGAGATCGAGACCATCCTGGCTAACACGGTGAAACCCCATCTCGACTAAAAAATGGAAAAAACTACCCGGGCGAGGTGGTGGGTGCCTGTAGTCCCTACTCGGGAGGCTGAGGCTGGAGAATGGTGGGAACCCGGGAGGCGGAGCTTGCAGTGAGCCAGGATCGCCACTGCACTCCAGCCTGGGTGACAGAGCGAGACTCCGTCTCAAAAAAAAAAAAGGAAAATATCTCAAAATAATAAGAAATCTTATTTTCAAAACACTCTCTTCTCTTGGTTCTGATGACAATTCAACCTCCAACCTTTTTTCTAGCTCTAAGACAGTACTTTATAACCTTTGTTCTGCTTTATCTTACTCCATTAAATGTGGAAATTGCTTAGCCTTTTCTTTTCTCAATCAACATTGTTTTCCTGGGCAATATCCTCCACTCCATTGGTTTGAATTATGATGCGTTTATGTGTGTGAATCACAAATATATTATCCTCTGTCCAGTCCCCATAACTGTAGTCCTGAACTGTGGAAACAATAATCTTCAGTTGAATGTATCCATGGTAGCAAAACACAGTAGGTCTATAATTAAACCCAAGATTTTTTGCCCCTTATCCAGTTTCTTCTCTCTCAGTTTAGGCCTCCATGTATGCATGTCAGGGTTTATAGAAACAGCGATGCTCAAGCTTACTTGATCAGCTATCATTCCAAACATTGACCATTTCTTTCCAACTTTTCCTCTGGTAAATTTCTTTAATTGATCTACTTATTTTCATCTTTATTATACAACATTGGTCCAACCATCTCTCCTAGCCTCTGAATTTATCTATTTAATTATATCGCATCAGTTCCTCGCATGGAAATCAAAATTACCTTTCTGCTTTAAAAGAAAATCAATAAATCCCTAGGAAAGATTCCAGGTATTCCAGGTTAGAATAAAATAATTTCATGTGAGACAACATTTGAAACCTTTAACGTGGTGTATGAGGCCTTTCACAGTTGCTTATATTTTAAGGTTGTCTCTTGTTGCTAGTCTCATTCTCTCTTCTCTCGACATTGCAGCCATTTCCATTTCTGAAACTGACTGTGGTAATTTTAATATCACCACCACCAACACCCACATGTCCACATCCTAATCCCAGAAACTTTGAATATGTTATCTTACATGGCAAAAGGGACTTTAAAGATGTGATTAAATTAAGAATCTTCAGATGGGGAGATAATCCTGGATTATCCCTGGAGGTTCAATAAAATCACAAGGGTCCTTATGAGTGAAAGAGGAAGGCAGAAGAGTCAGAAAAAGAGAGGTTGGGGTGATGTGATTGCTGGCTACAAAGAGGCCACAAGCCAAGAAATATGGACAACCTCTAGAAGCTGCAATGGTCAAACAGATGAATTTTTCTCTAGAGTCTTGAGAAAAAAACAGCCTTGTTAACACCTTGATTTTAGTCTAGTGATACTGACTTGAAACTTTTGACCTCCAGCACTGTCACATAATAAATTTGCATTGTTTCAAGTCACTGAGTGTGTGGAATTTGTTACAGAAGCAATAGGAAACTAATACAGTCACCATGCTATTTCTTGCCTCAGATTCTTTGTATATGCAATATTCTTCCTACCCAGAAATTTCTGCTTCTCTTTACCTGACTAGTTTTTGCTTTTTCTTTGCGCTTCAGATTAAATATATTTACTATGGAAACCACTCACCAAAAAAAATTAGGCCACTGTATTAATTTCCTATTTATCACACAGTAGCTTAAAACAGCACATATTTATTATCTCACAGTTTTGGAGGTTAGAAGTCCAAAATTAGTTCCAATGGGCTAATACCAGTGTCCGTAGGGTGGTTTACTGCTGGAAGACCTAGGGGACAATCTGCTTCCATGCCTTTTCCAGTTTCTAGAGACCACCTGCAGTCCTTGACCCATGACTTCTTTCTCACATCATTTCAACTTCTTGTTTCCATGGTCACATCTCCTACTGGTAACTCTGATCTCCTCCTCTTATAAGGATCCATTTGATTCCCACAAGATAATGCATTATAATTGCCCTATCTCAAGATTCTTAATTGCAATGACAAAGTTCACTTTGTTATATAAGGTAATATTTCACAGGTTTTGTTGATTAGAATATGGACATCTTTGTGGGGGTGGGAGGCACATTATTCAGCCTATTGTAGTTGGGTATTATATGCTTATAATACTTACAGTATTATAAAAATGCAGTTTATTATAAAACATCTTATAATTATTTGTATCATCAAAATTATTTATTTGTAAAAATTTTAATATTTACTTATCTTTCTTGACTGTATTCTTATTCTTTATGGTGCACTGGAGATATATATATATGTATATCTGGCATATAGAGAATGAATATTTTTGATAGCTGTCACTTTTATATTTTAAAAGTTTAAAATTATGTTCAAAGCACAAAAATACACATAGTGTACATTTTTAGGTACATTTTATAAAACCTGTGTTCAGAGACAATCCTTGTCACTTTTAAACCTGTAGATACGTGTCTACCTGTTGATACTAGCGTTTGAAAAAAAAAAAAGAATCAGGCAAAACCATGCCATATTTAAACATTACAAAAAGAATGTGCAAGCTGTCAGAGCTGAGTTTAAGTTGAAGATAAGTTTTAGCTCACTGAAGGAGGCTAGTGGCCCAGGTTGCAACAGTAGACATTGGCTTTGAATACAGAAAAGTTGATGGGAAATAGAGGTAAAAGGGGAGAGTCCAGAATTAGGACAGAATATCAAACAATGTTCTAAATATTCATTGATACTACATTCATTCAAACTACATTTAACAAAAGACCACGTTTAATATATTTAAATTAATAATGTATCATGGTTAGAGAGCTTTGCAAAATATAACAGTAACTTAATACACAAGACCAAATTCCACTGACATAAGCAAAAAGAATTAACACATCTTCACATGTTCACTGACTATTCAAAAGTGGTAATGTAGAGAATCACTAATACACCCTACCTTTCTATCATGTCAAAGTATACATGAATGACAAGTTACAAATGAAATGGTGACTCTCCATATTAAACTCCTTTACAGCCACTTTGATTAATACCATGCATATCAATACTTACAGTATTTAATGTGATAAATGAGCTTGTTTCATGCTTGTTAGCTTATCTGATCTATGTGAGATTGATGATAGTGTTATTTGCCTGAGTTAATGTATGTCTAAATGATATTTATATTTTGTTTGAACAACATGGGTGGAGAAGTCAGTCTCATACAGGTTTGTTGAATTGAATGGAAGGTGAGATTTAAAGTGATTTCAGTCCATCTCAGAATATTTATTTTTAACTTTTATCCAGAAGAAAGCAAAATATGTTGATTTTCAAAATTCATCTTCAATCACTATCAGTAAGCAATTTCAATAACTTATCCTATAAAATTATAATTAACTTTAAAGTATCTTATAATCAAAGAGAACAATTCCTGATTCAAAGATTTTCTGTATGTGGATCTTATTCTTTTGGAAAATTCAATTCAAATGTCTCTATAAAATTCTTAAGTTGTTCAGCGATAAGTCTATTAGTCTGTTCTCACATAGTTATACAGAAATACCTGAGACTGAGTAATTCATAGAGAAAAAATGCTTTAATTGGCTCATGGTTTCACAGGCTGTACAGGAAGCATGGCTGGGGAGGCTCCAGGAAACTTGCAATTGTGGCAGAAGATGAAGGGCAAGCAGGCACTTCTTACATGGGGAAAGCAGAAGAAAGAGAGTGAAGGTGGAGATGTTACAAACTTTTGAACAACTAGTTCTCGTGAGAACTCACTCACTATCACGGGAACAGCAAAGGAGAGATCCAGTCCCATGATCTAGTCACCTCCCACTAGGCTCCTCCTCCAACAGTGGGGATTACAAATCCAAACCATATCAACAACTTTTCATGTATATGTAATATCAGCATTCTCTACTTAACTTATTATTATTAAATTATGAAACACGTTAAGGAATCTGTAGAGATGATTCTTCCAGATTTTAACTCTTGTATTCACTCTTTCAGTTTATCTGCCATTGAAAGCTGTATTGTATTCTTCTTTGCAAGCAAAAATTTTAAAAATTATAAATGCTGAATACATTCAACATGAAAACTAGTTGTCCAACTTATAGTTTGTAAAAGTTGGGACAAAATGTTTTATTTTTATTTTGTAGAAATACTAAATGTTTATTCAGTAATTGAAACATTTTGAACAGAATATTTGATTCCTAGGTAAGCATTAATTATTGTTTATGATCAACTTTCCATTTTACCACATAGCAATAGTCTCAACTTTAACATTTTAACCTTTCTATAATTAACAAATGAACAAATGTTACTAAGTTACTAGGCACTTTTTTTTTTTGTTTGTTTGTTTTTGTTCACAGCAAATCCCTCTCCTTGAAAGAAGCAATGTGTTGATTTACATTCTGGCACCAGCTCCCTCCTTAATCTACATAAGAACTTCAGAGGGTTTTCTGATATCACAGCTGTGTCCTCAAAACATATTCAAAAAATCTTAAGCTCTAAACCACATTTTAAAAACTATGTAGTCCTTTATACTTTTGTGTTTCAGGGTTGTGTTTTCCAGCAATGAAGCTGAAAAACATATTCCTCCTTTCCATAGCTACTATGTTCAAATCAATAATATGTATTTTATAAATTATCATGTTAGCCACAACTGGGCATTTGCAAGTTGCAATGAAAAACATACTATAACTCTGTGCTCTGAGATGATCCTCCTTATCATTAGTCTGTTCTGGAACATGTCATTATGGTATCAGTGGAAAGTGGTATTTTCACTACCTTGTCTGCTACAAACTCACCCAACATTTCCAGGCAAAAGTAATGTCATGGCAATTGTATATTTTTATATAAATTGTATATTTTTATATATAATATATAAATTTTATATGTATTATATAGCTAAGTGCTAGTTTATTAGAATCCTGCAAAGCACTATTGTTTATAGGGAAATTATTAAGCACCTGCTTCTAGCAACCTTTAATTCAATATGCTTTCCTTCAAACATTTTTTAATTTTAAAGTTTTTTGTGTTTTGTTCATAATTACTGCTCAAGTTTTGATGGTTTGTTTATTAGCCACATTATGAGCCCATAAATAACACAGTAGTTTTAGGATCCCTCTGTCAAGCATGGCTACAAAAATGAATTCAGTACACAAGAGAATATATATATATGTTGTGTGTACATATATATATATAGAGAGAGAGAGAGAGAGACTGAGTCTTACTCTGTTGCCCAGGCTGGAGTGCAATGGTGCCATCTCGGCTCACTGCAACCTCCACCTCCCAGGTTCAAGTGATTTTCCTGCCTCAGCCTCCCGAGTAGCTGGGATTACAGGTGCCCACCACCACACCCAGCTAATTTTTGTATTTCGTATTTTTAGTAGAGATGAGGTTTCACCATGTTGGTCAGGCTGGTCTCAAACTGCTGAACTCAAGTGATCCATCTGCCTCGGAAGAGATTATATTTCTAAGTAAAATTAGTAGTAACTCTTGGGGCCTTCACAATTACTTCTACTGACATTGTTTAGTTCACTTGGGGCAATGTTAGTCTTGATTCCTGTTCTGAAAAACATCAAAGGTTAAAGAAATCCCTCACTCTTTTGTGTTCCAAAAAAAATGGCTTACTTCAAAGAAATACCCTTTCCCATATGATTTAGATAAGAATCACAATTGCTTTTCTTGTTCACCTACGACAAAGGTAGACACAGGCCTTCCACATTCCCATTCCTTGTCTCATGTTTGATTAGCTGAACGATGTATACCCAATGGCCACTCTGGACAAAACGTCTGCTAACTAGACTAGACACAACTTTAGTTAAGCTTCTGACCTCTCCTCAGAATCCTGAGCTTCAACCCACCCTGTGCCTGGGCCATCATCAGAATGTGGAATGACTCTTCTGAGTCATATGTCCCAAGAATCAGTTAGCCCCAAATAAAGAAGTTCCCCAATGAATGGTACAGTCGTATCACCTGCTCACCACACTCCTTCATACCTGATTCTCTCTAGCCTTATTTACTCCTGTCAACAAAACAAAATCCCTTTCTTCCCTACCCCTGTGACTCTTAGATTTTGTGGTCAGAGTCCTCCTATTGCAGGTCTCCTTTACCCTATGGCAATATTCCCCTCCCCCATCACCTATTGTCCTTTTAAATCAAGTTTCTCTTGGCCTAAAGCAGATCAAAAACAAACAACTGTCATTCTGAAGTAGTTAGAAAAGTTTAAACTTTTCTTGAAAAAGTAGTTCAGAGAAGAATGTTTAATTATCTGTAAATTAAAACTCAAAATACATAATACAAATGCCACTTCCTTACTTTACCTAATACTATTAAACTATTAATTTATAACCAGACTTAACTAAAACATAAAATGATGTAGAAATAGCAAAGTATTGAAGATAAACAAATAATACTTTTTCTCTGATTTGTATGTCCTTTTGAGTTATATTAATACTTTGCAAACTAAAATACGTGTTGCACTGTGATTCTACTGCACATAAGTTTCTTACCCAACAGGATGAACTATAGTTGTTCCTGAGTATCCATGTGCAATTAGTTCCAGCACCTCTTTTCAATACCAAAATCTGCAGATGCTCAGGTTTCTGATATAAAATGACATAATATTTGCAGATAATCTATGCACATTCTCCTACATAAATTATGTCTAGATTTCTTATATTACCTAATACCATGCAAATGTTATGTAAATAGTTATTATCCTGTATTGTATAGGAAATAATCACAAGAAAAAGAAAGTCTGTACATGTATAGTACAGATGCAATTTCTTTTCTAAATATGTTGAATCCATAGACATAAAAGCCACAGATATGGAGGGTAGACTGTACACCAAAACCCATCTAAATTGTTCAATTAGATCAGTCCACAGATCACATGCTTGTATATGGTAGTTTGTTAATTTGCTATAAAAATTCCAAACTCTTATCAATTTCTTTATTTATCTGCTATCACACCAGCAACAAATTGAATAGCACTCAGTATGAATTCAGAAGTCCTGGGGTTTGGTTCACAGGCAGTTACTTATTGATGCTACATATAACCTTGTCACCTATTGCAACAATGGCTGGACTAGGGAGTGAGGATTTCCTGTTGTTCACTTGCCCCTCCACCCTGCTATTTGACTTTAAGAAGTACAGAATCAAATAAGACAGGAAGTTAATGGATAAGATGTCAGTCTTAAGGTTGGACATTAAAAGTACTCCCATATCCAATAATTGGCTAAATAAAATTAACCAGGAGACATCCATTTTAAAAATAATTCATTTTCTAAATAACTTTTTTTTTTTTTTTTTTTTTTTAAGACAGCATCTCACTCTGTTGACCAGGCTAGAGTGCAGTGGTGCGACCTCGGCTCACTGCAGCCTCTGCCGCCCTGGTTCAAGTGATTCTCCTACCTCAGCTTCCAGGTAGCTGGGACTCCAGGTGTGTGCTACCACACCTGGATAATTTTTGTCATTTTTGGTAGAAGACGGACTTATGCCATGTTGGCCTGGCTGGTCTCGAACTCCTGATCTCAAATGATCCACCAGCCTCGGCCTCCCAAAGTGCTGGGATTACAGGCGTAAGCCACTGCGCCCGGCTCATTTTCTAAATGAATTTTGAAGATAAGAGAGAAATAGGTATGAATCCTGTACCTTTGAAGAACAATAAGTGAATTTCTAATCCATGTTTTGTCAGATTCATTTCTAGAATTTTGTATATTTTCCTGTGTTTTAATGTGATTTTTTAGTTGACGTTATCTCATTGGCGTATTCCTTCAACAACTAAAAAGTATAACCAACTGGTAGGAAATTAATCTGAGTATCAAAGGTAAAGAATTTGTTACGCAATTTAATTAAGAAATCTTATTATCTATTCCTCAACATTGAATATTTTATTTCATCCCTGAAAAATAGGCTTAAGTAATTTAATATACAGAATCTATACGGTTGATATGCTACTGAGGGAATCACTTGAAATAAGTGAATGTTCTTGAGGGACAATATTGAATAGAGTCTGTTAATATCAACAAGAGTTTCAAACAGTCATACAGGTACTTACCCAAGGCAGAGAGGGTCTACTAACTTGGCAAAGCAAATTTTTGAACTCACTGCTCACTTTTTAGTAAGCGACAGATTTAATAGCCGCAATGGGACTGAATTAATATTTTTACTATTTCTTGATACATTAAGTCAGAAAGCATATGAATGTCCACAAAATATTCTCTATGAATAAAGTAGAATGTAAATTAGTACTAAAGCGCTCTCAACCCCATTCACACAATCCCTCCCCTTTCTCCTAATCCTCCTTTCAAGACCACAGCACAAAATAAGTGGTAACCAAATAGAAAATATCTTAACTGCAGTTCTGATTCCTCATTGATAAGCAGAACAAAAACTCAGCAACTATGATGCTCTCATATGTGCACTGCGTATAAGCTGAGGGTTTATTTAGTTTGTACATCGATTTCATTCAACTGTCAAGCAAAATAACTGCAGGCACCTACAACATAGTAAATATTCTTCTTTCTTGAATATGCAATTAATATTACATATCATCTTAGAATATCATTCGATAAAACATTTTTGACAATAGCTTCTTCTGCTTTCTCTTTAAACATAGTGTTTATTATTCATGTTGCCATTGGTTTTATATTTTCATCAGCAGTTTTTGCTATAAAATGAAACTTTCCGTGCTTCTCCTACTTTGGTCTCTTCTATACCACTGGCAACAAAATTAATCAATTTACTGAAAGAAATTGACAAAGCAAACTTTTGAACTGACTGCTCACTTTTTAGTAGTCTATGCCTGCTATTTTATGCCTGTTATTTTTAAAAACCTTTCTCAGTGTACCAGAATAAAAATATTAATGGCTTTAAAGTAGGGGTCCTATGTTGACAGATGTCGCAGGTCAAACGAGTTTCCAACTTTTTCTTTCCAGTTCTCCCCACCTCCGTCCCTGCGATGAGAGAGTATCCCCACCACCACTATCACCACCATCCCACCAGAATGACATGGTATTTAAGTTCTCCTCTCTTGTAGGGGTGTACAAGTGCCTCACATTGTAAAATGATGAGTCACTGGGGTGTGGGCAAAACTAAGGCAGAATGTCTAGTTTACAGAACAGTTTTACTGCATCCAGGTGTCCAAATCAAAGGGCTATAGTTAATATGTTTGTGGGCCTCACAAAGGTAAACAAAAGCAAAGCTCAGTAGTTAATCCAGATTGATGCAGGCTTCTGGTGCTCAAAAGCAAAAGTATTTTCTTCTTACTCCTTACTCCTCAGACAAAGTCAGGGACTTTTAAAACCCCCACTTATTGCCTCTTTTCTTTCTCTTTTCCTTCTCTGTGTTCTCCTTCCCTTCTCTCATCTTCCTCACCATTTCTTCCCTTCTTTTTTCTTCCCTTCCAGAATGAGCTTAGATTTTTTTGCTCATGATTCTGAAGTGGATGATTAGCCTTACTCATGCAGTCTAGGAGTGGGGAAAATGTTTAGAGTACAAGCCAGAGACTTCACAAGGAAGCAGAAGAAACACACTAATCTATACTTCAAGTAACAGTTCTGACAGATGTTTATTCCCCTGTTTGGCAAAGCTTTATCACTGAAAATGAACTGGGGAAGAGTGGGCAAATGAATTTTCAGTCAAATATAATTCAAATTTGTTAGATATTCATAAACATAATACCTATTTGCACTTTTCTTTTCCTGCCACATCTGTGAAATCATGACACTTGCAGGTTTATTTTTCCCTGCATATACAGATTTGCATCTCATATTCACCACTGGAGACCAGTTCACTCTTTGTTTATGATGTTATTTTGGGTTGCACTATTTATGTTACTCTTAAATTCATCACTTTTTATGCTTCAATGAACCCCATTTTAGTCGTGAGTTCATTTTTGAGAATTGGGGATATAATGTAGCCCAAGCATGAAAACAAAATTATGAATTTAATAATGTTAACAGTAGCATAAAAATGGCATGCAAGTATATTAAGGTGAGACAAACTGTGTTCTATTAGTTAAATATTTGCAGACAAACAAACCAATACCCTCCTTAAAAGGACATGTAGAACTTTAGAGGACAAAATAATCAGTAATTGTATGAGTAATGGGATCTTTATGCAAATAAAAATTAATCTTACATTGCAGATTTGTTTAAAGCTGTGAACAAAATAGTTTCATGGATTTTTCCTCAAGCTGACAGATAGCCTCCAATGGGGCTACACACCATACTTCAGTACTTCTCTGGCTGTCAGAACATCATGTCTCCTCTCGCATTTCTTGTCTCTAAATTCATTAAACATTATACATATTTTTCACCTTTTTCCTCAGACTTAATACATGTGCACACATACACACAAACATATACACATATAATAATTACGAAATAAATTAGAAGGACCTTTGTGTTTTGACCTCTTATCATAATTTAAAGCAATTAATAAAGAGCACAAGACCATAAAGACCTATCTTAACCTCAGAGTGCTTATCTCTAAGAAGCCAGATAAAACACAGCAGTAGTTTTCATTTGTCCACAGTTAACATCTTCTCCATGGAATATGCAATGACCGCATCCTTACTCAAAAGGGATTCTGTGTTATCTTAAGAACACAAAGAAACTGAAGGCGGAAGAGTGATGCTACAGGAAAAAAAACTTCTTGCTGATTACAACAATAATAATACTGCATATCAATTTAGAAAAATGCCTCTGGAAAGACCCAAAATTCACCTGTCTGACTCACACGCAATACTATAGTAATTAATCATAAATGTTTATACGTAAAAATTATTTGATGAATTACCTGAACATAAATATTCGGCAAATTAATTTTGTTGCAAAAATAACTGTTTCCTACCTTAGAACCAGTACACACATTTGTTCATACTAATTTCAATCTCCTTCTCTTCTTCTATTAGTCTTAGTAAGACTAATATTACCTTTCCCTCATACTGGTATGTTGTAGAGATCAAATGGAAAAATGTGAAATGAATTTGAAAGTTGAAAATAGCCGCATAAATAAAAAGTTTTGACATAAATAAACCTTAGTCCAGATAAATGAATCAAAGATCATATTTGAAAATGAGATTACCCAAATTAATTCATGATAAAAATTAATAATTCATTAAATTAACTATATTTAATCTTAATATTAAAATAAAAGTCTAATTTCTTCAAATAAGCTTAAATATATGTTGAAGGGAGTAATCATAGCATTGATATGTAATTATATATAGATTTTTACATTAATGCTTGTAATACCTGTGTATGAATTCAGTAACTGTACATAGATTTTTTCAGCATGAATTTAACACATACCAGGAACAGGATCCTAGTCTACTTAACAATACTTGTCCTGACTCTCTGCCCATGCTATGTAGTGGAATGTTGACATGGATGCTACTGAAAAAGTTACTGTACTAATATTTATAGAAGGCAGAGGGAAGGACAGCATTTACTGAGTCCTCACCATTTTGGTTTATATTTTATCATTAACTTTGTATGTAACACTGAGTGAGACCCTAACTTTATTTAGTAGAGTTTATGGGAGGATGAGTTATATATCTTGAAACTGAATGGTAGAAAGGGATAAGCATGCTGCAGGAATTGCCTTTATAGCAGGAATGGTGAGGCAAGCCCTGTGTTGCTGCCTATGAAAAGTTAGCAATGCTGATAGTTTCCACAGTCACCAGCAGACAATTCCTAAGCAAAACTTGCTTTCTATTGTCTGAAGACACCCTATTCTCAGTTATAAGGTTTTTAATGTATTTGGTTTCATCCATTTGGGCCTGCTACAAATCATGAACTTTCTAACATCTCCTTTGTATTTGATAGAACTAAGAATTCTCAGTTCCATTATGATGTTAAAATGATGTCATCTGTGTTAAAAGTCAGCCATTATGGTAACTATGCGTCTTACATCTGAGAAGAAGGACATATTTCAAACTTTCTGGCTATCATTTTGAAGAACTACAGGATTCCTAAGACAGTCAGTCCAAAGAATGAATGATCTGAAAAGGTGGATATTTTATCAAACTTTAAAAAAATAGAATAAAGGGAAAACAAAAGGAGTGCCTTTTTTGTGACAACTAAAAAATGTAGACTTTGACAAATGTAGACTGTCTCCTAAAAGGATGAATTATGTAGATATTTTTAAATACTCATAATTTTTTTTGTATGTATAGTTTTAAGTAGCATGGTACTCTTAAGGCCATTGCTATACATATGCAACTATGATCACTTTTGTCACTTAATACTCATCAGAGTACTTTAAAATCATTCACCAGTATGCTTCGTAATAGAAGCCAATATAAGGAGATGAAGACACTGAGTTACACGTTGTCAAATACTGCACTGGAGGTCAGCTTTAGAACCCAGTGATCTCTCCTTGACATAAAGTCTGATCGAAAGACATGTAGACTTAAAAACAATGAGAGATTTAGAGACACAGAAAAATTGTTGAAATATGTAAATGTGGTTATAAGAAAGCAATAAGTCAAAGGTTAAAATAAAAACTAATGAACATGGCCGGGCGCGGTGGCTCAACCCTGTAATCCCAGCACTTTGGGAGGCCGAGACGGGCGGATCACGAGGTCAGGAGATCAAGACCATCCTGGCTAACACAGTGAAACCCCGTCTCTACTACAAAAATACAAAAAAAAACAAAAACAAACAAAAAAAACTAATGAACATATATGAAACTAAAAGTTTGAGAAGACAAGTTTTGACTTTGCCTTGAATAAGTTACTTAATTTCCTCAGACTAAACTTTTTCTAAAGGGAGAAAATCAGCATAAATTACCCCTAGGAAAGCGTCCTCAAAACATAGAAGGCAGCATGATAATATAGAAAGACATAGATTTTAAAATCATTATTGCCTGGAGTTTAATCTGAAATTCACTATTATTGGGTGGTGGAGCAAAGGCAAATATATAATTTCATGAGCCTAAATTAACTCTTAAAATAATAATTATCTACCTTTCAGGACTGTGATGGAGATTAAATGAAATAATGAAAATTAAGTACTTGGCACAGACGTGGCATGTAATAAGCACCAAAACTTATTTTCTTTTTACCTATTCCTCTGTATTCATCTAAAATTCTATGAATTATAGAAGCCAGATTACCCAGGTTATAATCTAAATTATTGTCTCTAGTAACTAAGTGAACCTATGCTAGAAACTATGTTTCTTCATGTGTAAAATTAAGATTCAAATATATGCTTGGTTTTCTTGTTTGCTTGTTGTTACAATAAAATAAATAATTTGAGAATACGGTCACTTAAAGAGCTGTAGTCATGGACTGGGAAAAAACTAACAACGGTATCTAGAGAATTTCTGCTTCTTGGCATGCAGTATTATTCCATCTTCATAACAATATCGGGAGATATTTATTTCACAAGTGAGAAAAGGCAGAGAGGGTAAGTAACTTATCCAAGGTAACCCAACTAGTAAGTCACAGAACAGCCAATCCAGGTATACTGTTAGTAAGAGGAAAGGACTATTTGTTCTTAAAATGAGAACTATGAAGAGAAGAGTAAAGAATAACAGGTTCCTGAGGAAATATTGAAATGGTGCTCATTAGCATAATAAAAGAAAACTCAATAAGCTGAGAAGTAATTGCAAATAAGTAAACAAATAACAATTATAAAAGAAATAATTACTAAATACAAGTTGTCAGTTTAATGCGTAGGTCTAACTGTACTTTTCCTATTATCATGAAACTGACAGAAAAGGAAGCAAAGTCTATGTTAATTCATTATATATTCTCATAGACTTCAGCTGTAGATTGTAAGAGCCATGCCGGTTGCTCTGACTCCAGATAGAGAACGAAGAAATCCTCTACGAGCCCCATGGGTTTACAGAAGTCTATCAATCACTCTGTCAGTCTTCCGGATCATAATTCAAGTTGCCTTCCCCAATTTTGTTGGATATATCAGATCTACTCCGGCTCCACAGGTAATTTTTCTCCCTAATGGGTTTGAAATTTGTTCTTTATTATCTTCGAGCTAATGTGCTGCTCAAAGTTTTTGAAAATGGTAGTACAAATGTTAGTCATTAGTTCCGTGTGTGTGTGTCTATATGCATATATAATTTGTATGTGTGTGTAATGTAGATGTGCATATATGTAAGTATATATAATTCACAAACAGTTATCTTACTATCATGGCACAGGGAATTGAAAGGTATAAATAGAACAGTTACTTAGTACTACTTATGTTAATTGTGAGTATCATGGTTTCTTGTGCTTAACATAATTGTTTTATATATGTATTTATCTATTTTAAGGGTCTTTACAAATAGGAAAAAATAAGTGTATAGGGTTTCATGTTGATGTAGAAATTTGGTAGCTGTCTAGGCATTTGATCAATGAAGACTAACAGACCAAAAAATTGAGCTGAACATTTACCAAAATTCAATCAGCAAAACAAATAAATATGTTGAAAAAGTAAAGTTAACTCTTGGATATATTTGCAAATGAAGTTTATTATTTCATTCAACAAACCTATATTATGCACATGTGTAAGGCCTTGGATTGGCATGGATATGCATACAAAACAGACTCAATCCTGTCCTTAAGAACACTAACAAAGGTAAAGAAATATGTTAAGTGTAATAGTAGAGGCATATATAGGTACATAAGATATGAGGCCATAATGAGACTGCAAGATACAGGAAACCTTTGAAAAACTGAAAAATGTGAGAATTAAACAGAATATTAAAGATTAAGAAGACTCCCAAAGTGCTGGGATTACAGGCGTAAACCGCTAGATCACTTGAGGTCAGGAGTTCAAGACCAGCTTGACCAAAATGCGGAAGCCCCGTCTCTACTAATAAAAATTAAGTAGGTGTGGTGGCAGGCACCAGTAATCCCAGCTACTCGGGAGGCTGAGGCAGGAGAATTGTTTGAACCTGGGAGGCAGAGGTTGCAGTGAGCCTAGATTGTGCCATTGCACTCTAGCCTGGGCGAGAGAGCGAGACTGCTTCTCAAAAAAATAAAAATAAAAAAGATTAGTAAGCATTACAAATAGAAGAATCATAAGTGAAAAAACAAAACAAAACAAAACAAAAAAAAACCAACTTGGTTTGTGTGAGATCCATAAGCTTTTTAAATATTTCCCACTACAATTTCACTTTCATGGGGAGTAGGACTCCTCATCATTTTGGTTACTGATGCATCCCAAGTACCTAGAACTGTGCCTGATACATAGTAAATGTTGGTTGAATGAATAATTGAATTAATAATTAAATTACAAAGTGCAAGTCAGACAAGAGAAACATGAATTTGGAATAGGATTAGATCACAGAGTATCTTGAAGTGTTCTTTAGTGACACTTTATCTACTTTGTCTCCTTTAGTCTCCTCTCAGCTCTAGGAAATCTAATGATAGCATAGTATGTTATAATCAACGCTTCAATTCACATTTCCCTCTAGACTTTGGCCTCATAATGTGAAATTTTCTTGATGCAGTTTCCCATCACAACTTTCTCTGTGTCCACTTACCATGGGATATATTTTTGATGACAGGAACTGATTTAATTTGCCTCATATTCTTCATGGAAGAAAATCTTTCTAGATATCATTTTCAGTCAGCCATAGCTACCTGAAAAGACCACTGCTTATGCCCATTAGGGTTAAAGCATTGGGTTCATATCTCAGTTCTGACATGGCCCAGGCTTACAAGTATGAAATAATTATATCTAATATGCCTAAGTCACAGGTTTGAATAAAGCTTAGAGTAAATAATATATGCAAAAATATCTTGTAAATTTTAAGGCATAAGACAAATGTAAAGAATTATCAATTTATTAGCGTCTACATGGTCTTGAAACTAAGAAATTAAATAATATAATAATTTCACATATTATCATTGCTATTTTTGCAAATCATGGATAAGAAATTTTGGCAGTTTTAAAATCACATCATGTAGGCGTCTCTCTTTTCCATTTATATTAAAATTGGCATTAAACTAAAACCACAGAGATATCAAAGATTATGATTTACTCTCAAGTAACTCATAATATGTTTGTTCCTTAATCTCAAATTTGGAAGGAATAGCACCTTTGATCAGTATATAAACATTTTTTCAATTAATCCTTATAATAATTCATGCTAGAAGGTAATAATCATCATCATTCATACTTTATATAATGAAGCAATTGTGAAACTTGCACAAGGTCAAATGCACTATCCCTGGTTTCATAATCTTTGGGCTTTTTAGCATATACTGCCTCCACTCTCTCCTATGCTGCTTAGGTAATGAATCTGAGACAAAGTTACTGAAAAGGTATATTTGTCATTATAATATAAACAAAATAAGTATATAATAACTACTCTCTTTATTCTGTACCAAAATAGAAAAAAAAAAATGTTTTTTCTATGAGCAAGATGGATAATTTTTTTTTTTTTTTTTTGAGATGGAGTCTTCCTCTTGTTGCCCAAGTTGGAGTACAGTGGTGTGATCTCGACTCACTGCAACCTCTGCCTCTCGGGTTAAAGCAATTCTCCTGCCTCAACCTCCCAAGTAGCTGGAATTACAGGCATGTGCCACCATGCCCAGCTAATTTTGTATTTTTCATAGAGATGGGGTTTCACCATGTTGGTCAGGCTGATCTTGAACTCCTGACCTCAAGTAGATCCACGCATCTTGGGCTCCCAAAGTGCTGGAATTACAGGCATGAGCCACCGTGCCCAGAGTGAGGTGGATAATTGTTAGGTGGATTATGCTTAATTTGTTAATCTCATACTACTAATTTACATGTTTATTTTATGTGCATATATGTCATGTATCGCATTTATATGTGTGTACAGTTACATGTGTGTATACACAACTTATAAGTGTGTGCATAAATGTGTGTGTCTCTGTGTATTATACATATAATATATCCATATGAGCACATGTATATGTACTTACACTTATTTAACAAACCTCTGTCTCCTTCCTTCACTCTACATACGGAAAGTTCTGTTTTTTTCTCATTTTAAAATAAAATGACAAGTCATTTTATTATTTACATTAAGTTTACTTCTTCCTGATCTTATGTATGTTATTAAAATGAAAAATGGCCCTTTAAATCAGGTACACAGCAAATTAGATGTAATAAACATATTAACATTAGTTAACATAATTTTTGTGGACACATCCTTCTGAAGAGAACAACTGTAGTGGTCTGGGACAATGAGTAAGGCACGACATTATGAAAAGGGCACCTGAGATCTACATATAATGTGAGGTTTGTGATACTATCAGAAAGGAAGTCTAGTAGCTAAGTTACCATGGCTTTCTGCAGAAATGAAGTCACAAACTCTCAAAATCATCATGTTGAGTGGTTAATACACGTGAGATTTCATGAATTTTCCTGTGTGTTTTAAGACAAATGCTATTATACTATATATACTATATATTGTTTACTATTTGTAGATATAATAACACCCAGTAAAAATGATTGCTTGTATTATTTTAAACTACATTTAATAATGACCTTATTTATTTCCTTTTCTTTAGAGATGATCAGTGTGCTTTTTTCCTATTTTTAAAGACAGCAAAGTGGAAAACTGGTGGATATTATAAGGACACCCTTAAAAGTACATTGTTACTATGACAATAAAAATGAGAGCAATGTCCAAACTCTTCTTGGTAAAATTCCATTTTTCTGTTTGAAATATTTTAGTTCCCTGCATTAAGTGTAAGCAAATATTCTTCATGTAACATTTTCAACTGAATTAAATATTTGCATTTAATTTACATGCATTAAACAAATATCTACTGTGTTCTTGGTAATTCAGGATAAAAAGATGGCTAAAATATCTGGTCTGGTCTCCACCACATTGTAACCTATGGAAAAATTTAGGAACTGATAAACTCAACACAAAGTAACAAGTAGCATGATAGAAATTGGCACAGGACACAAAGCACCTAACGCTCCTGTTTCTCCTCCCCCATGTCCTCGCCCTCCAACTTATTTTTTTTAGGTACAGTGATATAGATACATTAGGGAAAGAGCCATAGAGGAAATCCAGGATTTAAGGATCCTCCAGGAATAGAAGTTAAAGCCACTGAGAAATATAGATGACTTGAATTGTGTAAAATGAAGTCAATATGCCATCATTCCAAAGTTACATAATCTTTCTTATAGAAGTTATATAATAATAAAGATGTTTTTTGATTATTTATTGCTGTACAATAATATTATCACAAATTTAGCCGCTTAAAACAACACACATTAATTATCTCTCAGTTTCTGTGGATCCAGAGTCCAGGCATGCTTTATTTATCTGGGCCCTCTGCCATGCTGCAAATTGTCAGCCAGGACTAGATTCTCATCTGGAGGTTCAACTGGGAAAAATCTGCTTCCTCTCTTATGTGATTGTTAGTAGCATTTAGTTCCACGTAGTTATAGGGCTGAGAGATTCAGTGTTTTGCTGGCTGTTGTCTGGGACAGACTTTACCTCCTAGAGGATACCAGTAGTTCTTTGCCATGTGAGATTCCCCTGTGCAGCCATTGTCTTTCTCATAGACAGCAAGGGAGAGAGAGAGGCCAACAGACAGGCACTATGGGTTTACGTGACATAATCACATGCACATAATCACATACATCCTATCACCTTTTATGTATTCAGTTGGTTAGGAGCAAGTCATAGGTCCCACCCACATTCCAGAGGAAGGGCATAAACTCTATGTGTTAGGCATCATAATCCCACCTTCAGAGCTGCTCTGCCACAGCTATTATCAATAGAAAAGATGTAAGTCCCACCACAACAGCTTGGAGCCATGATCCAAACTAATGAAAAATTAACATGTTGTATTGGATTTAATAGTGCTGAACCTCCTATCATCAGGTACATCATCTTTATTAGGAAAATAATGAAAAAAAAAATGTAGAAGTATTCGTTAGAGCTCTCCAGAGACACAAGACTAATAGAAAATGTGCATGCACACACACACACACATATATATGAGAAAGAGTTTTATTTTAAGAAATTTAAAAAATTGGCTCACATTGATTGTGAAGTCTGGCAAGTCTAAAATCTGCAGGCTGGGCCAGCAGCCTGGAGACCCAAGAAAGAACTGATGTTCCAGTTGAAGTCTAAAAGCAGTTTGCTGGCAGAATTCCCTCTTGCTCTTGCTCATCGGAGGTCAATCATTTGTTCTAGTCAAGCCTTCAACTGATTGGATTAGGTCTGTTTACATTATGGAAGGCAATCTGCTTTATGCAAAGTCCACTGACTAAAATGGAAATCTTACATTTAACATGAGTAACATCCAGAATAACATTTGAGCAAATATCTGAGCAGCACGGCTCAGCCAAATTGATACATAAAGTTATCTGTCACATCTTTAAGATTTTTAGTAAACGTTACCTGTAATATATTTATACTTCAATGTGTTAAGCACTAATTTCTTTATAAATATTAATTCATAACACCTTCTGATGTAAATATATTTATTACAAATTCTATTTCATAGATAAGGACATTAAAGCACCGAGAATTTAAGTAATTTGCCTGTCATTCCACCTGTGAATGGTGAAGACAGGCTATTTGGTTCCAGTCTTCCCCTTAACCAATAATCTATGCTACCTATTGTCATGCATGGTGTTTGCAAAAATACATAAAACGAACTACAGTTTATTCTTGGCAAAGGAAACCTTTAGATCTTTAAAAGTACTAGCTGAATGATCAAAAGTAATCACATATAATCCTAGTACAATTTTGGACATCTTGTTTGATAAGTTTCTTTTTCCTTTAGAAGAGTGTGAGCTTTAATATAATAAATACAACATAGTAAGCCATGTAATTAAATCACAAATTCCTCAATGATTATATCTCCTATACTGTAAAGTAATTACCAGACTCATTAGCACACAGTTGATGATCAAGAAATATTTGTTAGTTTGAGAACCACTCAGATGCATACAAACACACACACATACCTATATACTATATATTTCTTAAGTCACTTCACAAAGCTTTGGAGATTGCTAATCAAAATATATGTATAAAGAAGGAAAACTCAATTTGTGTGACGGCAGATTAGGTAATTTAGATCAAGGTTCCCACTGAAGCCAACCTTCAAAAGTGGAAAATGAAGAAATGTATCTCTTTAAGATTTCAAAGAACTAACAAGAATGATAAATAATAACTAATGTTAAAATCCAAAAGAAGTTGAAAACTAGAAAAGGTGAGTCTGTCAGATGAGATCACTTCTACCCAGGAGCCATTTAAAGATCCAAAAGAGATGACTAGAAGACAGAAGAAAATTTTTGACACTTAAATTCAAAAATGCAATTTAATGCTAACCAATGGTGATGACATAGTTATGTCTATAATAGTTAACATGCAACCCTCTACTTAGGACTGTGTCACCAAAGTTTGGCACACTGAGAGTAAAAGTAATCTGCAAGTAAATTAACTCTTCCCTAAATTGATCCTGAGTGATTTGAGTCGTTAACAAACCTCAAGCCCTAAATTTAGGCAATCTTTTATGTCTTATTTTTTTTAAATATCCAGTAGACCAAGATTGTGAATATTCAAGTGTACAATGTGAAGATTTGAAATACTTATACATTGTGTAATGATTACCATCATCAAATTAACTGACACATCCATCACAACCCATGCTATATATTACATCCACTGAACTCACTGATCTTATAATTTGAAGTTTGTACCCTTTGACCAACATCACTCCATTCCTCTCAACCCCTAGTCCCTGCCCTTGGTAACTGTTCAATTTTAAGCTTCTGAGAGTTTGACTTTTTTAGAGTCCACATGTAAGTGAAATCATATGATATTTTTCTTTCTGCATCTGGCTTATTTTACTACCATAATGCCCTCCAGGTTTGTGTATCTTGTCACAAATGATAGGATTTCCTTCTTTTTTATGGTTTAATAATATTCCACTGGATATATTATATATAATATATATATCATATATTGTATGTATCATATATATCATATATATCACATTTTTCTTATCCATTCATTCACATAGACAGGCTGTTTCCATATCTGGTTGTTATGAATAACACTGCAATGAACATGGGCATGCAGGTAATCTCTTTGAGATACTGATTTCATTTCCTTTAGATATATAACAGCAGGTGGGACTGCTGTATCCTATAGAATTTCTATTTTTAATGTTTTGAGTAACCCTCATACTGTGTTTTGTAATGGCTATACTAATTTACATTTCCAACAATGCAGAAGGGTTCCCTTTTATCCACACTATCACCAACACTTATCATCTCTTGTCTTTTTCATAATAACTATCCTAGGAGATGGATGATGCATCATTTTGGGTTTGATTTGCATTTCTCTGATGATTATTTATTTTAAGTACATATCTACAAACATTCTGATCATTATCACATAAGTGATCTCCAAGGAGTTCCAGACTTTCCCTGCAGCTCTTTCCTTCCGAGCTCTTACCAGAAGGACTCTTAACACTCTATCTATGGCAAACGAGGCTTTTCCTAGCCTGCTCTTCCAAATTACTTCAGCCTCTATTTATTACCCAGTTTCAAAGCTACTACCATTTTCTTCGGTTATTTGTTACAGTAACAGTATCACTTCTCGGCACCAATTTTCAATCTTAGTCTGTTTTGTGCTGGTATAAAATAATACCAGAGACTGGGTAATTTGTGAAGAAAATAAATGTATTTCTCACAGTTCTAGAGGCTGAAAAGTTCAATATAAACATGCTGGCATCTGGCAAGGATCTTTTTATCGCACCATTCCATAATGGAAGGCAGAAAAGTGAGACAGGGCAAGAGTAGGGGAAGGAAATCAGGAATAAAACTCACATTTATAACCAGTCTTCTCCTGTGGTAACATTAATCTATTCATGAGGGCAAATCCCTCATGAGCTATACACTTTCTGTTAGTCCCCACCTCTCAACGTCGTCAAAACGTGCATTGGGGATTACGTTTCCAACATGTAAACTTTAGGAGACATATTGATATCGCAGCTTATGGTTTACAAATATTTTCTTCATTCCATAAGTTGCTTTTTCATTTTGTCGATTGTTTCTTTGATGTGTAGAAGCTTTTTAGTTTGATGCAGTCCTACCTGTGTTAGTTTGCCTGTGCTTTTGGTGTCATATCCCAAAAATTATTGCCAAGACCAATATCGGGGAACTTTTCCGTATGTTTCTTCTTGAAGTTTTATGGTTTCAGATCTTACATTTAATTCATTAATCCATTTTGTGTTCATTTTTATGTATGATAAAAGACAAGGGTCCAATTTCATTCTTTTGCATGTGAATATCCAATTTTTACAATACCATTTATGAAAGAGCATTTCCTATCCCCATTGTGTATTCTTGGTGTCCTTGTCGAAGATGAGTTAATTGATTATATATGTGTGGTTTATATTTGAACTCTCTATTCAATGGGCCTATATGCCTGTCTTTCTGCCAGTATTATACTGTGTTGGTTACCATAGCTTTGAAATATAGTTAGAAATCAGGTAGTGCAATACCTCCAGCTTTGTTCATTCTCAAGATTGCTTTTGTTATTTGGTATACTCTGTGATTCCATACAAATTTTAGAATTTTTTTTCTGTGAAAAATGCCACTGGTATTTGGATTGGGATTGCAATTAATCTGTAGGCTGTTTTGGATAGTATGGATATTTTAAGGCTATTAATATTTGCAATCTATGCACATGGATTATATTTTCAGTTAGTTGTGTCTTCCCCAATTTTCTTCATCGATGTCTTATAATTTCCAAAGCAAAGTTCTTTGCCTTTCTTGTTTAAATTATTCCTAAATATTTTATTATTTCTTTTTCATGCTACTATAAATGAGATTATTTTCTCAACTTCTCTTTGATATAGCTTGTTGTTAGTGTCTAAAAATGCAACTGATTTTTGTGTGTTGATTTTGTATCCTGCAGCTTTACTGAATTCATTTATTAGTTCTAACAGTTTTTGGCAAAGTCTTTAGGATTTTCTATGTATAAGATCATTCCATTTGCAAACAGACAATGATAACTTCTTTCTTTCTGACTTCAGTGCCTTTTATTTCTTTTTCTTGCCTAATTTCTCTGGTTAGAACTATGTTGAATAGAAGTATTAAGAGTGGGTACCCTTGTCTTTTTCCTGATCTAAGAAAAAAATGTTTCAAATTTTTACCATTGAGTATGATGTTAGGTGTGGCCTTGTCACATGTGTCCTTTATTTTGTTGAAGTACATTGCTTCTATATTTAATTTGTTAAAAATTTTCAGCAGGAAAATGTATTGAGTTTTGCCAAAAGCTTTTCTGCATCTATTGAGATGATCACAGCCAGTACAAAGTTCAGTAGATTTGTCACCCAAAGCACAAGTGAACATGACTGATGTCTTGGTGGATGGTTCTGGTAGCAGAATCAAGGACAAATGAGTCTTCAGGGAACAAGGATATTTTCTGGGTCTAGAGCCAGGACCATGCTCAGAAGTCTCAGGACCATGCTCAGAAGTCTACCACCGAGGCATGAGTCTGCCCTCTCAAAATGGCCCTCCTAGGTCTTGGGATCCACCAAGGAACTTTTGTCTATGGATGATTTTGAAATAATTGTTGCTCTGGGAAGAGTCAATCAGGAGACTTTCTATTCTGCCATATTGCTGATGTCACTTTCTAGATGATCCCATATTTCTAGTGGTCCAGTCTATGGAAACCTAAAATTTTCTCTAGAGGAAGAAAGTGTCATCCAACACTTGGAATTATTTCTACAATTCTTCAAACTCCTTCATTAGCATATAATACAGGTAACCAGAAACATTAAAATATGACAGGATCAATGAGAAACAGTAGAAACAAGAAGTAACTGAAACAGATATACTAGTGTTCCAGAGATTAGAACTACCAGACATAGAAACTTTAAAAACAACTATGCATTTCCTTTATGGAAAAAAGCTAAATGTAAAACTTTTAGCAAGAAACTAAAACTATTAAAAATTGCAATGTACATTTAAAAAAAAAATCAGTAAAACATTAGAGCAGCTAAGAAATAATCTTATTTAAGAATCTTATTTATGGTCAGGTTCAACAAAGGCTACAATAAAGAAAAATATTTGAGAACAGTTGAAGGATAAAAAAGTCAAAGAGAATTCAAGAACAGAAATATAGATTAAAAATTTATGTAAAAACAAGTATAAATACATACAGATGCACACAAATAATTGTAAGTAAAACTGTAATTTACAAGGAAATCTGATTTTATTAATGCCATTATTTTATTATTTTATTAATAAAATAATAAAATTTATTTTTATTAGTTATCATTATTATTTTATTAATGCCAATACTTTGTGATATTATACAATAGTCCTGTAAAATGTTTCCATTGGAAAAACAAGGCAAAGTGTACCCAAAAAATTTTGTTGCATTATTTTGTACAACAGCCTTTGAAATTACAATATCTTAATTTTAAAAATGTAAATAAAAATTGAACTTAAAATTTTTCATTTTAATTTGAAAATTTTAAATGATAAATAAAATGAAAAATTAATTTTAAATAATGTAATTAGAAAGAAAAAAAGACAAGATACAAGACATAGAAGACACAGACAAAATGTAAGACATACATTTAGGAATCCAGAAAGAAAAGAGAGAGAAAGAATGGAAGAGAAGCAACATGTGAACTTAAAAAGGTTGAGAATTTTCAAAAGGCATTAAAATCCACAGACTAATATTTTCCCAAAGACTTTAAACTCAATAAATAGCAACAATCACAACAAGTTTATTCCAAGACGTATCAAAGTAGACCTGCAAAAATATAAATACAAAGAGAAAAATCTTAAAACATGGTTGCCTGGGATAGTGGGAGAGGAATAGATTACATTCAAAATAACACCAGTGAAACTGATAGCTAATATCTTAATAAAAAACATGGAAGCCAGAAGATAGTCCAATGACTACTTCAACGTACAAAAATAACTTGCAACTAAAATTTTATGTTCAATATATTTTTCTTCAAGGAAAGTTTGAAAATATGTTTTGATAAAATAAAAGCAGACTGCCAGCAGTAGTTTTACATAAAAGAAAATACAACAGGAAACTTTTAAGATAGAAGAAAAATAATCTGATAAGACATACAAGAATACATACTGAAAGATTCTACTTATATAGGTAAAAATGAAATTAAAAGCAATTAACTAATTATCATGCAAATCAAAATGTTGGTTAAATATCAAGATATGGGGTATATCCTTCAATGGAAGGGAGCAGCTGTCAATAAAAATGGTTATGCAGGGGGTTGTTAGTGGACTTACAATGCTGCCATTTTTGTCTTCATAGGTGGTTATAAGGGTTTAATACTAATTGATTATTCAGACAGCTCTTTTGTATAATTTTTCTTAAGCATGTTATACTTCACAATAAAAAACTAAAACACAGAAAGTATAAGATGGTTAAAATAATAGGTCATGTATACTTAGAAAAGTAAAAAAAGGATAAGAAAATAATAATTCTTTCGGTTAAGAGTCACACACAGTAATACTGTCTAGTCAATCAACACAGTTGCTGGAACTGGCTTTCAAATACAGCTTTAAGCTTCCTAAGGACAAAGTTAAAAAGAGAAATACAATATTTAACACTATATACAATGTCTGTGAGATAAAGACTAACAATTTGGTAGAAGTAGTAAGGCTGTAAAATAAATATTTCTTATATATTCTCAATATATAGACAATGTATAGGATGAAGTATTTACACAATAGATAAATATAACGATTTCACCTTAATCTAGGTGGATAGCATAATGCAGTTGATATCTCATAAACACTTACACTGAGGTTTATGACATACTAGAAAAAAATGTCAAATAGTACAATTAAATTAAGTAGTAATAAAGAAACCCACAGTGAAGTATGAGACTATAAAAGCAAATGAATACTAAATAGGAGACTATGAAATGAGATCCTCATGAGTTTAGACTTTAGGGCATAATAAGGTGATTCTCAATTTGTGTGTGTGTGTGTGTGTGTGTGTGTGTGTGTGTGTGTGAAAGAGAAAGAGAGAGAGGAGTGAGAGACAGACAGACACTGTGTACATGTGTGGAGGGTAGTGAGTGGGGAGAAACATGAAGGAGAAATAACAGGCATATTCCCAATTTAGGAACTTTTGAAAGCATAAAAAAGTATGCTTAATATACGTGTACTATTTTTCCAAAAATAAAGACTGTAGGAAGCAACAAAATATTCTTTTTTTTTTTTTTTTTTCAGACAGAGTCTCACTCTGTTGCCCAGGCTGGAGTGCAATGATGCCATCTCTGCTCACTGCAACCTCCACCTCCCAGGTTCAAATGATTCTCCTGCCTCAGCCTCCCAAGTAGCTGGGACTACAGGCGCATGCTACCACACCCAGCTAATTTTTGTATTTTTAGTAAAGATGGGGTTTTACCATGTTGTTCAGGATGGTCTCCATTTCTTGACCTCGTAATCCACCCGCCTTCGCCTCCCAAAGTGTAGGGATTACAGGTGTGAGCCACTGCGCCCCGTGAAAAATATTCTTAGTTAGTAAGGCTATATACAATGTGGTATGAAAAATTATTGTGGGATATAATCAAGCTGTAAGGAAATATCAAATATTTTTAAATGAAATGTAATTATCATAGTGATCTTTTTAAAACCTTCATGAAACCATAGTAGTTCACTGCTTAAAACCCACAGTTACCAGTAAGAACTTGTAACATGGCTCAAAATCCCTTAAGATCTAGCCCTTGCCTACCTCTAAAGCCCCACTCTGTGCCGTTCTTTCCCTTTCTCCATATGCAATCCCTCTGACCTAATATGACCTTTTGAATATTTTTCTTGCTGTAGACCCTTTGTATATGCTTTTTTTTCTCTGCTGGAAACATCTTCCAAACTTCAGGTCTCATTTTAAAATCCTTGTGAATCTGCAACCTCTTCTTAACCCCTACTACTACCACCACCACCACTACCACTCCCCTGCCAGACCAGCTCAGGTGCACTATACAATTTCACTTAACCTCACCTTCAATAAATTTATGTAATATTATAAACATTTTTGGGATTTGTAAACTCTGTTAAGAAAAGAAAAAATTCTCTTTTGCTTATCCTAAAACTCTTAGTGCCTATCACAGGACTCGACATATAACAGGAGCAAAATAAATACTTGTTGTAGGAATAAGTCTTTGTTGTTGTTGTTGTTTTGTTTTGTTTTATTTTGTTTTGAGACAAGGTCTCACTCTGTCTCCCAGGCTGGAGTACAGTGGCGTGATCTCAGCTCACTGCAACCTCTGCCTCCTGGGTTCAAGCAATTCTCACGCCTCTGTCTCCTAAGTAGCTGAGATGAGAGGTGCACACCACCATGCCCAGCTCAATTTTTTATATTTTTAGTAAAGACAGGGTTTCACCATGTTAACCAGGCTGGTCTTAAACTCCTGACTTAAAATGATCCGTCCACCTTGGCCTCCCAAATTGCTGGGATTACAAGGCATGAGCCACTGCGCCTGGTTTAGGAATAAGTATTCTTGAGCTCTTATTGTATGATGAAATGGAAAGATAATTGGAAAAAAAAAGTCTGGAGACAACAAGAAGTAAAAAGAATTTTAGTGAGTACAAATAAATATAAATAATAAAGCCAGAAGAATTATGCAAACAAAGCATAAAGGAAAAGGAAAATAAATCTCACTAAGTGGTTCAGGAAAAAATGTCACTGTGTAAATGGCATTTTAAGTAAATCGAAAGGAATGTGAAAGGCAGGTTTAAATAGTAAAAAATAGAAGCAAGGGATGTTACTGTGGTAGACAGAATAAAGGCCCCCTCCCAAAGATGTCTAGGTTCTAATCTCCAGAAGTTGTAAATTGGTTACCTTACTTGGCAAAAGGGACTTTGCATATGTGATTGAATTAAAGGTATGGAGATTAGGAGATTAATATGGATATCATGTTGGACCCAATGTAATCACAAGGGACCTTATTAAGAGGGAGGCAAGAGAATCAAAGTCAGATAAAGGAGACATAACAATGAAAGTGGAGGTTGGAGTGATGCACATGAAAGGTGGAGGAAGGGGCCACATGCCAAGAAATGCAGAAAGCCTCTAGAAGCTAGAAAAGGCAAGGAAATACATTCTTCTTCTGGAGCCTCCAGAAGGAATAGAGGGGAACTTCCTCAACTTGATAAAGAGTGTCTACGAAAAAACAAAAAATCAAAACAATGACAACACAACAAAAACCTATAACTAACATCACACTTAATTGTGACAAACAGGGATTTTTCCCTAAGATCAGGTGGAAAAAAAAGGCAAGGATATACTTCTCATCTCCTATTCAACATCATACTGGAAGTCCTAGCTAATGGAATAAGACAAGAAAAGGTAAAGACATATAGATGGAAGGAATGAAATAAAACTGTCTTCATTCAGAGGTGATATGATCGTCTATTATAGATAATACAGAGAGCTTCAAAAAGATAAAATGGGAGAAAATTTAGGTAAGCTTGAGTTTAGCTATGAGATTTTAGATAAAACATCAAAAGCAGGATTCATGAAAGAAAAAATTAATAAGCTGGACTGTACTAAAATTTAAAACTACTCTGAGAACAACACTGTTAAGGAAATAAAAAGATGAGTTACAGACTGGGAGAAAATATTTGCAAAACACATATCTGATAAAAGACTTGTACACAAAATGTGCAAGAACTTTTAAAACTCAACAAGAAAAGAATCCAATTAAAAAGTAGGCAAAAGATCTGAGCAATCACCTCAGCAGACAGTATACACAGATGGCAAATTAACATATGAAAAGATGCTCAACATCATATGCCACGAGGAAATTCTGAATTAAAACAATGTCACACACTGCATACCTATTAGGGTGGCTAAAATCTAAATCCCTGAAAACAACAAATGTTGGTAAATATGTGGACAAGCAGGAACTCCCAATCATTGCTGGTGGGAATGCAAATGGTACAACTGCTTTTGAAGAGTTGGGCAGTTTTTTCAAAACTAAATATGTATTTAGCCTATAATCAGCAATCATACTCCTATGTATTTGCTGAGTTGAACACTTGCATCCACACAAAACCCGCACACATTTTTTAATCAGCAATCATACTCCTATGTATTTGCTGAGTTGAACACTTGCATCCACACAAAACCCGTACACATTTTTTAATGTAAGTTTTATTCACAATTGCCAAAATTTGGATGCAACCAAGATGTCCTTCAGTAGGTAAATGAATAAATTATGGTAAATGGGATCTTATTTTGTAATAAATGTAAATGAGCTATCAAGCAATGAAAAAACATGGATGAATCTTAAATACATATTTCTCAGTAAGAGAAATCAGTCTGAAAAGATTACATATGATACAATTCTAACTGTATGACATATTGGAAAAGATAACACTACAGAGACAGTAAAAACAGTAGTTGTCGGGGTTAGGAAAGGAAGAAAGGAAGGGATAAATAGACATTTTTAGAGCAGTGTAACCATTCTGTGCTATGCTGTAATAAAGGATGCATGACATTAAGCATTGGTCAAAAACTATTGAACTGTAAAACACAAAAATGAGTCCTAATATAAACTACTAACTTTAGTTAATTGTAAGATATCAATATTAGTTCATCAATTGTAACAAATGTTTCACATCAATGCAAGATATTTATAACAAAAACAGTTGAGGACAGAGGGAATGGGGTCCAGGGCAGAGTAAATGTGAACTTTCTGGACTTGCTTTAATTTCTCTGTAACCCCCAAAAAGCTCTGAGAAAGAAACTTTATAAATTTTTTTAAAAAGCGTTTGACTAAAGATTGCTTAAAAAAAACAAATTTGCTGCCTAATGTCCTGTTGTCACTAGGCAAAAAAATAGATTTTTAAAAAAATGGCTCATGTTCTACTTTTTATTTTGTTTATGTTTCTATTCTAGTCTATTTCTCCAACTCAAAAATGTCCTCCAAAAATAAGTATCTTGGAACAGTTGTCAACTTATTAATAGAGGTAGCATTTCTGACATCAAGTGAGAATCAGTTCCATATTTCAAAGTGGAACACAATAAGACTTGAATTCCTTAAGGATTCGACTAATGGCTTTGATATGGTTTGGCTGTGTCCACACCCAAATCTCAACTTCAGTTGTATCTCCCAGAATTCCCACATGTCGTGAGAGGGAACCAGGGGGAGGTAATCGAATCATGGGGGCTGCTTTTTTCTGTGCTATTCTCATGACAGTGAATAAGTCTCACAAGAGTTTATGGGTTTATCAGGGGTTTCTGCTTTTGCTTCTTCCTCCTTCCTCATTTTTCTCATGCCACCACCATGTAAGAAGTGCCTTTCATTTCCCGCCATGATTCTGAGACCTCTCCAGCCGTGAGGAACTATAAGTACAATTAAACCTTTTTTTGTTCCCAGTTTCGAGTATGGCTTTATCGAAAGCATGGAAAAGAATTAATACAGTAAATTGGTACTGTAGAGTGGGGCATTGCTGAAGATACCTGAAAATGTGGAAGCGACTTTGGAACTGGGTAACAGGCAGAAGTTAGAACAGTTTGATGGGCTCAGAAGAAGACAGGAAAATGTGGGAAAGTTTGGAACCTTCTAGAGACTTGTTGAATGGCTTTGACAAAAATGCTGATAGTGATATGAACAATAAGGTGCAGGCTGAGGTGGTCTCAGATGGAGATGAGGAACTTGTTGGGAACTGGAACAAAGGTGACTCTTGTCAGGTTTTAGCAAAGAGATTGGCAGCATTTTGCTCCTGCCCTGGAGATTTGTGGAACTTTGAACTTGAGAGAGAAATTTCCTCTGGCAGAGGAAATTTCTAAGCAGCAAAGTATTCAAAAGGTGACTTGGGCACCCTTAAAAGCATTTAGTTTTAAAATGGAAACAGCATAAAAGTTCAGAAAATGTGCATCCTGACAATGCAATAGAGAAGAAAAATCAATTTTTAAGGGGAAATTCAAGCTAGCTGCAAAAATTTGCGTAAGTAGCAAGGAGTCTAATTTTTTTTTTTCTTTTTTGGAAACGGAGTCTCACTCTGTTGTCCAGGCTATAGCTCAGTGGCATGATTTGCACTCACCACAATCTCCCAGGTTCAAGTGATTCCCCTGCCTCAGCCTCCTAAGAAGCTGCAGACACTCAATGCCAGACTGTGAAATCAGCCAGGAGGGAGACTGTCCCTGCAAAGCCCAGGGTCACAGCTGCCCAAGACCATGGGAACCCACCATTTGCATCAGCATGACCTGAATGTGAGACCTAGAGTCAAAGGAGATCATTTTGGAGCTTTAAAATTTGACTGCCCTGCTGGATTTCAGGCTTGCATGGGCCCTGTAACTCATTTGTTTTGGCCAATTTCTCCCATTTGCAATAGTTGTATTTACCCAATACCTGTACACACATTGTATCTAGGAAGTAACTAGCTTGCTTTTGATTTTACAGGCTTATATATGGAAGGGACTTGACTTTTCTCAGATGAGACTTTGGACTGTAGATTTTTGGGTTAATGCTGAAACAAGTTAAGATTTTGTGGGACTGTTGGAAAGGCATGATTGGTCTTGAAATGTGAGGACATGAGATCTGGAGAGGGGGCAGGGGTGGAATGATATGGTTTGGCTGTGTCATCACCCAAATTTCAATTTGAATTGTATCTCCCAGAATTCCCACATGTTGTGAGAGGGTCCCTGGGGGAGGTCGTTGAATTGTGGGGGCCAGTCTTTCCTGTGCTATTCTCATGGTAGTGAGTAAGTCTCACAAGATATGATGGATTTATCAGGAGCTTCCCCTTTTGCTTCTTCCTCACTTCTTCTTGCCATGTGGCAAGAAATGCAGTTTTCACATCCTAATGATTTTATCTCCCTTGTCCCAACCAATCAATGACCCCAATTTTCCAGGCCCTCACCCTCCATAATCCCCTTAAAAACCCTAGGGCTTGAGGATTCTGTTCACTCAGTGGCCTGGCTATTATTAAACTCTTTCTCTTCTGCAAACTCTATTGTCTCAGTATATTGGTCCATTGTTGTGTAGCAGGTACAGGAACCTGGCAATCATATTGCAACATTATGGGAAAGGATGTCTGTGGGATAGGAATTCACTAAAGATCTATCCCGTGAGTTTCTGGATCCTTATGCCTTATCTTAGTTTACTAAACTATAGTTTATAATGCAATAGCATATCATGAAATTATTTTAGTGAGCCTAGTTTTATGTTACCTTTGCTGGAAAAAGAATATAATGCAATGGTATGAAATGAAATAGAACAGATCAGAGTTTAACACACATGTATGAGCATGTATGTGTGTGTATGTAAATTAATACTAGGTCATGCTGCAAAAGGCATTACTATTTTGGGTCTAACAAAACATTTTGAAAGCCAGCTAACCTACATATTACATATTTTTAAGTTTTTGCAGCTTCTTCTTTCTTTATTCAGAATGCAGAAATAAGATTGAGAAAAAGAGATAGGTAGAGACACCAATGCATGCGACAGTACCAATAAAGTAAGCAATTTTCTTAAAACGAATACATTAGTTAATATATGTTGCATTTTTAGATATTTAATTGTTCATAGATAAAAAGTGATTCTACTGATATGCTGAATAACAGTAGATAATCAATGAACACTTATCAATAATTTACTGAAGAATGAACCAGCTGTGACCCACAGGCCAAATTCACTTACAATCTGTTTTTGAAAATAAAGTAGAATGCCCTTTTTCATCACTTCTATTCAGCGTAGTATTGGAAGTCCTAGCCACAGCAATCAGGCAAGAGAAAAAAAGAAAGTGCATCCAAATAGGAGGAGAGAAAGTCAAACTATCTTTGTCTGCAAATGACATAATTTTCTATCTAGAAAACCCCAGTTTCATCCCAAAAGCTCCCTCAGATGATAAACAACTTCAGCAAAGTGGCAGGATACAAAATCATTGTACAAAACTTACTGGGATTCTTATACACCAACAACAGCCAAACTGAGAGTCAAATCAGAAAGGCAATCCCATTCACAATTTCTACAAAAAAGAATAAAATTTCAAGGAATACAGCTAGCCAGGGAGGTAAAAGATCTCTACAAAGAGAGCTACAAAACACTGCTCCAATAAGAGAGGACAGAAACAAATGGAAATACATCCCCTGCTCATAAATAGGAAGGATCAATATCATTAAAATGGCTATGCTGCCCAAAGAAATTTACACACTTAAAGCTATTCCTATGAAACTACTAATTACATTCTTCACAGAACTAGAAAAAACTATCTAAAATTTGTATAGAACCAAAAAGATACTGAATGACCACAGCAATCATAAGCAAAAAGAACAAAGCTGGAGGCATCACATTACCTGACTTCAAACTATACTACAAGACTACAGAAACCAAAACAGCATGGTACTGGTACAAAAGTAGGCACAAAGACAAATGGACAGAATAGAGAACCCAGAAATAAGGCCAAACATCTATGGTCATCTGATCTTGAACAATGCTGACAAAAACAAACAATAGAGAAAAGACTCCCTGTTCAACAAATGGTGCTGGGATAACTCACCAGCCAAATGCAGAAGATTGAAGTTAGACCCCTTCCTTACAACATACACAAAAATCAACTCAAGATAGATTAAAGATTTAAATGCAAAACCCAAAACTATAAAATCCCTGGAAGACAACCTAGGCAATACCATCCTGGACATAGGACTGGGCAAAGATTTCATGACAAAAACATCACAAACAATGGCAATAAAAACAAAAATTGAAAATGGGATCTAATTAAACTTAAGAGCTTCTGCACTGCAAAAAAAAAACAAAAAAACAAAAAAACAAACTATCAACAGAGTAAACAGACATCCTCCAGAAGGAGAGAAAATATTTGCAAACTCTGCATTCAACAAAGATCTAATATCCAACATCTATAAGGAATTTAATTTTACAAGAGAAAAACAACTGCATTAAAAAGTGGGCAAATGACAGGAACAGACACTTTTCATAAAAAGACATACTTTCAGCCAACAAGCATATAAAAAAAGCTCAATACCACTGATCATTAGAGAATTGTAAATCAAAACCATTATTAGGTACTATCTCACATCAGCCACAATGGCTATTACTAAAAAGTCAAAAAATAACAGATGCTGGTGAGGTTGTGAAGAAAAAGAAATACTTAGTATACTGTTGGTGGGAGTGTAAATTAGTTCAACTATTGTGGAAAGCAGTATGGCAATTCCTCAAAGAACTAAAAACAGAACTACCGATCAACTCAACAATCCTATTACTGGGTATATACCCAGAGGAAGATAAATCATTTTGCCATAAAGACACATGCTCATTGCAGCACTATTCACAACAGTCAAGATATGGAATCAACCTAAATGCCCATCAATGACAGACTGGATAAGTAAAATGTAGTGTGTGTGTGTGTGTATATATATATATGTGTATAAATATATATGTGTATACACATATATATATACACACACCATAGAATATTATGCAGCCATGAAAAATAATGATATCATGTCTTTAGTGGCAACATAGATGGAGCTGGAGGCTATTATCCTTAGAAAACTAAAGCAACAACAGAAAATCAAATACAGCATGCTCTCACTTACAAGTGGGAGTTAAATCATAAGAATTTATGAACACAAAGAAGGAAATAACAGACACTAGGATCTACTTGAAGGGGGAGAGTGGGAGAAGGGAGAAGAGCAGAGAGGATAAGTATTGGGTACTGGGCTTAATAGCTGGGTGATGAAATATCATGTACCACCACGCCCATGGCACATATTTACCTATGTAACAAACCTGCACATGAACCCCCAAACCTAAAATAAAAGTTAAAAAAAAAAGAAAGAAAAATAAAGTTTTCTTCTAACACACCAACACCTTTTATTTACATATTATCTTTGGCTACTTATAGGCTATAAAGGCAGTGATGAGTAGTTGCATCTGACTGCCTGACCAAACAAACCTAAAATATTTACTTACATGAACCTTACAGGAAAAAAAAAAAAAAAAATTCAATACCTGGTTAAAACAAATACTATAATTCACTGGCTATTAGATTTTGGCAGTTGGGCAAGTTTGGAAAAATGGAATATATTTTATTTTATTGTAAGAAAATGAGATATATTAATACAAGAGAAAAAAATAACTTGACCTTTAAGCAAATCAACACTTTCAAACAATTTGTTAAAAATAATGGTATGGTATGGTATAATTTGTTAAATGCTTACCTTTTGCTTCACTAGTGTCTCCTCTAACAAAACTTTTCTTTTCTTTTCTTTTCTTTTCTTTTCTTTTCTTAGACAGAGTTTCACTCTTGTTGCCCAGGCTGGAGTGCAATGGTGCAATCTTTGCTCACTGCAACCTCAGCCTACCAGGTTCAAACAATTCTCCTGCCTCAGCCTCCTGAGTAGGTGGGATTATATGTGCTCATCACCATGCCCAGCTAATTTTTTGTATTCTTAATAGAGACGGGCTTTCACCATATTGGCCAGGCTGGTCTCACACTCCTGATCTTAGGTGATCCACCCCCTGGGCCTCCCAAAGTGCTGGGATTACAGGCGTATTATATTTCTCCTTTTGCATGCGAGAAAAATATGGTTTAGGGAGATTCAAAACTTAGCAAAATTAACTTAGTATATAATTTACCTAGAAAGCAATGCAGGTGATACAAGATTTCAAGCCTGCTGAATTCCAAAGCTATATTCTTAACAACTGTAATGAGTTGTTATACTTTTGGTCCTGAAACAAGAAGTGTCTCATCAATACACAAAATCCTAAGTAAAAAAATAAAATTCAAATTAGATGCCCCACTGAGAATGAGTCCATTGTAACTTCCTTATTAAACAAACAAACAAACAAACAAAAAACACATATTTAATTATTTGCATTGCAAGCATTCTCCTTGATAGGAAAGAAAAATGACTGAGACTACAGCTCATATAAGATTAATTAAGTAGTGTTATACAATCAGTTACCCTACTGTCATGGAGAATAGAGAAAGAATATACAATCATGGTAACTCATTAACAAAGGAATTGTGCTTTGCCATCCACCAGTTGTGCATCCTTAGCCAAAACTATTAAACTGTCTGAGCTTCAAAGCTTTCATCACCAAAATGAGACTAAGAAATTTGCCCTTGCAGGGATGCTGTGAGAATTTAATAAAACTGTGATGCAAAACGCATAGAAACTAGTAGATAATAAATAATAAATGATTATGAAACACATTGGTTATATTGGAAGTATAAATTCCTTGCAACAATGTTTATTATAAATTGTATACATTCTCTAGTGGTATTGCAAAACAATAAGTTTTCATTTCTCTGAAATAATACAGGTCTGCTTTTCCTATCCGAGCAGGTAGATTTTATGAAAGTAGGCATCAATAATCACTTGAACTCTTGTCGCTTCCTACTACTAAGTAGTAGTATTATTAGTTCACTGGACATACATAAGGGCTTAGAGCTAACCTTAGACTCCATGCAGGTTATGCATGTCTAACCTTGGCTCCCACCATTCCAGTTTGTTTGTGCAAATATTGTGTACTTAAAATTCTCAAGGGTTTTTGTCACTAATCTCACCCATTTCCAGAAGCCCAGTTCTGTGAACTCTTTCCAATAATCTACCACCATTTCTTAGAAAATAAAACAGCTTGTTGAAAATAGAGTTTTAGGGCAAAACTTCACCTCTTAAAATCTTTACCTTTTAAGGTAAAGATGATGTCTTAGTTAAAACAAGGTCTTGAATCTAGTAGAAATTTTCTGCTAATAAATCTGTGCCACATACATATGCATACATATTCTGCACATGTATTATAAAAAAAAAGTTCTGTCTCTGTAGTTATTCTTTCAAACCTATTTTAAGTCCAAGAAAAATGTCATTTTCCAAATGACTCTAACAGGCAACAAATGCTATTCTATTATTAAAAGGCAAGCAACCCAGTGCTTTATCATTGTCAAGATTCTTCTTCACTAACATATCCTGAGCATTTACTATGTATTACTGTGTCCAGAATTGGTTCCTTCTGGTGGGTTCTTGGTCTCACGGACTTCAAGAATGAATCCAGGGACACTGACAGTGAGTGTTACAGTTCTTAAAGATGGTGTGTCAGGAGTTTGTTCCTTCGGATGTTCAGATGTGTCTGGAGTTTCTTCCTTGCAGTGGGTTCGTGGTCTCGCTAACTTTAGGAGTGAAGCGGTGCCGTGAGTGTTACAGTTCTTAAAGGTGGCCCGTCGGGAGTTGTTTGTTCCTCCCGGTGGGTTCATGGTCTCGCTGGCTTCAGGAATGAAGCCGCAGTCCCTCGTGGTTGAGTGTTACAGCTCATAAAGGAAGTGTGGATCCAAAGAGTCAGCAGCAGTAAGATTTACCGTGAAGAACAAAACAACAAAACTTGCAAAGCATGCAAGGTGACCAGAGTGGGTTGTCACTGCTGGTTGGGGGTGGGGGTGGGGGGCAGGTGGCCAGTTTTTATTCCTTACTTGGACCTGCCCACATCCTGCTGATTGGTCCATTTTACAGGTGCTGATTGGTCCATTTTTACAGAGAGCTGATTGGTGCATTTTCAAACCTTTAGCTAGACACAGAGTGCTGATTGGTGTGTTTACAATCCTTTAGCTAGACAGAAAAGTTCTGCAAGTCCCCTCCAGACCCAGAAGTCCAGCTGGCTTCACCTCTCATTACAGTGCATTATATTGAAACAGCCAAATACCTAGGCAGATACATTACAGTGCATTATATTGAAACAGCCAAATACCTAGGCAGATAGAAAGAGGTCCCCAGAGAATCTCCAACCTGCCCTACAAGTATTTACATCAGATGCTTTTGCCCAGATGAGGGAACCTGGCCAGATCTTGTCTGGGCATGCCCATGGCGGACTGGAGTCCAGCATGCGCACTAGGGGAAGTGGGTGGAGCCATGGGGAATTCCTGCCTTATGGAGGGGAGGCACCTACTCTCTTCAGCTTTTGTGGTGACCTGGGGCTCAATCTGTGAGATGGAGGGCCTGCTGGCAGGACTCCATTTTGCTTTGCTGAGTTTTATTTTCCTTTTTTTTCCCCCTTTTCACCCTGTAAACTCTTGCTCTACTCACCATGCAATGTGTCCCCATGTCTAAATTTTCCTGGTTCTGTGACAAGATCCTAGTTTTAACTGAACTAAGGAGCAAAATTCTGCAACAATATTATTTAATATTCATTAAAATTCCATGAAGTGCTGTTTAACGTATATGAAAACTAAGGCTTACCATTCAAAAGGTACCCTAAGTTTTGTAAGTAGTAAGAAGAGTAAAAGGGATTAACAGACAGCCTTTTAGCCTTTTCTAACACTAAAGCATCTGCTTTTATATATTAGGAAATTATATTTGCATTTCAGTTGTGGTCATTTGGGATAGTATGTTCTTCACTTGCCAGTAACTATTATTAAATTCAATGTGTGAAAGATTAGCGAACTTAAAAAGGCCTATTACACTGACAGAGGGACGAAATTATCAAGGTATTTACGGCTACTTTCTCTTCATCAGATAGCAAAACAAAATATGGTTTTAGGAGGTCTTTATAACAACTTCTTTTGTACATTGACAAATGTATGGTATAAAAAGGTATTTAATATGAAACGAGACTAGTTAACAGCAAGCAAAAAAAAATTACAAATCGTAAATCGAATGAAGACCTGCTTATTTTGCTTCTATAAGGCAAAATACTTTCACATTTGGCTCTCTGTTGACCTTCTGAATTTCAGTGGGAACCCAGGTATAATTGAGTGTGAATCTTGTCTTTTGTGAAGCTCAACTCTGTCTTTATGTCATCATCCTTAATTTCATGTACCTAATATGTGCCTGTTCTCCATTTCCATTTACGTTAAGCTTCAAAACAAAAGCAAATCTTATACTAATGGGTGTTTAAATGCTGTCTTCCCAGGGCGTATTTGCATTTTAAGCTTAGTAATTCCAATTTACAGCACACAACTTTTAACTTCTTTTCTTCTGGTACAGGATTTTTTAACATTGCAAAGTAATAGGACATGTAACTTATACAGTTAGCTGTTTCAAGAGACTAGTGCTATGGCCATAAAAAAGCACTGGTGGTTTACTGGGAAGTTTAAGGGAGGAATAACCCAGATAAATTGTCTGAAGTTTTAGTCTTTGGAGCTGTGAACAGTGATACAATCCTGTCCCTCCCTCCTGGATCCAGAGTCTAAATTGCACAGCCTAGGCATTTGTTCCTTCTTCCCTCCAACCTTCCTCGCTCTTTCTCTTAACACAGCCATGCATCTTTAAGTATGAAGAAGTCCAAATCTGTAGATTTGTAAACCATAAATAAAATTCAAATCCCACCCGCCAGGCAATCATTTGAATGGACCCCCTTCTCCACCAGGGCACCCTAAAATTTAACCTGAAAGACTGGTTCAGGCCTTGAAGTGAAGTGGGGGTTGAACATGCCTCATTTTATCCCTCCAGCATTAACATCAACACTGTCCCTAAGTCTGATAAGAAATATTTATAATCGATTATCTCTAAAGCCTGCTACTTGGAGGCTTCATCTGCATGATAACGTCTAGACCCCCACAACCCCTTATTGTATCCCAGACATTTCCTTCTATAGATAATAACTCTTTGAACCAAGTGACAATTAGAATATGTTTAAATCTACCTATGACTTGGCTGCCCCGCCTCTGCACCACTGCTTCAAGTTGTTCTGCCTTTTCGGATTGAGCCAATGTAAATCTTACATGTATTGATTGATATATTATGTCTCCCTAAATAGTGTAAAAGCAAGCCATAGCCCCTGACCTCCTTGGGCATAGGTCGTCAGGACCTCCTGAGGCTGTGCCAATGGTGCACCCTTAACCTTGGCAAAATAAACTTTCCAAATTGATTGTGACTTAGATACGTTTTGGTTTACAGATTACAGATTTTCTATTCACCCAAAAGTGTTTTCAAAATATTGTGACATTTTTATAATAACCTACGGTTGATTTTTGTTTTGTCTATTTAAAATTGGCTATGATCATTATAGTGAGTAAATATGCGAGTAGCATACCCTGTCCCTACTAATGCTGCTGTTATTGCCTTCTAATCTGCTAAGTAATGCTGCTTCTGAGAATGATCATTTCAAAAATCAAGGCATAACTTATTTGCTGAGTGTATAAACATATGGCAAAAGTAAAATTTCTATTTTTTGCTGAAGTGTCACTTGTTGCTTCATATTTGTAGATGAATTAAAGATCAAATTATTACTTTTTATAAATCATAACTGAAAAGTTTTACCCTCAACGAGATCAGTCTTACAATACATAAAAGGCAGGATCATGGGCTAAAAGTGAAAATTACATTGTGCTCTATGAGGTCACAGTGTAGTTCCACAAAGTAAAGAAATGTTCAGTTTTATTCTGAGACAGTATAATTGATTTAATAAATTTGATCAATACTTGTTTGTTTCTGCTACTTCTGATTGTGAATTTTTTCAGAGAATTTAGATTACTGTTTAGTTCAACAGTGCAAATATTTTCATAAAAAATGAAAAGCAAACATACCTAGACAAACTGAAAGCTATAAAACTAACTTTACCACTGAAAGCTCAGGAATAAACCCTAAATATGTTTTCATAAATATCTCTACTTCTCATTTAAAGATGACTGATCTTTTAGCTCTTAATTCCAATTACTCCCACATTTAATTTATGCCACCTTCTTAAGGCCTTGTCCAAACAAGCATCATTTCTCAATTCATTATCTTCCTCATCAAAACCCTGCCACCTCCCAATACTTGCCATTCAAGTCCCTTCAGACGTTAAGAAAATAGACAATTCTAGTGAGGCAGGAGAATAGGGCCTGGAGGCAGGGAACCTAAGGACTTCCTGGAACTCAATCAAAAGGAAACACTTCAGCTATGACAGGAAATAGCTTCTTCATTTACGTAGCGCATACGTGAGTAAATGACTTTGTAACTTCATTTTAGCGTCTTCATTTACATAGGGTGTGCACCAACTAACCAATGGAAACCTCTAGAGGGTATTTAAACCCCAGAAAATTCTGTAACTGGGCCCTTAAGCCACTTGCTTGGGCCTACTCCCACCCAGTGGAGTGTGCTTTCATTTTCAATAAATCTCTGCTTTTGTTGCTTCATTCTTTCCTTGCTTTGTGTGTGTGTGTTTTCCAATTCTTTGTTAAAAACTCCCAGAATCTGGACATCTTCCACTGGTAACATATTTTGGCAAGCCAAATAGGAGGTAAGCCCTAAGTTTGAGATTTATTTTTCTCCTTATTCTTTTTGCTGCATACATGGGACTCTCAATCTCTCTCTGTCTCTCTCTCTCTCTCTCTCTCTCTCTCTTTCTCTTTTCCTTTCCCACTCAGGACCCTTGGTGGACATGCACCAATTTTCAAGCAAGTTCCAAGTTCACATGACTTAAGTATAACTTTACTAAACAAGCTGGTTTTAAAATTATTCATAAAATAAAAATAGAAATGCCTTCAGAATTGTCAGCATACATTTTTGTCTGGATTCTATATTTGTCTCTTCTACATATTTTGAGGTGTCAGGGTTTGTCATAGAAGATTATAAAACTATAAACCCAGCCAAAACAAAATGATCGTACTTTGAGTGCCTTGTTTTTTCTTTCTTTTTCTTTCCCTCTCTTTCTTTCTTTTTCTTTCTTTCTTTCTTTCTTTCTTTCTTTCTTTCTTTCTTTCTTTCTTTCTTTCTTTCTTTCTTTCTTTTTCTTTCTTTCTTTCTCTTTCTTCCTTTCTTCCTTTCTTCTTTTTTTTTTTTTTAAATGAGATTAATCTAATATTAACTAAATCTTCTGAGTTACTGGCAAAAATACCTATGTATTTAACTTTGAGAATCTTACTTAGGTTCAGTTGGGCACCTGATGTTCACTGGCTACTAAAAACATCGGTTAACAAGGAAATAACTAATTTTAAATGATAGTGCCTAATATGTCAGTTTGCGGAATTAGTCTAGATAAATTGTTAAAGTGAAAGAATTGAGTACAGTGAATAGGATAAATGTTTTCAGTAAAGGTTTTGTGTAAATTAAAATCTTAAAATTATTTTTAATGCTCATTGAATATTTGGGTCATTTCCAATTAAGAAAGAGTTATGATATGGGGAAATCTGTTCCCAAAATTGTAGTATTGTTCTTATCTATAAATGCTCATATCTGATAGTTCAGGATTTCTGCTATTTAGGGTTTCACTAAACTTTTAGGTTACTAAGGATAAGAATTCTAGTAAACACAAAATTCTGTATATACAATGTACCAGAAAGGATTGTGTAATTAGTGAGAAAAAGCATAATTTTGTATAATTCAGAAGTTATCTAAAAGTTAGTTCAAATTACAGATTTGAAAAGGTTACTTATGAAACTATGTAGTAATGAATGAGTAAGTAGGGGAGAAAGATGTAGAAAAAGTTTGAATAATAAAATATTCTTTAAAGTCTGATGGAGAATCGACCTCATTCTTTCCTTGCTTTGTTTGCGCATTTTGTCCAATTCTTTGTTCAAAATGACAAGAACCCGGACAACCTCAACTGGTAACACTAGATTACCCTGATGCACTTCTTCCTTTCACTATTAAGTGTAATAAATACTGCCCTCGAGTTCAACACTTCCACCTCTTTGCATTACACATGCATCACAATCCTCAAACATTTATTTAAGTATGTTATCCTAGAATTGTTCCCCCACAATTTATATGATAGTGGACAAGTTCACTAGACCTTTTTTCTTGATTGGCTTCTCTTATATTTCAATACCATTGCTACTCCATTAATAATACTTGCTCCCTTAACTTTCATTAAAATACTTTTCTTTCTTCTCCTATCTCTCTACCATTTTCTGCATGTCTACCAGTTTGTTTTCCTTTAACTAGTCTCTGAACTCAGATGATTGATTGATTGATAGATAGATAGATAGATAGATGGATAGATAGATAGATAGATATACGTAGATATATATAGCGATTTATATACAGGTGAATGCTTTTTCTTTTGAGCTATGGATGTACATGTCCAGGTTGATAACTTAATGGTCATTTGGATATACCTTAGACCATTCAATCTCAATATAGTCTCACTACATATACAAAATCAGTTCTTTTTGGATATTCTTGTGCAATAAGAGAGTTGAGCATTTTCCTCCAGCCATACTTTCCCTCATTCTCACTTCATCAAGTTCTCTCAAGTCTAGATTCTCATTCTCTTTATAATGCTGTACTTTCACTATCCCACAATCATGGGCTAAGTTCAGTTTCATTAATGTTTCTGGCTTTCTACCTTTTCCTTCATCCTCAAATATTACCACTTTCTCCCTGGTTTCAACAACTGCCAACCTTTTATGCATGAGATCATGCATGAGTTTGATCTTGATTTTTAACCCATCATTGTCTCTTCTATTCCTTCAATATAAAATCCAAATTAATTAACATATCCATGCCAACTAAACCTCATCTCATACTTCCTGTGATGGTTAATGTCGAGTGTCAACTTGATCAGATTGAAGAAGACAAAGTATTGTTTCTGGGTATGCCTGTGAGGGTGTTGCCAAAGGAGATTAACATTTGAGTTAATGGATGGAGAGAGGCAGACCCACCCTCAATCTGGGTGGGCACCATCTAATCAGTTGCCAGCATAGTTAGAATAAAGCAGGCAGAAGATGTTGGAAAGAGCAGACTTGCTAAGTCTTCCAGCCTTCATCTTTCTCCCCTACTGGATGCTTCCTGCCCTCTAACATCAGACTCCAAGTTTTTCAGCCTTGGGACTCTTGGCTTAAGCCAGTGATTTGCCAGGAATTCTGAGGCCTTCAGGAACAGACTAAAGGCTGCTTATTCCCCTCAGAAATCCCCCCAAAACCCCAAAATCCCTGCTTTTGAGGTTTGGGGACTCCAACTAGCTTCCTTGTGCCTCAGCTTGCAGATGGCTTATTTTGAGACTTCACCTTGTGATTGTGAGTCAGTACTCCTTAATAAATTCCCCTTTATATATGCATCTATCCTGTTAGTGCTGTCCCTTGAGAGAACACTGACTACTACAGATTTTGGTCTTAGGATTGGTTTTAGAGGAACAGAATTTTAAGGATTGATTTCTTTAGTTGGTTTTGGGGTTTCTGGAGTTGGCTGCTTATTATGATTAGACCCCAAAATGCTAAGGACTCTACTTCTAATAGTATGGAGAACACTCATAGTCCTTGACATAAACTGTTTAGAGAGTTAGGCAAAATAAATGCATTTGATATTCCTGATTCACTACTCATGAGAGGCAAGGAGTTTAGTGACTCTGTACATAATACCTTTGATCACATTGGAGAACCAAAAAATGTAATGAAGTTGGTTGGTTGTTCCTAAGGTCACTGGACAAGGTGATGAAAGAAAAGGATGAGCTAAGTGAGTCTAATTCTCAGCTTCAGATGTACATACTTGAGCCTCAAGTCTTCTAAGATTGCCTTGAGTGAGGATCTTATCTCCTGTAGACAAAAGGCTGAAATTGTGAAAAATAGGACACAAACTCTTATCATGAGAGTGGCTGACCTGCTATGAAAGGTTCACATTCAGTCTTGCCTAGTGTCTACTGTTAAATCAAGGGCATTGATTGCAAAATAATGGCACCCTGCAACTTGGAATGGGGACATGAGGGAGGACCCTAAAGATGGGGACACTGAGCTTGTAAATTCTGATGAGCTCTATTTGCCAGAGAAAAGAGCCTCCCCAACCCCAGTGGTGGCAACATCCCCTGTCCCACCCATGCTGCCATCAGTCCTTCCACCTTTGTCTGAGGAAATTAACCATGCACTGCCTGAGGCAACAGTGATGGCCTGCCCTGAGGCAGTTACCAGGAAAGACAATACTGATTCTCCTCAGAAATCCCCCGAAACCCCAACACCCCAGGTTTGCTTCCAGGCCTATGACTAGACTCAAGTCCCAGCAGGCCCCTAGAGGTGATGCTCAGAGTGTTACCCACAAGGAGATGTGCACTTCAAAAGAACTCCTTGAGTTTTCTAATTTCTATAAGCAGAAATCTGGAGAAATGGATATTAAGGGTGTGGGATAATGTTGGAAGGAACATAAAGTTGAATTTATTGATATAGGCCCACTAAGCAGGGATCCTGCATTTAATGTTCCCACACAGGGAGTTAAAAAAAAAAGGTTCTAATAGTTTATTTGCTTGGTTAGCTGAAATATGGATCAAAAGATGGACCACTGTGAGTGACCTAGAAATGCCTCTTCTTCCTTCGTTTACTGTAGAGGAAGGGATCCAAAGGTTTAGGAAAATTTGAATGCCGGAGTGGATTAATCACTTTAGACCTACTCATTGCAGCTGGGAGGGGCCAGAAGACAAACCCTTCATCAATACTTTGTGAAATAGATTTGTGAAGGGACCACCTAGATCTTTGAAAGCTCTGTGATTGCTCTTTTCCGTATGCCAGATCTTACAGTGGGAACCACAGTCACTCAACTACAAAATGTAAATGCAATGGGAAGAATTGGATCCCAAGGCGGCAAGGGCCAAGTGATAGCACTCAACCATCAAAATGAAGGTGGGTATAGTTACTGTAATGGACAGCAGAGGCAAAGAAGCAATCAGAATAGTCTCACTCATGTGGGATTCTGGAGTTGGTTAATTAATGATGGTGTTCTTAGAAGTGAAATTGATAAGAAGTCTACTACATTCTTACATAATTTGTGTAAGCAGAAAACTTCCAGGCTGAGTAGACAAAAGACTTATTTGAATTTTAAAAATAGAGACTCACAGCTCCTCAATCAATTTCCAGACTTGAACCAGTTTACAGACCCAGAACACCTGAGTGAAGAGGAGGCTGGGTTCCCTTGAGGGAGGACCCCACAAAGCTACTGAAAATTTATACTGTTAATCTTTCTCCCATTATTCCCCAAGGAGACCTCCAGCCTTTTACCAGAGTAACTGTGCACTGGGGGAAGAGGAATAATCAAATTTTGGGGGAGACTATCGGAGACTGGCTCTGAGCTGATGTTGATTCCAGGAAACCCAAAACGTCATTGTTGTCCTCCAGTTAAAGCAGGGGCTTATGGAAGTCAGGTAATTAATGGAGTTTAAGCTCAGGTCTGAGTAACAGTGGGTCCACTGGGTTCCCAAACTAAACCAGTGTCAGAGTGCATAATTGGCATAGACATACCTAGCAGCTGCCATAATCCCCACATCGGCACCTGACTATTAGGATGAGGGCTCTTATGTGGGAAAGGCTAAATGGAAGCCATTAAAGCTGTCTCTACTGAAAAAATGTTAAATCAAAAACAATATCACATCCCTGGAGAGATTACAGAGATTAGTGCCATCATCAAGGATTTGTAAGACACAAGGTGGTGATTCCCACCACATCCCCATTAAACTCACCTATTGGCCTGTGCAAAAGACAGATGTATCTTGGAGAATGACAGAAGATTATCTCAAGCTTAACCAAGTGGTGATTCCATTTGAAGCTGCTGTACCAGATGTGGTTTTATTTCTTGAACAAATCAATATTTCTCATAGTACCTGGTATGGAGCCATTGATTTGGCAAATGTCTTTTTATCCATCCCTGTCTAAAAGGCCCATCAGAAGCAATTTGCCTTCAGTTGGCAAGGTCTGAACTATACCTTCATTGTCCTACCTCAGGGGTATAGCCACTCTCTGGCTTGGTGTCATAATCTTGTTGCAGAGATCTTGATCATTTTTTGCTTTCATAAGATATCACATTTACCCATTACATTGATGACATTATGCTGATGGATCCAGTGAGCAAGAAGTAGTAAACACACTGGACTTACTGGTGAGACATATGAGTGCCAGGAAATGGGAAACAAATCTAACTAAAATTCAGGGACCTCCTGTCTCAGTAAAATTTCTAAGGGTCCAGTGGTGTGGGGCCTGTTGAGATATTTTCTACCCCAGTAGATTCAGTGGTGCTTGAGGTATCGGTGGCAGATAGGGATGCTGTTTGCAGCCTTTGGCAGGCCCTCATAGGTGAATCACAGTGGAGGGCTTTAGGATTGTGGAGCAAGACCCTGCCATCTTCTGCAGATAATTACTCTCCTTTAGAGAGACAACTCTTGACCTGTTACTGTCTTTTAGTAGAAACTGAACATTTGACTATAGGTCATCAAGTCACCTTGTGCCTTAACCTGCCTTTCATGAACTGGGTGCTTTCTGACCTATCTAGCCATAAAGTGATCAGTTGACAGAGGAAAGAAGACTAGGTCCTGGTTCACCTGAAAGTGGACAGCTGCAGCACTACAGCCCCTTTATAGGACATCCCTGAAGGACAGTGCTGAAGGGAAATCTTACCAGTGGGCAGAACTTTGAGCAGTGCACCTGCTGGTGCACTTTGCTTGGAAGGAGAAAAGGCCAGATGTGCGATTATATACTGATTCACGGGCTGTAGCCCATGGTTTGCCTGGATGGTCAGGGACTTAGAAGAAATATAACTGGAAAACCGGTGACAAAGGAATTTGGGGAAGAGGATGGACTTCTCTAAGTGGTAAAAAAACTGTGAAGATATTTGTATCCCATGTGAGTGTTCATCAACAGGTGACCTCCACAGAGGAGAATTTTAATAATCATGTGAATAGGATGATTCATTCTGTGGACAACACCCAGTCTTTTTCCCCAGCCACCCCTGTCATCACCCAATGGGCCCATGAACAAAGTGGCCATGGTGGCTAGGATGGAGGTTATTCGTGGGCTCAGCAACATGGACTTCCACTCAGCAAGAGAGAACTGGCTACGGCCACTGCTGAGTGTCCAATTTGCCAGCAGTAGGTACCAACACTGAGCTGTCAATATGGCACCATTCCCAGGGTGATCAGCCAGCTACTTGGTGGCAGGTTGATTATATTGGACCTTTTCCATCATGGAAAGGGCAGAGGTTTGCCCTCACTGGAATAAATATTTACTGCAGATGTGGGTTTACCTATCCTGCATGCAATACTTCTGCAAAGACTACCATCAATGGATTCATGGAATGCACCATCATGGTATTCCACACAGCATTGCCTCTGACCAAGGCACTTACTTTACTACTTAAGAAGTGCAGCAATGGGCTCATGCTTGTGGAATTAACCGGTCTTACCATGTTCCCCATCATCCTGAAGCAGCTAGATTGATAGAATGGATTGGAAGGCCTTCTGAAGTCATAATTACAACACCGTGATGATATTTTGCAGGACTGGAGCAAAGTTCTCCAGGAGGCTGTGTATGCTCTGAATTAGCATCCAATACATAGTACTCTCTCCCATAGCCAGGATTTGTGGGTCCAGGAATCAAGGGGTGGAAGTGGAAATGGCAAAGATGCAAACAGGTCCAGGCTGCTGTGCAAGCTGCAGCCTGGACCTGTTTGGTGAGCTTGATGGTGAGCCTGGACTCATCATCACCCCTAGTGACTCACTAGCAACATTTTTGCTTTTCATTTCCATGACACTACATTCTGTGGGCCTGGAGGTCTTAGCCAAAGGGAGGAATGCTGCCACCAGGAGACACAACAATGATTTCATTAAACTGGAAGTTAACATTGACACCTGGCCACTTTGGGCTACTACCTCTAATTCAACAGGCTAAGAAGGGAGTTACAGTGTTGGTTGGGGTATTGACCAGGACTGTCACAAGTAAATCAGTCTACTACTCCACAGTGGTGGTAAGGAAGAGTATGTGTGGAACACAGGAGATCCCTTAGGGCATCTCTTAGTATTACCATGCTCTGTGATTAAGGTCAAGGGGAAGCTACAATGACTCAATCCAGGCAGGACTATAAATGAACCAGACCCTTCAGAGTCACTCTACCAGGTAAAAAACCATTATCAGAAGTGATTGCTGAAGGCAAAGAGAATACAGAATGGGTAGTAGAAGAAGGTAGTCATCAATATCAACTATGACCACGTGACTAGTTGCAGAAATGAGGACTGTAATTGTTATGAGTATTTTCTCCTTATTTTGTTAAGAACGTGTTTGTGCATGTATACACTTGTATTAAGAAAATATTTTCATTTCACTTCCTTTTTCCTTTATCATGTGATATAAGATTTATTGACTTTTTATTTGCAGTTAAACGTTGTTAACTTTATGTAATATCATTTAGGTTAAGGATTAGTGCACATCCTGTTATATGAAGGATACCTGTACTATGTTTGGAGTAATTATGACATTATTGTCTTTATTTGAAGATTATGTATGATTCAGGAGATGTGTATGGGTTCAATGTGAAAAGGGGTGGACTTGTGATGGTTAATATTGAGTGTCAACTTGATCAGATTGAAGGATGCAAAATACCGATCCTGGGTGTGTCTGTGGGTGTTGCCAAAGGAGATTACCATTTGAGTAGTGGACTGAGAGAGGCAGACCCACCCTCAATCTGAGTGGGCACCATCTAATCAGCTGCCAGTGTGAGTAGAATAAAGCAGGCAGAAGAATTTGGAAAGAACAGACTGGCTGAGTCTTCCGGCCTTCATCTTTCTCCCATGCTGGATGCTCCCTGCGTTCAAACATTGAACTCCTACTTCTTCAGCTTTTGGACTCTTGGACTTACAATGATTAGCCAGGGGCTCTCAGGCCTTCAGCCACAGACTGAAGGCTACACTTTTGGCTTCCTTACTTTTGAGGTTTTGGGACTCAGATTGGCTTCCTTGCTCCTCAGATTGTAGATGGTCTATTGTGGGACTTCACCTTGTGATTGTGTGAGTCAACACTCCTTAATAAACTTCCCTTCATATATACATCTATCCTATTAGTTCTGTCCCACCAGAGAACCCTGTTTCTATACTTCCCAACAGAAAGTTTATTTTCCAGCCAAAAGAAAATCCTCTGTATTTTGTGATTGAATGTCACTTCCTCAGGACGCTCTGTTTTTACACATTCTCTGTTGAAACATCTCTCTTTCTCTGGCTAATTTCTTTTTATGCTTTGGGCTTAGAAAAACAACTACCAAATGTGGGAACCTATCTCTGATCTATAGCGCTCAATTGATCCTCCTCCCTGCTCCCACAGCACACTGAACATGACCACTTTTACAGTATTTATTATTCGGTGCTATAAGTATTGATATTCTTATGAATCTCCTCTAAGAAATTTCTTTGGGACATGAAATGTGTCCTATTATTTGCATCCACTATGCCTAGTAACCTTGGCTAATCTCAAATGTTCATGACAAAAAAGTATTTTTGTTTATAATAAAAATAAATAGACATATCAAATTCATCACAAATTGATGCATTAATGATAAAACTAGTGTTACTTATCACCCAGTATGGTAAAACTGAATTATTATGAACAAATAATCTTTGAAGGAGAATTTTGAGGCCCCAAATATTTATGTGCAGGGTGACATTTGGCCTTTAAACAGAGTATATTATTTAGTATCCTCTTCAGATTAAGCCAAAAAGAATAATAGAAGAGGAAGGAATTCTTGGAAGGTGGAATCAAGGGCCATGGAAAACAATAAGAGCTACAACTGATCCAAAACTGTGGCCCTAAGTGAGAAACATTTTCTATCTCCAAGGCCAAGATGTAGCATAATATTCATTCAGCAGGACCTGAGAACCACTACTACAGGCTTCTCATTCTTCTGCATTCTAAATGGTAGTGTCTTTCTCAAAGTCTGCTAGACTTTGTAATATATAGTGACTAAAGATTTTGCAATATATTTTTCAAAAATCAACAGACATGCCAGGAATAAAAGGCCAAAATTCTGACCTTTCTTTTGCATTTCTCAACAAAATGAAGGACAAAATATATAAAAATTCCCCCTACCTCACTGAATTTGCACTTGACGTGGCTCTCTGCCTGAAACATTCTCATAAATATCCACCTTACTGTCTCCTTACTGTCTTGTAGTCTGTGTTCAGATGTAAATTCATCAGAAAAATCTTCCTCAATCACTTGTATAAATTAGCAAGACACACCAATACAACTTCACTTCTTATTTTATTACCATGGTTTATGCTTGGTCTGATGTACTTACCACCTTCTAATTTTTGTGTTTGTTTATTTTTCTGTGCCTACCTTCACTTTGCTGTAAGGGCTGTGAGATTCAGAACTTTGTTGTATTCACTGCTATTACCTCAATGCCTAGAAGAGTGCTTGGCCCAAAGTAGGAACTCGGTGTTGAATAAATGATTGAATGGGTTATAAACATTAATTTCTTAATAAAAAGACCTTTTTCCCCTTTCTTTACATAGCAGTCCAACTGATTCTTGAAACATGTAAAGTATATCACATTCACTCATCACTACACTTAGGCCACTTACATGTACAAATGTTTAAATCCTCTGTTAACTATTTTTAATCATACTGGCCTTAATTCTATTTTTCATTCTATTATTCATTCTATGGAATAGAATTCTATAATTCTATTCCAAGGGTGTTTTTTTTTTTTAATTTTATTTTTTGATCTCGGGACTTTTTATTTTCTGAAACACACTGCCAGATTTTCCATAGTGGGCTTGTTATTGTAGTTTGAATCGCAAATATCTCAGCATACATGTCCTGGCCTCAGAGTTTCTTCCCTAAAGTAGTCCACATACACCTTCATACATACAGGCAGATGGGCACTCACACGTGCAAACACACACATTTCTCAGTCTCCAGGCTATGCTCATCATTGCATTTATCAAAATCTGAAAAGTTTTTATTTATTTGTTCCCTAGCTTGTGAGTTGTTTTATCTTCCACTAGGCAATAAGTCCCATGAAAGCAGAAACTTTATCTATATGATTCACCTTATCTATTTTATTCACCATCAAGTTCCCAGTGCCTAAAACATCTTATGTATGGAAGACACTTAATAATTACTGAATGAACAAATGAACCTTACATTCAGCCTAGATTTCAATGCATTAAGATATTTACCTCAAAAAATATTCTACAAGAATATCATTTAGTTGACAATGACCTGTGTTCCAGTTGTAGGTCTTTGCAAATCCTCTGGATCTCAATATTAAGTGGACTAATTTATGGTGACCCTTTAATTTCCAAAGTCTTATAATGCAGCAGTCAATTAATTATCAAATGTCATTTCCATTACGCATATTGAAGTATTTGCTATAGTTAGTGTTTAGGAAGTCCAATATTCCAAGGACTTACTCTTTAAAGGAGAATAAAGTAATACCAGTTTATCTTATATAGATATGACTAAAAATGTGTTGTTACTGAGTAACGCATTTAAACTTTACTGTTGTCAGCAATATCCAAAGAAAAGGAAAACTTTGAGACAATTGAATGCTCTTCTAGTAGTACAGAACACATTAAGGAATATTAAGTCATTCCTACTTAAATAAACTTTCCAAATCTAGGCAACCTAGCTCTAGGCCTAGCATCAGTTGGTTAGTTGAGTCAACCTCAATAAAAGATGACTGTTTCTAGAAAAATTAGGAAAGTAAGAGTCAGACAAACCTGTATCAATTCATGTATTAGCCACTTTAGGCAAATCACATAATCTTTTCAACTCTCTTCACATAGTATCCAAGTGATCATAATATGTGGGTTGTGAGGGCTAGAAATATGTTTAATATGCATAACATAGCATACCATTTGTAAAGTAGTAGGTGCTAAATAAACTCTATAGGCGGTTATTAAGATATTGAGTCATATGATGATAGGAAATTTTTTTATTAATCTTTCTTTAATAATCAGGCTTTTTCTTTTCAAAACATGACAGTGAAAATGGAAATATATTTAGATGTAAACAAACTTATGCAGAAATTTTATTAAAATATCAGTAAAACGTCATCAATACTAGTTGCTAGTGATATGTGTACATATTTAACCTGTGTGTGAGAATGAGTCCCAAATCAAATGTAATTAGTAATGGTTGATAATGAAAATATTATTTTAAAACAGATTTTTCAGGTAAGAAATGTCAGAAATGAATGTATTAGTGTAAACACAACAACATAATTGTCCAATTTTTTGAGTTCCTGTAATTTCACTAGGAACTCTATGTCTAGTTCTATGTCTAGCTGCTATTTACAAAAAAAACGAGGTAATTTATAAAGAACAGAAACTTATCTCTCACAGATCTGAAGTCTGGAAAGTCCAAGTGCCAGCTGCCAGCATTTGGTGTCTGGTGAGGGGCTTTTTGCCATGTCCTCAACATGGCAGAGAAGGTGAACATTGTATCCTCACATGGCAGAAGGGCAAAAAGGACCCAGGCTAGTTTCCTCTAACCTTTTTATAAGGCACTAATCTATTCATAATCTTGGAGCCCTCATGACTTACTTAATCAATTCCCCAAAAGACCTCACCTCTTAAAACTATTACAATGAAGATGAAGTTTCAACATGAATTTTGGAGGGAACATCATTATTCAAACCTCCAAGGAGGATGTAGTATCTTAATTTACAGATTAAGAACATGCGGGTTTCATTCTGTGACATAACATATGCTTTCCAAATATAACCATAAAATTAATAAAGATAATTAAACCAAAATAGCTTGAATAGATTTTTCTGTTATAAAAATAAAAAGGGAATAGATACATACTTGTAACCATGTGAGATTTTCATAGCTTATTTGAAATCTATGAATCTATACATAAATTCAATAAAGTATGTAATATGATACTATTTAGTGAATTTTAGGTGATTTATAATGTTTGTTTTGCAAAGCAATTAGAAACTGAGTTTGTATGACTTGTTCTCTTTACTGCCATGGGTTAATTTCAAGATGGTAATCTTTGGGGTTCATTGACTTCCTCCCTGATTCTCATTAAGTAATTCTGTTCTAAATCTCTTATTATGGTGCAACTTCTAACTACTCAAGGACAAGAAAAAGATTAGATACTTGCTTGATTTAGAAACACAAGAACTCCAAGGAACTAACCTAAACTTTCAGTGCCTAGAGTATGGAGATTTGAAAGCCTATCACATCCATGAGAAATATATCAGAAAAATACATGTGTCAAAAGTTAGGCAAAAATAAAAACAGATATTGTCATTCATGGAGATTATTAGGACTTCTGTATAGAATATGTTACACTTGAAAGAGATGAACATTACTAAAATAACCAAATTAAATGAGGTGAACTTGCAAAAGTAATGTAAAAGTGAAAATTTATACATATATTTGAGGGTTTTACAGCCTAGAATATAAAACCACACACAGTTATAAGCTTATGGAAATCCACCATAACCAAAATTATTTTAGCAAAAATTATTTTCACTAACTATATTTTAATGCTTCTCATATCACAGATTTCTAAAAGTAAAATAATATAAACTATTAAGTAAACCCTTTTGTACTTCTACTTAAGACAAAATATATAGCAAATGAGCTCTTTGACAGGGCATTAATTGATATTATTTTACTTGAATTTCATAAATAATGAACTAGATGCAACATTCCTCAAGGCAGAAACATGCCTTTGCAGGTTTTATATTTTCTATGACATCATATATGATGCAAACTGTAAATACAGTTGAACCAAATGTTCCCCATTTAAAGCTGGCCACAGCAAAGATTTCAGTTTTATCCCATAATATGTAAACATGCTATGGGCAAGAGCACAACCAAGCCTTATAAAAGAGGCACCTGTGGTTTTTAAATTAAGCCCATTTGCTGTAATTAGCCAGCTTTATTTTTCATAAGCCCACTTTTTTCATTGTTTTTTATACCATCCCTGTGGTGGTCATAAACTCCATGCAGTTTTTATGGGGGAGGATTTTGTTTCTTAAAACCCCAGGTGAATTGAAATCAAATCACCTAGGCCACTACTAAAAGAAAGAGAGAAAAAAAGAAATTGAGGGCTCTGGTTAACTCAGCTCTAGTGGTAGGTGGTTCAATCTAAATAAAATTGACTGGCATTAGTGCAGTTCTGTCTTGTACAGTCTCAGAAGATTTACCTTTCCCTTGGAGGTTAATTTCCAGCATGGTTACTCTTGATTTACAGCTTACATTTCTGCATGATTAACCCTTTAAAAATAACTGTACATCCAAAAAGGAACACAATTTGAAATAAAATCTCAAGGAATACCATAGAATATATGTGGCCATTTAAAAACATTTTGAAATATATTTAAGAATAGCCAATGATGTTTAAAATCAATGCAAAACAATTACAGATTGATACATTCAGATAACCTTTTTAGAATTATTTGGGCTTTCATTTCTTTCCAGGTGTACTAAAATTTTTCTCAGAAATGCTATGATGATTTAGCTAAAAATATTTTACATATATTGCTTTGCTTAGCACTGGTCATAAAAAGAGAAACATTTGCTCTTTTGTGTATCAGAGCAGGATTCACAGAAGTTTTATCATGGTCCTTTTTTCTTGAACAGCAAAAAAGACATAACCAGAAATGATAGACACTTAAAAAAATGTTCTCAGACTAATATACGGTAATTTCAATATTCTAATGAAAAAAAGTTGAGTAAAAAAAGTATTCTTACTATTCTGGAAAACTGCCAAACAGCCCTGTTTATAGTAAATAGCTGATATGGGTAAGAAAAAATATAAATACTATACTTTACTCTTTCAAATCTATTTGTTCTTTGAGGTTATTGTATAATGACTCTTAATAACAGCACTATGTTTCACAGGTGGCAAGGAGAATAGATGGATGTGGGTGATCTCATATGAGTGTATTTAAGCATGAAAATTTTATCAAGAACACAAAAATGATCAAACTCTTGATCAACATAATTTCAAATCTAAAAATTAATTAAAAGGAAATAGATAGAAACTTTGACACAGTGTATAAAGCACACAAAGATATTAATTTTACTGGTGCTAAATAAATCATAAATTAAACCTAAATTCCCAGCTAAAGAAATAGATACCCAAATCATAAAGTATCTACTTTAAAAAATATTTTCCAAAGCTACTAAGTATAATTTTGTAGTTTTAATCTATTCAGAAAATAGTTTGGCATTGCTAATAGAGTGGAAAACATAGGTAATCTATAATACATTCATTCCATCTGTATGATATGCCCTAGAGAAATTCATACTCTTCATCATAAATTATCTATGTACAAAAATGATTAGAGCAGTGTGGTTTGTGATAACAAAGTAATGAAGACACCTCAGATGTTGTCGCTAATATATTAAAATTTTGTGATATAGTCGTATGATATTGCACTATATACATAAAAAGGCCTATCCATATAATGTCATGTGATACAATGTTTAAAATTCGTTAAATACTTAACACAATGTTGAGTTGTTTTAAAAGTAAGATACAAAATAAAACATACAGTAGTTCATTATGTAAATATTTTTAAAAGAAAAATTATACCATATCATTTATGGAACATATGTAGTTGATAAAGATTATGTAACAATGAGATAATAAATTTTATAAATTTAAAAATTAGCAAATATTAATGTTAGTAAACACTAAATTGGGGAACTAAGAAGTAATCCACAGTAGGCTGCTTAGTGTGAAATTAGTTCATAAATGTGTGTTATATTTCATAATACATACTTTTAAATGCATAATTTCAAACTGAATTATTGAAGGAAGAAAATAGCTATGCTATAATATTAAATAGGATAGCATAAAAATTTTATTTCCTTTGTGCATGCATGTGTGTACATATATGTCTCTGTGTATATTTACATATATAGTTATATAAGATGGGAAAAAGGAAACAGAACAATAGAAAAAAGAACTGGTGAATATCAGGTTACTTCAGGTTACTTTTTCGTAAGTGTTGAAGCAGAGGGGACCTCCTTATTACTCTGATGCAGGTAGATTGGAATCTCCTGTTTCTATGAAAAACTGGTCTGTTTGGGGACCTCTCTGTTTCCTTAAAGTTTGATTATGTGGCACTTAGCATGAGTGATGCTTTTTTGGTTTAGTCTTGTCCACTGGGGCCCAGTTCAGGAGTTCAGTCCAAAGCAATGGCCTCCCATAATTTTTCTTTAACACTCTCAAATTTCTACTCCCTCGGTAGCAGAGAAAACTGTATTTACTTAGCTCTTACTTGATCTTTAGTCAAGCTAAACATTCGTATTTTGAAATAATTGTTCAGCTTCTCTTATTTTTATTTCTCACTAAACCCCTGCTTCTTTCTAAGATGATGTCCAGATGAACGTAGGCAGAAAAAGTCATGTAACTTTGTTGAACAGAAGTCAGTCATTGAACCAGCCAAGTAACCTTTGGCTACTCTGTACTCCGCAGCAACGTTCCTTGTCTGCCTGACTCTCCCTGTTAGTGTTTAAAGTGGGTGTCAACAGATGACACAACTCATGACCTTACATCTATTACAATAGATATTTACAAATCTACAAATAGAAGGTCTACAAATAGACCTTCAGTCTATTTTCAGTAGCCCTTCTGGTTGACATGACTTCCACATAACTCTCACTGTCTAAAATCATTTTTGAAGCTCTGCCATATTTTCCAACCAACCTGCCCCACCTGTAGCCTCTGCTACGAATACTGCACATCCTTTCAATGGCCTACGCCAATTGGCAACCAGGCACTCAAGCCAGCACAGCACCATATAACCACATGAGTCTTACATGCAAATTTGACTCCCTCTTCTCTCTGCCTACTCGTCAGCTCTGTTCTCTTAAATGGCCCCCTCATTTTAGTTCAGTTCTAGTCTGCCATCAGTGCTTTGTTCAGCTTCTCTGTATATTTGCAAAGTAACCCTTTTCCCATTTCATTTTGAAGCTTAACCCTTTGGCTTGGTCTGGAGACAGGAAAGTGAAGGGGCACAATTTGCTTGAATCCTGAACTCCTCCTCAATCTCTTTGTCCTCCTTCTTTTTCTCTCCTGTCCTCATGTTCCCTCAATTCTTGGTCACATTCCTTTTTCCCAACTCTAGCTTCTGAATCTTTAATGAAACATAGGGCATGGTCTTTAAGTTATTAAAAGAAAAAAAAAAAAAGCCGGGCACAGTGGCTCACACCTGTAATCCCAGCAATTTGGGAGGCCAAGGCAGGCGGATCACCTGAGCTCAGGAGTTCGAGACCAGTCTGGCCAACGTGGTGAAACCTCGTCCCTACTAAAAGTATAAAAATTAGTGGGGTATAGTGGCCAGCACATGTAGTCCCAGCTATTCGGGAGGCTGAGGCAGGATAATTGCTTGAACCTGGGAGGCAGAGGTTGCAGTGAGAGGAGATCATGCCATTGCACTCCAGCCTGGGTGACAGAGTGAGACTCCGTTTCAACGATAACAACAACAAACAAACAAAAAATAACCCTCTAGGTCCTGCTGCTTAACAGGTTAAATATGAAGTAAAATGAATTTAGAAAAATCCTTATCTCTAATGAAGACTGGTTTTGAAGACATTCTGGAAAATCTTATTTTGAATGGCAAAAGTTTATTATTATGCTCTGTTTTTCTACCTATCTTCTCTGACCATCCATATGTTTCTCCCAAGTGTGTCTTGGGCCAAGTGAAACATATTGTAATAAGAAAGATACAAAAGTTATACTAATTTTCTTGCAAAATGCCCACTATATATGTATAATAAAAGTCTTAAAAATAAACATCCCCCAAAATACTAACATTTTTTTGATTGGTCAGAGGTGATTTCTATTGCTTTCTTCACAAAATCTTCCCCAAACATTTTTAGAATGATAATGTATTACATTTATAACCAGATTTTTAAGAAACAATGAAAAATACTTCACAAAATCTGACGATACAAATTATAATAGTACATCTGTGTCAGACAAAATGCTTGATTTTTGTTAGCCTGAAACAGAGTTACAACAAGGAAGGAAAAGTCCCAGTTAACTTGAGGAGATACTAAACTATTTTTCTTGACAATAAAAAAAAAAAAAATTAAACAGAATAATACATTGTTTATTTAAATATTTTTCCCTTGAAAGCTAAGATAATCAGTAATCTAAGTTCTGGAATCACCATGAAAGAAAATGTGAGTATTAAAATACAGTTATTCTCAATAGAAATTAGGTAAACAATCTGAATCATTGTAAGTCAGTTCAGTCTAATAATTCCTATAATTCTGTTTTCATTTAAGGTTAAGTATGTACCATTTTAAATTCTAAATTCTTCTTAGTGTTGTTTCTGAAGTTTGAACACATAAAAAGAGACACTTCTATTTACTATAGCTTTAATTATTTGAATCCAAAAACAAAACAAAACAAAAAGGTAGCTAATCAACAAAAAGTATTCACTTCAAATTCATTCAGTGAAAGAAAAAATCCTCTGCTGTAAGATCAGGTTTGTTGGTTATTTTCCTAAGTTTCTGATGGAAATTTGTCGGGGATAGAATAGTCCTTTCAGATAAACTTCACAGTTTTACTGTTGAAAAGTAATTATTCCAAAACTCAATGTTGTATGTTTATAAATACTAAACTAACTAGATTAATTGTAAAAGGAGACCAGCTGAAGTTATTAACAAATTTTGATTAGGCAGTTGTTTTTAATTCTCACAAACAGATCCACATGAGGGCAGTAGACCATGATAAAGCCTGGAATATAAAAAGTAATACAAAGATAAACCAAGAGGAAAAACATATTCAGTTCTGGAATTCTTTCCCTTGGCAAAAGGCATAAATCTCATATGATAAAAACCACAACCAACCTTAGTTACCAGCACCTATCTCATAGCCAATAAGTAGAGAACAGCCTTAAATGTTTTCTTTTTATATTCCAATATACCAGCAGGGGAAATTTGTTCTTCCTTTTCCCTCGTATAAAGATCTATAAAGGATCTAATCTCAAAAAGCTCTCAGAGTAACAAAACTCTTTGTTTCACTGTTTTCCTATAAGTATTGGCTAAGAATAAAAATATCCCTATTAAGTGAAAACTCCTACTGCAGAGAGAAGAAAAATTGACTATCTATCCAATGGACCGTTTTTAAAATACTTAAAGAAATGATGACATTTCTAGTTTAAAATCTTGACAGATAAAAATAGAAATGTGCAATTTTAAATATCAGACTCCTAACTAACATAAGAAAAAGGTTTGGGGTATTTATTTATACTTCCATTATTATCAGAACATGCAGTGGGAAGTAAGGAAAAATGATAGAAATTTTACCACAGTCTGCACCTGCCTCTTCATAATCCAGATATAATCTTCTACACACCATCTGGTTTTTTTTTTTTTTTTAATTATTATTACTGCTGTAACTAATTACCACAAATTTGGTGGCTTAAAGCAACACACATTTATTATCTCACAGTTTCTGTAGTTTGGAAACCTGAAATCAATCTCACTGGACTAAAACCAAGGAGGTGTCAACAGGACTGAGCCCTTCCCTGGAGGCTATAGAGATGAATCCACTTCAAGTTCACTTAAGATGTTAACAGATTTCAGTTTCTTGATGTTGTAGAACTAGTTCCTTTCTTTGTTTCCTATCAGCCAACAACCACACTTAGCTCCCAGAAGCATCTGTCTGGTTGTTCCATGTGACTGTTACATCTCAGCACCAGCACCAGCACATTGAATTTCAGGCTTGGAATTTCCCTGAATGTCCCTTCTACCATACCTCTTCTCCCTTCTTCTGCTACTGTATCTTCCTGAATCTAGTCAAAGGTTCCTGCTCCTAAGGACTCATGTGATTAGATTGTGCCTGCGTTAGTTGGTTTTCACACTGCTGAAAAGGACATACTCAAGACTGGGTAACTTATACAGAAGAAAGGGTTTAGTAAGCTTGCAGTTCCACATGGCTGTGGAGGCCTCACAATCATGGCAGAAGGCAAGGAGGAGCAAGTCACATCTTACATGGATGGCAGCAGGCAAAGAGAGAGCTTGTGCAGAGAAACTCCCATTTTTAAAACCATCAGATCTCATGAGATCCATTCACTATCATGAGAACTGGATGGGAAAGACCCACTCCCATGACTCAACTACCTCCCACCATGATCCTCCCATGACACATGAGAACCATGGCAGTTACAACTCAGGATGAGATTTGGATGGGAACACAGAACTAAACCACATCATTCCACCCTCAGACCCTCTCAAATCTCATATCCTCACATTTCAAAGCCAATCATGCCTTCTCAAGAGTCCCCCAAAGTCTCAACTCATTTCAGCATTAACTCAAAAGCCCAAAGTCTCATCCGAGACAAGGCAAGTCCTTTCCTCCTATGAGCCTATAAAATCGCAGCAAGTTAGTTACTTCCTAGATACAATGGGGGTACAGGCATTGGGTAAATACAGCCATTCCAAATGGGAGAAATTGACCAAAACAAAGAAACTACAGGTCCCGTGCAAGTTTGAAATCCAGTGGGACAGTCAAATCTTAAAGCTCCAAAATGATCTCCTTTGACTTCATGTCTCACATTCAGTTCACACTGATATAAAAGGTAGATTCCCGTGGTCTTAGGCAGCTCCACCATTGTGGCTTTGCAGGGTACAACTTCTCTCCTGGCTGATTTCACTAGCTGGTGTTGAGTGTCTGTGACCTTTCCAGGCGCACAGTGCAAGCTGTCAGTGGATCTACCATTCTGGGGTCTGGAAGATGGGGGTTTTCTTCTCAAAGCTCCACTAGACAGTGCCCCAGTAGGGACTATAGTGGGGACTCCCATTCCACATTTCGCTTCTGCACTGCCCTAGCAGAGGTTCTCCATGAGGGCCCTTCCCCCACAGCAAACTTCTGCCTGGGCATCCAGGCATTTCCATACATCTTCTGAAATTTAGGCGGAGGTTCCCAAACCTCAATTCTTGACTTCTGTACCCACGCAGGCTCAACATCATGTGGAAGCTGCCAAGACTTGGGGCTTGCACCCTCTGAAGCCACAGCTTAAGCTGTACCTTGGGCCCTTTTAGCTGTGACTGGAGTGACTGGGATGCAGGGCACCAAGTGCCTAGGCTACAACAGAGTAGTGGGGAGCCTGGGCCCAGCCCACAAAACCATCTTTTCTGTCTATGCCTCTGGGCCTGTGATGGGAGAGTCGGCCTTGAAGACCTCTGACATGCCATGGAGACATTTTCCCCATTGTCTTGGGGATTAACAGTCAGCTCCTTGTTACTCATGCAAATTTCTGCAGCCAGCTTGGATCTGCCTCAGATAATGGGATTTTCTTTTGTATTGCATTGTCAGGCTGCAAACTGTCCAAACTTTTATGCTCTACTTTCCTTATAAAACTGAATGCCCTTAACAGCACCAAAGTCACATCTTGAATGCTTTGCTGCTTAGAAATTTCTTCTGCCAGATACTGTAAATCATCTCTCTCAAGTTCAAATTTCCACAGATCTCCAGGGTGGGGGCAAAATGCCAACAGTCTCTTTGCTAAAACATAACAAGAATCACCTTTGCTCCAGTTCCCAATAAGTTTCTCATTTCTATCTGAGACCACCTCAGCCTGGATTTTATTGTCCATATCATTATCAGCCTTTTGGTCAAAGCCACTCAGCAAGTATCCAGAGAGTTTCAAACTTTCCCACATTTTTCTGTCTTCTTCTGAGACCTCCATATTGTTTCAACTCTGCCTGTTACCCAGTTCCAAAGTTGCTTCCACATTTTTATGTGTCTTTTCATCAGTGCCCCACTCTCCTGGTACCAATTTACTGTATTGGTCTGTGTTCACACTGCTGATAAAGACATACCTGAGACTGGGTACTTTATACGGGATAAAGCGTTTAATGAACTTACAGTTCTAAGTGGATGGGGAGGTCTCACAATTATGGCAGAAGGCAAGGAGGAGCAAGTCACATCTTACGTGAATGGCAGCAGGCAAAGAGAGAGCTTGTGCAAAGAAACTCCTGCTTTTAAAATCATTCGATCTCATGAGACCCATTTGCTATTATGAGAACTGCATGGGAAAGACCCACTCCCATGATTCAATCATCTCCCACTGGGTCCCTCCCATAACACATGGGAATTATGGGATCTAAAAGAAGAATTCTGGGGGCGGACACAGAGACAAACCATATCAGCACCCACCCAGATAATCCAGGATAATCTGCCTATTTTGAAATTCATAATCTTAAATACATCTGCAAAGTCTCTTTTGCCATGTAATAAAACCCACTTAAAGTTTCTAGGGATTAGGGAGTGGATATCTTTGGGGAGTCATTATTAAGCCTACCACATCATTGAATTAAGAATGAGCTCTGAAGGGAATAGAGGGGCATGGAAACTACAAAGAAAAGGAATCGACAACAAACAAATAAAAATCTGTTTTCTTAAAATGTTTTCATCCATATCGTTAAAATCTCATGTACTTTATAAATGTACTACTGCACTAGTATTTTTGCTCTTGCTCTTTTCCTTACCTGAATGCACACATTCCTTGATGCACTGCCTATTCAAATCATAACTTGTCAGGTTTCTAGGAAAAGTCTTCTTTCTCAAGCAACCATCAGTACTTCTCAAAACCTTCTTGAATTTTTATTTATCAGAAACCCCAAGCATTTAAGATCCAAACCATGAATGCTTGCTAATGCTGTCCTAATGTAAATCTCACCTCTTCCAAGTAAGGTATGTGATGGTTAAAAGCATGGGATTTACAGCAGAGTGCCTCAGTCATATCCCAGATCATATTCCAGATCTGCCACTTACCAACTGTGTACCTTTAAGCAAGTTAATAATCCTCTCTGTACCTAAGTTTCTTCCTTTGTAAAATAAGAATAATATTAGTAACATCTTGAGTTTAAATGAATTAATACACAGAGTGTAATACACAGTGTCTAGCACATGTATGTCTAGTTCAATAAATGTTAGCTATGATTGCTACTGTTAATAGGTGTGTAGGTGATTTGACAATTGATACCTTATTTTTAGGTTGTATTCAATACAACTAAGGCTCCAATTCTTTTGCCAAATATAAATTTTCCCTTATATGATTTTTGGGTATATGCCAGTAATATACAGGTGAAAATTAATAGTGGTCACACAAATACATCCAGTCCTCTCTCAGTATCCATAGAGGATTGGTTCCAGGACACCCCAAGGATATAAAACTTCATGGATGCTCAAATCCCTTATATAAAACATAGTGTTTGTATATAATCTATGGTACATCCGCCCATATAAAGTTGACCATTTAACACTCCAGCCTAGGTGACAGAGTGATAAATCCTGTCTCAAAAAATTAAAAAATAAAAACAGAAAAATAAATAGAACTTGCCCATATGGAGGGCTAACTTTATTGACATTTTAGTAGTCATTATTATGTATTTAATTATTTGTCACTAAAATTACATGTGTGTATTAATTATACTTTGTATGAGGAGGTTTTGATTATTCTAGACTGCTATTTTCAAATAAAAGGAGTGAATATATGTAAATTTTATTTTAGTCTAAACTTTTTAAGCAAAAATATATAACTAGTGCTGCAAAATAATGCAGAGGAAAAAATCCGCAAGAAAATAAACGGTTCATAGATGGCATCTTCTCAATAGCCTTAGGTTCATAAACATTTCTACAACTTTATTTAAATTTCTGGTAACTGATTTTTAAGCGACATTTTCTAAAATAAATTTGTTTCATTTTTTTTTCTCAAGAACTAAAGTTTAGGCAAAATATGTCATTGTTAGTACCAATGAGAAAATATATAATTTGCTCATTCATCCAACTACTATTTATTTAGATTAGGGATAGTGCCTAAATAATAAATGATAACACTAATCACCAATTTTTGAAGGGGTACTAAAGGTAGAGATCACTATATACTCACTTTACAGAGACTCTGAGAAACTAAGTAAATCGAAGGCCATAACATTTGCTATTGCAATGCCCAGATTAAAATTTTGTTCTGTCATACTCCCACCGCTATGGGATTTTATTATAAGGTGCTTTTGCTCATTCACTATCCTGTCAAATTTGTTTAGCACTCCCCACAATACCTAATACATATTTGCTTCACTTTTACAGTTGAATAAAGATGTATCCAATCAATGAGTGAATGAAATACATCAATTACTCAATTTAAGTGTTTTTAGATATTACCCCTTTCCTTCCTCATTTGGGACTACCCAAAGAAAAAAATTAATAAGATTATGCATTTTAATAATAGCAGCAGACTACAATGTTTTTGGCTTCAAATAATAGCATCCCTAGGATCAGTGGCTTAAACATATGGTAATATGAATATATCTTGAATGACAAGAAGTTCAGAGGTTAATTCAGCAGTTCAACCACATCAAGCCTTTCAGTCATTTATGAGTCTCTTGCCTCTTCCCTCATGATTGCCTGTGGCTGCTGCTGCTACAAACCTCATAATCCAGTGTAACTGTGCACACAGGCAAAGGTGGGGAGAGACTGAAGGGCCCAATTATGCACTTTCCTCTTTTAATTAGAGAGGAAACTATTTCTCCAATGGTCCTCAGCAGGATTACTCTTGTGTCTTTTTTACCAAAACAGGGTTACATCCTCAACCCTAAACCAGGTAAAGATATGGGATTAATGTAATTGACAAGATTAATCACTAGTCATGCTTTGTGTAGACACATTGCTTCCTTCAAATCTGAATAAAATTAGAATTCTTATTGCAAAACAGAAAGTAGAAATGACTAATAAACTGGTAAGCAACTAGCAGTGGCAGGTGCTTTTCCCTTCCTACTCTGTATAATTCATACACGAGGCAAGTGCTGTAGGTTCTTCAAGCATCTTAGAGACAGATACATTTTCAATAATTTAGTTGCTTGTTTGAACATGAAACAAATGCATAACAATAATTTACGCAAGCCATTGTAATGAGTGTTCTTGTTTTACCCATTTATCAGTGAGGAAAATAAGATTTAGAAAACACAATTATGTTGCCCATTATCAGCAAATACCCACAAAGAAGCTGAGAGCAGCTGAGACTCAAGCTCATATTTCTCTGACTCCAGAGCTGGAGTTCTTAAAGACTAAGATACACTACCTAAATGTCACTTGAGGACTGCCATTTACAATAATTGAGATGAATTCTTGTTCCATGTATTTCTCTTCTTTACTTTGTAACAGTTTTAATATCAACTGTTGCTCCTTTGGAATCAAAACTAATATCTATAAAAACATAACACTCTGCAAAGCATCACGTATAACATAAACAGCAAATTCTTGTTTCTGCCTTCTTGGAGATAACAGGCTAAGGCTAACATGAAAAATCATCAGAGTGGTCGGGAGTGGACGTTTTTATTTCCAAAGTGTCTTAGCAATAAAATTTTAGCAACAAAATTCGCTCTTCTCTCTCTCTCTGTCTCTCTCTGTCTCTCTGTCTCTCTCTCTCACTCACACACACACACACACACACAGACGCACAGAGTTGACCTTTACCAACTTTTATAGGAACTATAGTGTCTGAACTATTGTCTTGGAAACAAACACTTGTCTCTCCAGGCTACAAATATGAATTTAAAAGTGTTATCAATGACCAAAATGCCTAGGAAATGTCTAATAAAACCAAGGTATCTTTCAACAATGATAGATTAATTGAATTTAATATGGTGGAATTGGAAAAGTCACTGTAACTAATTGCCCTTCCAGGCTGTGAATGCCTCTAAGTGTGATGTATAGTACTGCACTTCAGTATTTTAGTTAAGGGTCTTGTTATTAAATTACCTTGAAACATCAATGTTGGAGGTTATACAGCTCATTTACTATTTATCTGTGTTCTAAAATAGAAGGTCACCTTTTCTTTAAACATTTAGTTTTTACATTTTGCATGTGCCTGGGGCCAATGATTTCAACCTTAAAATAATGCAATGGTGTTACCTAATGGGAACAATAGCAATCAATCCCTACGAATATCTAGAGAAATTTAAAAATATGCTGCAAAATTGATTGATTGCCTACACTACATCTTATCCTCCAGTAGCTAGTATGCATAATTTAACTACATGATGAGTGATACCTATCATTCTCTTCTGATTTCAAATTTAATAGCCTCAGAAGCATCATTGTTCATTTGTTTGCAAAATGTCATTGACACATACATGAGCCCTTATAGTGGAATAAAAAGTCCATTTGTCTTCTAAAAGCAGTGTAACTTTCACAACGAGATATTATCTGTCATCTTTCTCCCAAGAGCACTTCTAATACTGAAGAACTACGTGTCTATTGCACACACACACACACACATATATATATGGAAATGTGTAATTATTTCTATAACAGTTCATTTTGGATCAATATCAAGCATTTATAATAGGGTTTCAGAAATATCTTATTGTTTCCAGGAGTGAACACAAAAAGGACAAAAAGCAGAGAAGAAGAAAGCATATTTAAGGTTTCCAACATGTTCTATCTTATGGGTGAGACCTCTCATAGAATCCGTAGTATTAATGATAGCAATGATTTTCATGCTGTTGGAGGTAAATAAAAATAATTACAATTAAAAATACTACGATTGTTATTATTATTATTGAATGCCTACTATATGCCAGGCATAGGTACTCCACAGGTTTACTATCATCTCAATACCTTACAAAAATTATACAAGGAGAGTTGAAATCTAACTTTGTCTAGATTGAACTCTCTTCTATGTACTGAATGTTAGTTGCATTGCTTATATTTAAAAGCGAATTCTGCTTTGGCTTTGGGATATTCTCAATTGTCTTATCAATTAGCAGGAAATTAAATTCAAACAAAAAAGAGATGAACTTGCTCTTCAATTTCTAGTGCATAATTACAACAAGTAGACATTTTTAATAGTAACCGGAAACACTGAAAGATCATGATTGAAGTTTTAACCTGATAATATTGGTCCAAATAATTTGAATTTTATTTGGTGGATATTAATAAGAGGTCATAAAAAAGTAAACTTTTTGAAATTAAAGAATAACATTTAACAAAAAAATTCTCTTTAAAATTGATTTTTAAAGTTTTACAATTTTTATAATGCAAATGCCCCGATACAGATAAATTTGTCATTTGTTAGCAAATCTAGTTTCTTCTTTCCAAAAATCTATCTTGACTTTTTAATTCCTCAAAAACTCTAATTCTTTGAGGAATTCTGGCAAAATTAAAGTTAACATGTATGGGAAGTGGAATCTGTCATGCTTATCCGGCAGGAGTGGTCAGATGAATAATAGAATTACACATCCTCCAAAAATCAACCTGTTCCTTCGAGAGATGGCTGTTAAAAAGAGCCCAGCACTCCTCCTGCTCTCTTTCGCTTTCTCTCTGTCTCTTTCTTCATCTCTCACTATGTGACCTCTGTAGCTGCTGGCTTCCCCTCACCTCCTACCATGATTGGAAGTCGCCAGAGGTCCTCACCAGAAGCAGAGGCTGGCACCATGCCTTTTGTGCAGCCTGAAGAGCCTTGAGCCAAACAAACCTTTTCTTTACAAATTACCCAGCCTTGGGTATTTCTTTATAGTGACACAAAGTAACACAGAAAATTGGCACCAAGGAGTGAGGCATTGCTTTAAAGATACCTGAAAATGTGGAATTGGCTTTGGAACTGGGTTATGGGCAGAGGTTGGAAGAGTTTGGAAGTCAAGAAGACAGAAAGGATAGGGGAAAGTTTGAAACTTTGTAGAGACTGATTAAGTAGTTGTGTCAAAAAACCTGATAGAAATATGGGGAGTAAAGCCCACGCTCATGAGGTCTCTGACGGAGAGAAGAAACATATGCAGAATGGGAGAAAAAGTGGTCATTTTTACATAGTAGCATAGAACCTAGCTGCACCGTGTCCGTGCCCTAGGGCATTTTGTGAGATTGAATTTAAGAGTGATAACCTAGGGTATCCAGCAAAAGAAATTTCTAAGCAGCAGAGTGTTCAAGAAGTGGTGTTGCTGTTTTCAACAGCTTACAATCACACTTGGAAACAAAAGAATGCCCTAAAGGTGGAATTTATAATTAAAAGGGAAACAGCATAAAAATTGGAAAAATGTGAGAAGAACATAAGTTTTGGGCCAGAGACAAAATGCAATAGTAGGGATATTGTACTCTTCCAAATCTCATGTTAAAATTTGATCCCCAGTGTTAGAGGTAGAACTTAATGGGAGGTGTTTGGGTCATGTGGGTGGATCCCACATGAATGGCTTGGTGCAGTCCTTGCTGTAATGAGTGAGAACTGGTTGTTAAAAAGAGCCTGGCACCTCCTCTTGGTCTTTTTCACTTCATCTGTCTCTTGCTTTCTCTCTTGCCATGTGATTTGTGTACATGCTGGCTCCTCTTCCCCTTCCACCATAAGTGAAAGCAGCCAGATATCCTCATCGTAAGTGGATGCTGGTGCCGTGTTCCTTGTGCAGCCTGTAGAACTGTGAACCTAATAAATGTCCTTTGTAAATTACCTGGCCTCAAGAATTCCTTTATGCAACACAAATAGAGTAAAACAGCTTGGAAACTAGATAATCAATATTGCTAAAAATCTCCATCCCTCTAAAAAGAGGTAAAACATTTCAAATGATAGCTTAACGCAAGAGTCAGCAAATTACATTGGTGAAAGGCCAGATTGTAAATATTTTAGATTTTGTGGCCATTCCATATGGTCTTTGTCCCAATTACTCAACTCTGCCATTGCAGCAAGAAAGCAGCCAGTCAATACATGAGCCCAAGGATGTGGCTTTTTTCCAAAAAATAGGCAGTAGGCCTGATATTCATATATTATATTTTCATTTTTATTAGGTTTGAGGTATTTTATAAAACCTTTGGAATTCTTTCCTTGACCTATGGATTAACTACAATTGTGTTATTTAATTTCTAAATGTTTTGAGGTTTTCCTAGGCCTCTCATTATTATTTATTCTAATTTAATTCCTCTGTGATCTATACGATTTTAAATCTTTCAAATTTATTGAGACTAGTTTTATGGCCTAACATGTGTATTATATCCTGCTGAAAATGCTATGCACTTTAAAAACGTATATTTTTCTGTTACTCTGTGTAATGACCTATAAATATTCACCAGGTCAAGGTGATTGAATGTGTTATTCAGATCATACTACTTATTGTCAGGCCTCTGAGCCCAAGCCAAGCCATCGTATCCCCTGTGACTTGCACGTATACGCCCAGATGGCCTGAAGTAACTGAAGAATCACAAAAGAAGTGAAAATTCCCTGCCCCGCCTTAACTGATGACACTCCACCACAAAAGAAGTGAAAATGGCCAGTCCTTGCCTTAAGCGATGATATCTTGTGAAATTCCTTTTCCTGGCTCATCCTGGCTCAAAAAGCTCCCCCACTGAGCACCTTGTAACCCCCACTCCTGGTGGCCAGAGAAAAACCCCCGTTTGACTGTAATTTTCCTTTACCTACCCAAATCCTATAAAACGGCCCCACCCTTATCTCCCTTCACTGACTCTCTTTTCGGACTCAGCCCGCCTGCACCCAGGTGATTAAAAAGCTTTATTGCTCACACAAAGCCTGTTTGGTGGTCTCTTCACATGGATGCGCATGACACTTATTACTTGCATTTTTTTTTTTAAGCAATTTCTGAAGGTTAGGTATAATGGGTACATTTTCTTTCTCCATTTTATTCTGTTATTTTTTGCTTCAGGTATTTTGAAGCTCCGTTATTAGATGCACCCACAATTTTTATAGCAATAGGTTCCTAATTAATTGACCCTTTTATCATTATATCATTATAAGCTATAGAAATGATCTTCTATAGCTCTGGTAACGCTCTTTATCTTGAAACATATTTTATCTCATATTAACATAGCCATTTCAGTATTTTTATGTTTGCTGTTGCAAATCTGTAGCTTGACTTCACTTATAAGAAATATTTTTATTGGATCTAAAAATCTCAGTTGACAAGTTTGTTTATTTTCTCTTTAAAGATGTTATTTCTTGCCATATGCTAACATTGTTTCTGCAGAAAAGTTTGTAGTCATTTGAAACTTGAATTGCTGTTCCTCTCTTTTAATGTCTTTTTTTTTCTGGCTGCTTTCAAGATTATCCTTTATCTTTTGTTTTCAGCTGTTTGACTATTATGTACTCATTCTTATTTTCTTCATATTTTCATTCTCATTTTCTTCATATCCTGTTTGGGCTTTACTGAGCTGCTGCTTCTTGAAACTGTAATATTATATCTTTTAATAAAATGGGAACATGTACATCCATTAGATCTTCAAATTACACATCTGTTACACCTTTTGACATCCTGCAGCTCACTGAGGCTCTAATCATGTTTTAAAATATCTTTTCTCTCTTTAAGTTAGGATAATTGGTGTTTATCTATGTTTAAGTTTGTGGACTCTGTTCTTTGTCATTTCCATTCTGCTTTTATGCCCATGTGGTGAATTTTTTGAATCTACTTATCCTATTTTCAGTTTTTTTTTTTTTTTTTTATTTTTTCTATTTATTTATTTATTTATTTAGAGATGGAGTTTCACTCTTGTTGCCCAGTCTGAAGTGCAATGGTGTGATCTCAGCTCACTACAACTTCCGCCTCCCAGGTTCAAGCGATTCTCCTGCATCAGTCTCCTGAGTAGCTGGGATTTTAGGAACACACCACCAGTATTTTCACTTTTAGAATTTTCATTCTATTGATTCCTATATTTCTGTTAAAATTTATCTTTTTTATTCAGTATCACTGTTTTCTTTAACCTTATTCATTAATTTAATTGCTTTCTTAAAGTCCTTGTCTGCTCATTCTAGTATCTGACTCATCTCAGGGTTGGTCCTATTGTCTTTTTTTTAAAGACTAGATCATATTTTTATATTGCTTCAAATAATAATTTTTGTTATTAACTGGACACTGAAATTTTATTGTAGAGAGACTTTGAATTTTGTTATATTTCTCTGAAAAATACTGATTTTTTAAAATCTGACAATTAATTGGATTCCAGTTTAAAAGTTTTGATTGAGAAAGTTCGAACTTGTTTTATTTATTTTACCTTTATCTGGGCTGCTTTGAATCTGCCCAGCCCATGCACGTTCGGGGCTCATGCAGAGATTTAGATAGAGTCTGAACACAGAATTTGTGCTTCTTGGCTAGCTTTTGCTTTTGTGGGGTTCCTTGTTTTCTGGTTCCAAAGGCTATTTTTGTTACAAATTTCTGTTATTTGGTTTTTTTTTCAGCTCAGAAAGACTGCATGTTTTCTATCAGGGATTTAGCTACCCCACATGATACTGACTGATGCTTTCTATTACACTAAGTAATTAAAAATGAGAAATTTACCCGGTGCTAACTTTGCTTCAGTGTTGATCCCCACACAGAATTTCCGTGTCATTTACTCTCTAGCATCTTCAGGTTGTTGTTTATTTGTGTTGTGTTATTTTGTATTTTGTCCTGAAATTATCATTGTTATCTCCAGGAAGTTCCTGTTCAACAGGTTTCGGTCATTTAAAAAAAATATATAGCCGCCTAATTTATGTTTTAAAGTGTGAATGCCAAACTGTACATTTACCTCACTATATTTTACTTTATTGGGTCTGTTACACCCTCAATTATTCTGTTTTTCAACACATAATGCCGAGGATTTATCAATAAAATGCCTGAATTATATTGAACGAATCATATAGTTTCAGAGATTCCTTTTCACATCCATTGTACTGTCTTTCTCTCTCAGTTGTATTTTCATACAGGCAATAGCCTTTAATTTTAATAATTGCTGGAGTTATTTACAAAAAATTAAGTTATATAGACCTGCAGCATATGATTTCAGATCCCCTTTTAGGTTGTTGCTAATTCTTGCCACCTTATTTAAGCGTTGCTACAAAATACATAGGCATCCATCTGTCCCTCTCTCTCCCTCTAGGTTTAACACAGACATACACATTTTTATTCAATTCACATTTACTCATATTTCAAGCTCATACTCTTATCCTTTTCTAGAGTGTCATCTTTGACCAATAGGAACTCTCCTCTCTGGGTCTTAATCTAGCTGATGACTCACTAAAATGGGACCATAGGAGCTCTGTTCTCATAATGGAGTGTTGATGAAATCACACACCAGAACACTTCACGAGATCAGGCTAAAGCTGATCTGAAACACCTCTGCTCTTTCCTGCTTTCATTGCAATCTTCAGATTTTTCCTATGAGAATTTTCAGAATTCATCCCTTCTACAATAACTTTCTTTTCAGGGATTGCTTCTGAAGAGCCCACACTAAATTAGTCCTCTTTAGCCCCTCTCAGTTTTTTTTCTTTTTTTCCTTAATTTAAGGAGGGATTTGCATTTAGTTAGTCTTTTCAATGAGGAATGTTAAGAATAACTGTGGAAAATACTGCAGATTTACCCAACAAAAACTCTTAACCTCCTACTCTGTCTTGCTGTACAATGAAGATTTGAAAGTTAAAGAATATATTTCCTAGTATCCCAGTCACAAAGAGACAAACACTATATGATTCCACCTATATAAAGTATCTAAAGTAGTAAAATTAATGAGGGTTACCAGGTACTAGGGAAAGAAGGAAGAGGAAAGTGTTTAATGGGTATAGAGTCTGTTTTATGAGATGAAAAAGTACTGGAGATCTGTTTCACAACAATGTAAATATATTTAAAATCACAGAACTATACTCTTAAAAATGGTTAAGATTATTTTTTAAAATAGTAATAGAATAATTATATATTCACAAACTTGGAAAAATTTCCATGTAAATAAACTCCATGGACAATGGGCTTTTAAAAATGCTTTTCTCAGTGATGTAGCATCAAAATCTTAAAAATTGCCAAGACATATAGGTGCTCAGTAAACAAATTTTGAATAATACATACATTTCTTAGCAAAAAAAAAAAAATAGACTACAAAGGAATGTTTGCACTCTAACCAATTTGTATGTTTGTCTATGCTTATGTGTGTTTATAAATGCATATGCACATATTCTATTCTATTATTCAGAATACAATTGGTTATGTTGCTGTAACAAACAACCCCTAAATAAAATAATATGTGTTATTCCTTTAAAAAAAAAAAAAGATAAAGTAAAAGAAAAAAACTGATTATATTTTCTAGAAATTTTTGCAACTCAGGGTCCACAAATGACTTAGGTTATACTAAGCAAATACATGGGAATTAGAGGAAAAAAAGTGTAACCTAAGCTAATGGTAACTGGCACTTTTGATAAGCATTGTGGAGAGGTATTGAATTATTTTGCAAGAATTGTAACAGGGATTTTGTTGTACTTCTGACTTTTCCATTTTCCCTCTTCTTTATGAGTCCCACAAGGCAGATACTAATATCAAAAGGATTTTGTCTGAAATATTCACATAATGGTTGGATGTTTTCTTATGTCTGTATTGTTCTTGGTTACGTATGATGAAAACTTAATTCCCTGATCTTCCCTGAATTTCTGTCATGCTTGCTGGTCAATCCCTACCTACAAAAGTGGTATCAGTGCTTAGAGTTTTATGCAAATAAAAACACTGACCAAAAAGGCAACTTGGAATAAAAAAAATTAGGAATTGATTATCAAGCAATGAGGAAACTTGGATTATTCTTCTTGCCCAATTGAGTTTGAATACAACTAGGATCCATTTAACATTAGAAGATGGCACCATTAACCAATGGCATGCTAGGCATATTTAATTTTATTAAACCTGCGAGCACATAGAATTAGGTGACTTAAATAAAAGCTTTGGCAAAATGAGTGGCTGTTGTAACAGATGACTAAGAGAAACACAAGGAATTCAAAAGCCTTAGAGAGGCAGGCTGCTGTAGACTACATTCAATATACAACCTCAAGAAGTAAGATTCTATCTTTTGTTTGGATGATTGGCTGATACTTTTCGGGAGGTCTATTGTAAATGAAACTGAAGTACCTCAATTTTTTTTAAAGTCCAAAGTTTTAGTGACATAAAAGTTTCAGAGCAAATTTATAATGAACAACACATACAAACAACCCTTAATTTTGTCTCCACAGCAGCTTCTCATAGTCATTAATAATTACATTGGTGAGAGTATTGCATTCTTGAAAAGCACCATGGTGGATGTCCAGTGTGTAGGCCAAAGTTAAAGGTGGAAGACATTGTTGTCGAAATGACTCACATGAGGTTTCTGGGGTCCAGGGATGATACCAAATAGTAGCACTTAACTGTCAGTGCAAGGTAGGAGCTGGTACTAAAATAGATGGTAAGGCTGGAGTGGGAATCAGAATTGTTTGACATGTGCACACATTTGCTGGTTCCTGAGATCAACCTAAATAAACTCACAAAAGTCCCATTTTTCAGTATGTATGAAAAAAATATATAGTTCTAATGAACAAAGCCTAACTTAAACCATCAAAATATAGAATTGGAGACTGTAAGTCGGTTTACAGACCCAGGGCCACTTGAATGAAGAGGACAGTGGGTGCTCTTGAGAAATAAGCCATAACATCAAAAGGCCTTCTAAGCTTTCTTTCACAGAACTTGCTGCAATTGACCAGTGTAGCTGTGTACTAAAGAAAGAGGAATATCTAGACTTTTCAGGATTAATTGACATAGGCTACATGTATTAGTAGTGCTACATGTAGAACTACATGTATTAGTTCTCTATTGCTACTATAACTTACTCAAGTTTATAATATATACTATACTTATATAATTTATACTATAAATTACTCAAGTTTACAGTTCTATAAGCCAGAAGTCTAAAATGAACCTTACCAGGCTAAAATCAAGATATTGGTTAGACTACATTCATTTCTGGGACTTTAGGGGATAATCGATTTCCTTGCTTTGTTCAGCTTCTACAAGACGCTTGCATTTCTTGGTTCCTGGCCTGCTTCCATCTTCAAAGCCAGCAATGACTAGTAGAGTCTTCCTCCTATGACATCACCCTGATACAATCTTCTACCTTCCTTTTCCACTTATAAACACTTTGTGATTACATTAAGCCCACCGGGATAATGCAGAACAAATTTCCTATTTCAAAGTCATTTATTAGCAACTTTCATTCCATCTGAAATATTAATTCCTTAACGTATATTCACAAGTTTTGGAGAGTAGAACATGGGCACTTTGAGAGGCAGGCATTATTCTGTCTACCACAGTCTCTCACCATGTGGCCACATAGGATTTTATGGTGATTTAGCAGTGAAAGTGGAAATGTATAAGTCATAAATGGAGTTTGGTCTGAGGTGTTCTCAGAGAGATCTTAGCAGCTGGCAATATTATCACATTGGTTCTCTAACCCATCAAGTAAAGTTTACTTGGAAAAGACATGTGAAAGCTTCTGAAACTATACTTCCATACCAGTGTAATGAAGCAAAAGCAATGCCTCATTTCTAGAAAAACTGCAAAGATTCGGGCCACCATCAAAAACTTGAAATATACATAGGTGAAAATGCCTATTATGTCCCTCATTAAATTTGCCTCCCTGACCTATGAAAGGAAAGAAGGACCTTGCAGGCACTGTTCCAAATTCAGTCTCTTTACTGAAGCAAATTAACACATTTTTAGCTCAATTAAACCCACACATCTACACATAGACACATAGATCTTAATTACATTTATACACATTACCATCAGCACAAATTACAGTAGTATATAAAAGGTACACATATTTTTTCTCTCCCTTTCTTCTCTTTTGTCAGTGGCAGCAAATGTTATCATTTTGTCCAGATAGATATTAAAACAGGATAATTAGGATGGGACTTTCAGATATTTTTGTTTTTCTATAGTTACCATTCATTTAAATTATGATTCTTAAATCTAAAGCAGAGAACATCCTTACAATTGTCAGTTTGCCAAATATACTGGGTAGATTTAGCTCTCTACGCCAACTAATAGATGAAGACTGACATTACTCAGTTGCTTCTCTTTCACCACTGGTTCTAGGAGCCTCTTACGGGTATAGAGAATTTTCACTTTTAGTTACATGTTTTAACTCTCCTCCATATAAGCTTTTGAATCTTAATGACTTCATAGGTAGCAGAAACTAATCAACTGACTTCCCAGTTTGGGCTACTGAGACGAACAGCTCATAATTAGTGTGAGCATTTTCCTTGGAACTTGTATTAAAACAGTCTCCACAATGAAACTAGAATCTAGGAACTACTTTCATGGTTTGCTTAAGCATTTTTACTTTGTATTCATAAAAATGGATATAATCATAAAATTATAGGGAAATCTATAGCTTGATACAAACTGTTTAATCAGAGTGTTAGCCATTATCAATACAACTTTTATGGTTTCATTTAAGCAAAGACTTGATGGCAAAGAGAAGGCAGATTGTTATAATAATATGTAATATATTTCTGGTGCTAAAATAAAGAAATGGGAATGATTAAGTTTCTCGTTTCACAAACATCAGCTGCTAGAGAACGTTTACCAAAAAAAGTTTTCTTTTGAATCCTGAAGTTTTAGAACAAGTAGACCCCCATGATGGCAGAATAAGATTGCTACAGGGATATAGTCTTCAGAGATTTCTTTGTAAAACTTTCAAATGTCTAAGATTAATATTCTAGTATTTCTCACTTTACATGTTTTTCTTTTCCCATAAGCTTCCTTACAGATGCTAGTATTATTGAAATGTAACCTTTTAAAAAAGCTTACTTTCATCGAAGCCTAATCATGAGACTCATGATGTAACTCACAGTAATTACAAACAGCTGGAAGTGGACTGCAGTCTATTATTACAGCACCCTCCCACCTTGAAGCAACCACTTCAATTGCATCAAGAAGTCCTTAAAACAACAATCTAAGTTTGCAAAGGCAAGCTTAAACTTTGCAAACTCATTCTGATGGCATTAAGAATCACAATCACATTTCTGTAAATAACGTGTATGAAACTAGTAACATAGTAACTTTAGTATTGTTCACTATACTTTCCTCAGGCATGAAATCAACTTTTGGTAATATAAGTTGTATACAGCCTAGAAGCACATATTATGCTGTCAAAGAGGATTAAGATAGATGAGGACTCATCCTGCCTCCTGAGATCCACCTTCATCACTTATAGTTGCCAGAGGGATAAAATGTAAAGTTATTACCCAAGACTTCCAGTTTTTATATTGTTTATTGAAACTTTCCCCTCACCCCCATTGCCACTATTGCGCCCCAAGCACTAGACTGGGTAACTGCAGTTTTCAACCTGCCATGAACAAACTGTAAAGGACTTGTAGTCTTCAACTGAATGTGGGACACAGAAAACTTCAAGAAGCAATGAGGTTAGAAACTTTGCTTGGCAATATATGGAAAATATATTTATGCACTAGTCCTAAGTGTATATGCACTTCGCATCTTTTGTTTTATTGACATCAATAGTCTGATACTCTCCTTTCTCCTCCATTTCCTGTCACTACCAGATAACAGTCAAATAGAACCTTCCTCACTATACAAAAACAAAACTTTAACCTGAGATAATAGTCCAATTTCCCCGAAGGAATTCTTTGGCCAGGTTAAGAACTGAGAAATACACTTCTCAGTTGGGACTTGGGTAAGTCATTTAACCTCCTAAGCCTCACGTCCCTCATTTCAGTAGATAATAGTCATCTAAAAATTAAAACAATGTGTACCATCTGCCTAGCACATTGGCTGATATATAATGAGCATTCTATCCATGGTAACTATTCTTATCACCCATACATAGTTTTATGAAAACGATGGTATTGAGGCATGTCTTTAGTGATGCTGTACCTAATTATCACTACCCGCCTGCATGTGCTGCTCTCCAGCGTTCCATCCTAAATGAATAAACTAAACTTTGAAGTTATATCATAAAAGAAAAAAACTTATAAAAGATTAATCCTCTAACTAAATAGTATGACACATACTCCATATATTCCAGAAATTTTTATTCAGGTGTTAAGATAATCCAAAGATTTGCTGTTTTTCTTCTGAGGGCATTGTAGTCCACAGGGGTTTGGTTATTTTGGCCTGTGAGAACATATTTCTGGAGAGCATGAATTGTTTGTTCTGGTAATATGTATTAGAAAAAGGCCAAAGTCTAGAGCCAGTATTAGCACTGAGTTTAGAAAGAGAGAAGGAATGAGTTCTGAGTAGAGAGACCCAGGGACAGGAAAATATTATTGACCATTCTCTTTGCTTGGCACTCATGCGGTAACTCCTATATTCAAAACTTCCCCATTCAATGCTTCAGAAAAAGCAGCTTTGAAAAGAGGGAGTGCCTGTAAGTTGAAATGCACCAATAATAGGAAATTTGGAAGTAGAAGTATGGAAGAGTAAATGCCCTAGGAAAACAATTTTCTTTTGTTCAGTTTTCATCAACATCGTAGAACTCCAGGACTTTTGAGGATCCCTGATGTTACACGTGGTCACCTGAACAAGGTAGAACCTGTTGCAGTGAAAGCACAGGCAATACCATCTCAAAGAAGTGCTGAGAACAGTGGAGAAGGGGACAGAATTCTCACTGCTGCAGCAGGTGCCCCTCCACTCATTTCCCCTAAATGGGGCACCAACAGCTACTTTCTCTAAACATCATACTGGCCGGGCGTGATGGCTCACGCCTGTAATCCCAGCACTTTGGGAGGCCGAGGAGAGCGGATCACCAGGTCAGGAGATCAAGATGATCCTGGCTAACACGGTGAAACCCTGTCTCTACTAAAAATACAAAAAATTAGCCAGGTGTGGTGGCGGGCGCCTGTAGTCCCAGCTACTCGGGAGGCTGAGGCAGGAGAATGGCGTGAACCTGGGAGGCGGAGGTTGCAGTGAGATTGTGCCACTGCACTACAGCCTAGGCAAGAGAGCTAGACTCTGTATCAAAAAATAAATAAATAAATAATAAAAATCATGTCAACCTTTGGTGTCTCTGGAGGTTTATTGTAGTTTCTGTTGCAGGTTTTAATTTCCAGAATCCACATATTTCTTTCACTTTTATAATTTCCCTAGTGATGATTTTGATGGAAGGAGCCAACAATTCATGCTAGTTTTCCCTCTTGATAGCACACTGCTAATTATACATCTGACAAATGTGTACAATTCATAGAGATATTTGTAGTTGATTATCTGCAGCTTGAAAAGCCCAAGTACAAATAATTTTGTATATGTATTTTTATGTATAAATTTAAAACATTGACTTTTTTCTTAAAGTACTGGATTTTATTTTTGACATTTTTGACTTTTTAATTGACACTTCTGATTTTATCAACGTGGCAAATTAAGCTATCACAGTTTCTCTCTCCTCCCAGCAAAACTCGGACATTCTGGAAACATCAGAAATAAAACTTGAGTTGAATAACAAGGAAAAGGAAAGGACAAAGGAAGGAAGGCAAGAAGGTTGATTCCCCCATGAGTAAATATAGAAAGAATCTAGAGCAAGATAGATAGATTTACTAAGTAATGTCATTACAGTCTTAGAAACATCAGACACCGATCTTGACTCAATGGTCTGCCTGAGAAGGGATTCCAATATTCCTTGGATTCTACAGTTATGGACTAGAGCTGAGATCCCTACATCTTACATGGTCCCTGAAATATCTGATTGCTCTGCAAAAGGGAAAAATTAAAATATTCCAGAATAATTAGGTAATTTTAATCAACTCTCCTACTGAAGGCAACTTCACAAGCTGGCCACATTAAGAACAATTTTTTTTTTAAGATTTACTAGAGAAGAATAAGATAATAAATTAGAGGCCTGAATGAGACTGGATTGTCTGGAATCCAGAGAAGTAAAATGAGCCCTACTCTCAGAGCTGCTTTTGCTCCAAGGTCATTTTCCTTTCCAGAAGATGAGGTGAGGATGAACTGCAGATTTTGAAGCCTTACTGGATTAAGGGAACAAAAGTCTTGGTCTGGCTCCCTAGGGTCCAATAAGGAAGGATCTGCAAAGTCACCCCACCATTTCGGGTGGATACTGAAAAGGTTATACTCTCAGGAGTAAGGTTAACTGAAACTAAACTCTTCCTGTGTAACCAGTCTTGAAGTCATCTGGATGGACCAGAAAATTTTGAAATTTAAAATTACGGCTGGGTGCAGTGGCTCATGCATGTAATCCCAGCACTTTGGGAGGCCGAAGTGTGTGTATCACCTGAGGTCAGCAGTTCAAGACCAGCCTGGTCAAAATGGTGAAACCCTGTCTCTACTAACAATACAAAAATCAGCCGGGAGTGGTGGTGCGTGACTGTAATCCCAGCTACTCTGGAGGCTGAGGCAGGAGAATCACTTGAACCCGGGAGGTGGAGGTTGCAGTGAGCCAAGATCATGCTATTGTACTCCAGCTGAGCAACAAGAGCAAAACTTTGTCTCAAAATAAATAAATAAATAAATAAATAAATAAATTAAATTAAATTAAGGAGTAACTGAATTGCTAGTGTCCCCATGTGTCAAGCATAACCTCTGAAGGAAGATAATAATAACCTATCATTAAATAATTACAGCGAGTAATTTTTCAAATAAGCCGAAGGATGGAGGTGAAAAGATATAAACATAGAGATACAGGAATATAGACACTGGCGTTACCTACAATTAGAAAATAAAACAGGTATACTTTTTAAATTTAGAAATAAAAAATGAATCTCAGGCTTGAAAATTTAAGCAGGGGATTTAAAATTATACAAAGTGATTGGATAGCTTAGAAAAAAGAATCAAATAGAATTTCTACAATTAATAAATACTGCTATCAAAAGAGTGAAACAGTCAAGAAAACACAGCAAATTTAGGGGGAAAATGAAGAAATTAACTACAAAGAAGAAGAGAGACAAAAAAATTAGAAAATACAGGAGAGAAATATACAGGATAAGGAGAGAAGTTATGGTAAGCATAATCTTAGAATCCTAAATGTGGTAATGAAATATTTTATGAGATTATGGGTGAAAAGTATTGTTTCTCAAGTAAGTAAATGAAATCTACATCTATCATATCACAGTAAAAGTACAGAAAAAGAAAAGGCAAAGACAAAAATGTTAAAAATCAATTAAAATATTTTAGCCAATTCAGGCTGCTGTAACAAAATTCAATAAACTGGATAGATCATGAACAACAAAAAAGTATTTCTCATGGTTCTTGAGTTTGGGAAGTCCCAGATTAAAGCACGGGCAATTTCAGTGTCTGATGAGGGCCCATTTCCGCACTCGTAGATAGTGACTTCTCACTACAACCTAACATTATGGAAGAGGCAAACGAGCTCTCTTGGGCCTCTTTTATAAGGACGCTAATTCCGTTTCCGAGGGTTATTCATAACCCCACAACCTCCCAAAGGCCGTACCTCTTAATACCATCACATTAGAGATCAGACTTCAGCATAAGAATTTTAAACGGGTGGAAATATTCGGACTATAGCATTAAGAAAAAAGATTAGTTTCAAAAAAGAACAGTTACATTTCTAGCTGACGTATCAAGAGCGAGGATGGAAGCTAAAGGTATTAAAATGATATCTTCAAAGAACTGAAATAAAATAATTGCAACCTGAACTATATCTGGAGAAGATACTTTTCAAGGATGAAGGTAAAATGAAGACATTTTGAAATTTTTTTTTAAATTGGCAAATTTACCATTACAGCCCCAAATATCACAAAATACCAAAGACAGTTATTCAGGCAGAAAAACACAGGGAAAATAGACTACAATCATGTTTGGAATGGTTTAATGGAAGTTAATGTGTTCTAAAGTCCTTATGTTATCTGGAAGGAGGGTAAAATAATTGACTGGCTTAAGTCAGAAAAATGTGTGGTAATATCTTAACAACTAAAGAGAATTAGATTGTTTAACTTCAAAATAACCTAGCCAGAGAAAAAATACAATAATTTCAAAACAGAAGAAGACTAGAGATAAGAAACAGAACAGGCAGAACAAAGAGAAACATATTGTAAAGCCAAACTATAAAGTCTAGCATAACAAATTATATTTAATGTAAGAAATTAACGTTCTAGTATTTTTATTGTCAGATTGCATTAATGTTATAACATGTTTACAGAGGAAATATTTAAATATTAAAAATATAAACACAAATGATATAGATACTTAAATTAAATGCTAGGAAAACATTTTTTGTACAAAAAGTAATAGAAAGTTGAACTAGATATATTAATATATGTAAAAGTCAACATTAAGTCAAAAACATTAGAAATGAAGTGGGTGACTTCATAATAATAGTTTAATTCACCAAGACTAGATGAACATTTCAATTTTTTAATATCTAACAATTGGCCTTGAATATTAAAAAAGAAAATATTAACAGAGATAAAATGATAATTGGAAAAATTCATAATTAGAGTGGAAGCTCTTAATGTTCCTCTCTAGTAAGTCACAAAGGAACTGGGGAAAAACTGAATATTTGAATAAACAATTGCAGAATATAGCTGCCTTGCAAGCACACATAAAACCATTTTCTAAAACTGACTGTATGCTGGGCTATAAAGTCAATTCTAAAAAAATTTCAAAGTATTAAAATACACTTTCTCTTTTCTGAGCATAATGGATTTATGTTAACAATAAATAACAAAAAAATAACTAGACAATTCCTAAATGTTTGAAGATTATGGAAAGTGAAAGCACCACATATCAAAAGTAGTGCATAAAACTCATAACTTTACCTGTATATTTAGAAAGACTGAGAAATAGTGAGTTAAGCATCTATTTCATAAAATTAGAAAAAATAAGATAGAAAACCAACAGAAAAGTAATAATATTAATAGTTATTAATATTATTGAGAAAATAATAAAATTTAAAACAAATATAAAGTCCTCAAAGCCAAAGTAACTCATTTGAAAAACAAGGAAAAAAATCAAATGTAAATTGACAAACTCCTGCTGAGGCTGACAGACAAGAGATAGAGTGATCATTAAAGCACCCAGCACTGGGCTTGGAAAAGCCATCAGTATAGATCCTTTAGTCATTAAAAAGCTAATAAGGAAATTATAATCAACTTTATAACTAAATTTATTTCAAAGTGCATATATATCAAGCACATTCCTAGAAAATTATAACTTACCAAAACTAACAGATATAGAAAACCTGAAATGTTATTTACTGAAGACAATGGATCTGTAATTGAAAACCTTTTATGGAGAATATGTCTCTGATATATTTAACTAAACATCTGAGAAAAATAAATAGAACGAAAATCATTTCATGCATTTTCTGAAGCTTGAATAAAAATAAAATAGGGATGAGAAATGTAAAAGAAAAAAAATAAAGGCCAACCTTAGTCCCAATGCAAAAATTCTAAACAAAATATTTGCAAATTTAAAATGTATATATATATAAAACAATATAAAAAATGATAATACATGACAGCCAAGTTCAGGTCTATTTCAGGAATATGCGGTTGCTTCAATACTGCATTTTCCTTCATTAACAGTTTAAAAAAATTGGTGTGATTATCTCAATACATGCAGAAATATTTGATGAAATCCAAATCTTAGCAAACTAGAGTAGAAGAAGCTTTTCTTAATCTGTTATATCTCCATAAAAATAAAACTCTATAGAAAATATAACATACTATGATTTTAAAAATTACTGTTCCTTTTGAGATCAGGAAAACTATAATCTTTATTAACACTTCTATTTAACTTAGTTTTTAAGTTCCTAAGCAGTAAAAGAAAAATAGAAAAAAAAAATAAAGTTACTGAGCTAGAAAAAGGAGAAAAAGTAAATTTCACTGTTCACAAATAAAATGATTGTGTGTATTGAAAATCTAAAAAGGATTCAGATAATACGTTAGTATTATTAAGAAGATTTAGGAAATTTAACAGGATATAAAAATCAATTGTGTTTCTGTATAACAGCAAAAAGTAGTTATGAAAATATTTTTAAAGATTTAAATTATCTAATATGCCAAGTATCTTTAAACATATGCAGCATAAGATGTATGAGATCTTTACCGAAAAACTGTTAAACTTTATTGACAGAAATTTTAAAAACTCTAAAAGAGTGACATATACTATGTCCATGTGTTGGTAGATTTAATGTTTTAAAGATGTCCATTTCAATTTAAGTTCTGAAGATTCAATTCTTCTCAATAATCCCAACAGAATTTCTGTGTGTGTGTGTGTGTGTGTGTGTGTGTGTGTGTGTGTGTATGTTTGAGAGAGAAACAAAAAAAAAACTTCTAAACAAGTTACAGAAAACACTTATCTATAAGCATGGGGGAAGGGTAAATTTCTCTACATTATAATTTAGAATGTCAGTTCGTCAAATAAATAATTGAGTTAATGTAATATCAAATCATAGGGTACACATGTATATGTGCAACATTTTCTTTTTAATTTTAAAAGCTACTTGTTTATTTTTCACTGACAAAAAATATATCATTTCTGTGGTATGATGTGATGTTTTGATATATGTACAAAATGTGGAATAATTAAATAAAAGTAACATATTCATCACCTTACATACTTATCTTTTTGTGGTGACATTTAAAATCTATTTTGTTAGATATTTTCAAATACACAATTTATTAGTATTAACTGTGTGGCCTCTGATATGATTTGGCTCTGTGTCCCCATCCAAATATTATCTTGTAGCTATCATAATTCCCACGTGTTGTGGCAGGGACCCAGTGGAAGATGACTGAATCATGGGGCGGGGAGTCTTCCCATGCTGTTCTCACAGTAGTGAATGGTTCTCACGAGATCTGGTGGTTTTAAAAATAGGAGATTTTTGCACAAGCTCTCTGTTTGCCTGCTGCCATCCACGTAAGATGTGACTTGCTCCTCCTTGCCTTCTGCCATGATTGTGAGGTTTCCCCAACCACGTGGAACTCTTAAGTCCAATTAAATCTCTTTCCTTCGTAAATTGCCCAGTCTTGTCCTTATCAGCAGCAGGACTAATACAGTCTCCAATATACAATATATTATTATGAACCGTATGTTATTAACTGTATTATTATAAACTTATTCCTTCTAACTGAAAGTTTGTTCCCTTGGACCAACAGCTCTCCATTCCTCACCCTCAGTCCCTGGTAACCACCATTCTACTCTCTACTTTGATGAGTACAACATTTTTACATTCCACATATAAGTGAGACCATACGGTATTTGTCTTTCTGTGTCTGGCTTATTTCACTTGCATCATGTCCTCAGGTTCATTCATGTTGTCACATATGACAGGGTTTTTTTCTTTTTTTAATGCCAAATGAGATTCCATTGAATATACACATCAAGTTTTCTTTATCTGTCCTTAGGTTGCATCTATATGTTGGTTATTAGATGATGCTGTAATGGATATGGGAGTGCAGATATCTCTTTGATACACTGGTTTAATTTCCTTTGGATATATACCCAGAAGTGAGATTGCTGGATCATACAGTAGTTCTATTTTTAATTATTTGAGGAATCTCTACACCATTTTTCATAATGACTGTAGTAATTTATATTCCCGCCAAAGTGCACAAGAGTTCCCTTTTTCCTACATCCTTACCAACACTGATTATCTCTTGTCCTTTTGCCCATCCTAACAAGTGTAAGGTGATATCTCATGATTTGTATTTGTATTTCCATGATGATTAGTGACATTGAGCATTTTTTTTTCATATATCCATTGGCCATTTATATGCTTTCTTTTGAAAAATGTCTATTCAGACTCATTGCTCATTTATTTATTAGGTTATTTGTTTTCTTGCTATTGAGTTGCCTTGAGTTTCTTAAATATTTTGAATAATAGCCCCTTGCACATAATGGAGAAAGGACAGCATCTTCAACACACGGTATTGGGAATACTGGATATCCACATGAAATGTATAAAATTGGATCTTTATCTCACCCCATATACAAAAATCAACTCAAAATGAATAATAAACTTAAATCTAAGACCGGAAACACTAGAATTTCTAGAAGAAAACACAGGAAGAAACCTTCTTAACATAAGCCTTCCAAAGAATTTATGAATATTTCTCCAAAACAAGAAAACAAAAGCATATATAGACAAATGGGATTGCATCAGCCTGAAAAACTGCACAGCAAAGGAAACAATCAACAGAGTGAAGAGACATCTGTTGGATGGAAGACAATATTTGCAAAGCAAAACATAATTTTTGAAGGACTTACATCCAGAATATATAAACAGCTTCTACAAATTAATTAGAAAAACACAACTGAAGAACTACAACAAACCACATAAGCGAAGTATCCAAACAAGGAAGAGTAGAAGATGAACACAGAAAGTCTCCAAGACTTAGTTCTTTCCCTAAGAGCCTTCTTTCTCCCGATCTTCCTGGTTGCAGGCTTTCTCAAATCTGGGTTTTTTCACTAACCTTCCAGTTTTATAAAGTGCATAGTGTGGCAGAAGCAATTAGTACTTAGTATTTTGTGTGTTCTGCTTTCCTCAGCCTTTTTCATAGTTAGGTTCCAGCTATTCAACCTGTTCTGGCCAACACAGTTCACCACCAGTGTTCCTCTTCTTATTGCAGCATTCCTAAGTACCATGTTCTACATGTTGTAGCCTAAGGTCAAAAAAGGCTGCCTGATTTTTATCAGAATTTACATAAGAAAAAAATAAGCCACTGAAAATTTGCAGTTTAATTTTTGCTTTGCTTAGCTAGAGTGGGTGTCTGCCCTAATTTATATATTAAGAAAAAAAGTACAATAATTTTTTTGTCTCTAAATATGAGTAGATACTCTTTTATATAATCCATTCATGCTTCTTGCAAGGAGCAGTAGAGAATTTTTAAATTTTAATATATTGAAAGAACTAAAAGTACAGTCTATTCTAAAGAGCAAAACAAAATGTTAATTTTAAGTGAAAATATTTGTCAGAATATCATTACTTTCACAGGCCAGTTCTACTACTTGCTGCTGTGCCAACTAACTGAAAATGCAAGTGTTATCCCCCTATTATGCACTTATAAGAAATGAAAACTCCATACCTAATTCCTAGATTATAGAAATAATAAGTCCTCTGATTTTAGGCTGTGATGCGGCAGTCTTTGTCAGTTACATTAAACATTTCAAAAGATAAAGTGGAAATGTATGATCAAAGTGTGAACTCTGATTTTAAAAGTATTTGAGAACACTGCTTTTTTATATGTTGAAGCAGATCTCATCTTCAAGCGTAACATATTTTAAGAACTAGGGCTTTCATTGGAAAACTTAAGACCCAATATATTTTCTAGCAGTGTTATTCCTCCTCAGATTCTCAAAAACGGCAAAACAACAACAAAAAAAGGATTCTTGGGTGACAATTATTATTAGTTTGTAAAAAATACGTGACACTGAAGAATGATGATTTTAAAATTCACACATTTTACAAAATTTTAGTAAGAATGCTTAAAGAGCAAAAATCCCAATTCTTGCTTTACATCATTACAGACAGATAAGAAGAAAAATATAAAAGTCTTAGTGGTAATACTTCTTATAAAAACATCCAACCCATTATATTTATACATTGATAGGACTCACCAAATCCTGAAATCTGATACTTCACTGCTTTGCTATCGTGTTCTGTCATTTTAAAAAGGCAAAAACTCTATAGACTTTGACATTTAAACGTTGAAACCACTTCAATGGAGACATGAAATTGATTGTGTTATATCAGAATTCCAGATCTAGTGTTTTTCAAAATTTTATATAGTTTCTCAAAATATAGTATCTGTGGGAGATCAGAACAGCAAATGTACCTGCCAGATAACAACTGAAATTACTCCTTTTATTATCTGAAGTCAGGTAATCTCAACATGCTTCCTGTTCTGTCTTAGTGTCTTAGATATAAAATGATTTAGTGAAGCAACTCTGCTCTTCTCCCATGTATAACTAACCCTGCCCTCTTATCTGTTGCATTCTATGAAAGACCCATCTCATATCAAGCAAACTTCCATACTTGTCCTAATTCTCCCTGAATTTTCCATTTTCTTTTCATTCCACATCCCTGGCTTTTCCTTTTTTGAAGTATGCTTTTCTGTTCAGTGTTTTTCCTCCAGAAAATCCTATGCTGTGCCTTTATCTCTTTTCTTTCTATACAGTAAGACACCTCATTCACCCCTATGATTCCAATTAATATCTAAACTTTAATGACTCTCAAAAACATAAACTTGGCCCAAGGAACTCCCGTGAACATCAGATGGTTACATACAACTAACTACAAATCCTATTGTAAACATGTTCCTCATACACAACTTTTATCTTCCGTACTGGTCCCAGTAATTCCCACCTCATTCAAGGGCACTACAATACGCTAGTCCCACTTACCAACAGAAAAATTCAGCTTGGATGTTACTCTTATTTCTTCTTATTCCCTTATCATCAACTCCATTCAATTAATCACCAAGTTCTGTCAGTACCACCCCCAAAATCTGTCAAATCCACCTATTTTTCTTATTGGCCTCTGCCCTTTTCTAGAGTCACGTGGACTACCGAAAGCTCTCCCTGCCTCTGTTTGTGCCTTCCTCTAATCCATTCTCCACAATGAACTAAAGCAAATTCTCTAAAACCCGAAGATGATCACATCTAGCCTTCAGTAACTATCCACAGTTCCTATAATCAAATTCAAGTATCATTGCATCATTTGTCAGCTGTGTTTCTCATCACTCATTCCCTGTTCCTCTTAGGATTCTGTCAAAGCTAACTTCTTTTAATGATTTAAGCATATTATCCTTATTACAAGTTTTTGCACATGCCGTTAATTTTATCAGAAACTTTAACCCCCAGCCCCTACCCTTTTAGCTTAACCCCCACCTTTCTTTCTGTTCTTGATTTAGTTCTCCCTCACTGGAAGGCATTTCTTAACCATTAAGCCCGTGTTAAGTAAATTTCATACATGTTCTCATAGCACCTTGTAATCTCCCTACATTGCATTTACCATGGAGTACCATAATTTGTAGTAACCGTATCTGCCTTTTCACTTCTAGATGCCCAATGTTTCCCACAGATTCAGACACTTGTGATATTTAATTAGCAGATTAATGGGGTCAAAACTTATGTAAGAATTATCTGTGTAATAAAGAGCGATGTGAAAACGCCTTACTTTTTTCTAAAACAATTTTTAAAAATGTGATTCTCCATTAAAATCTCCTTTACCTTCAATAAAGAAGCATTGATTCAATTTTTCCCCACTTTTTTATTTGAGGTGTTGAATAAAGGATAGGCATAGAGATGTTAACAAAATTCTAAGAATGACTAGCAGCAGTATTGTGAAATTCTATATGCTTCTATTAACATTAATTGGAAACATCGTTCTGCTGGATAAGCTATTATCTACCCTAGCCTTCATTGTCTCATTTTGAATGCTTATCTTTATCCAATGGCTACAGCCAAAATCTTCTCTATTGTTGTCTCCTTTAGAGGGTGATTTATTTGATAGCTCAGTTGCAAACCACAATTTCTTCCCAAATTATCCTATCCTTTTCATTATTCCCTTTCTATTATCTTGAGACTCCAAAAGACAAGTAAAATGATGAGGTTCCAAAGTCACCGTAACTTTTAGAAACATAGAGTGAAATCATTAAATCTTTTGAAGATATTTTGAGAATGTGTCCCTATCTTTCCAGTTCACTCCAAATGATGCTTGATTGACAAAGTTTGGTGGTGAGAATCTGTCAATGAAGTCTCATGTAAATATACATGTAAATATTTAGGATATGTCACTTGAAACTTTTCAGAAGTCTCAAAGTTTATTTTCTAAGTTGTTTTCTATCATTAGCACCATTGTATGAAATGAATCACAATTTGCTTTAGGACTCAAGGACAATTGCGTAAACACTCATATAATCAGAGCATACCAGGTCAGTTGGTTTTAGTTAAAAGAGACAAAACATTCAATGATTAAGGAAGTCAAATATATAATACTCTAAGAATTTCAATAAGTTTAGTAAAGTGCTTGAAATTAGATACTTTTCAGTACATATGAGGAATCAGCAATTTACTTAGGCCTATACCTTTATTCTTCTTTAATAGTTTCTATTCTGAAAGTTCATTGTTGCCTTCTATATTATTCTTTCTTAATTCAATACATTAAGAGCATATTCTCAGCATCTAGTCTCTGAATCCATTAATGTTTTCCAAAATGTTTTTAGCCTTTCCTGAAACTCAATAATGCATTAGCATTATCTTTTATTCACATAAGTGTTTCCTATATATAATTTTTAGTATATTGCCTTATGCCCATGACCACACAGTTTAATTGTCTCGCTTCACAGCTTAATTGGCCTACTTCAATTTGGGAATTGATATAATGGGTGGAAATTCTATGGTTCTCACCCTTGAAAACCCATGAGAAACTAATATACTAATATTATAAGAGAAAAACATAGCAGGCAGTATTTTAAAGATCACTGAAAAGTTGATCTGTTTAGTTTATCAGATTTCATCCTGGGATGTTTATTGCCTATATTCAATATTGAATCTCTAGCCCATCAAACTGGATATTATAAATCTAATCAAACATTGTAAATTAGTTTGGGATCTGACAATAATCAAATTTCCCAAAGCTTTCTACACATCAAAATCATCTGGGTCACAATATATATTCCTGGTTCCAAATCCAAAACATTCTGAGCTGATGCATAGGAAAGACGTTCAGTAATTCATATTTTTTAAATGCTTTCATAAAAATATATATTGCTGCTTTTGTTTTAGTAACTTTTATCTAAACAGTATTAAACTATGCAAATTACTACATCTAAGTTTTTAATACACACACAATCAAAATATAAATGAATGCATAGGCAGGATCATTTACTGACATTGTAATGATTACCTCTGGGGAGAAAGGGAAGATGACAAGATTGGGATAGTAGATTTATTAATGCTAATTGTAATACTGTCTTGCTTTTACAAGAAAAGAGTTAAAGAAAAATGGCAAAATGTTAACATTTGTCCAATTTTGATTGTGGGCATACAGGCTTCTATTATTTTCTTTCTTTTACATGTGGGAAATACTTTATATTTTAAAAAAATCTGTCTCCTGGTAATTCAGATTATATCCAGGCTTGAGAAATATTTTAATAACTACTGGGCAATGTAATTTATCATGCAAACTGGGACATTGTTGAGAATTAAAAAGAGTGCTATTAATAATTTGCCAGCATAAGAGGCAAAGAGAATGTATGATCACCCTAGGATCAAACTATTTTAAGTTCTACTTAATGCATGAACTTCTTAACAAGAAAATTCATCTTCTATCACTTCCCCTAATCTTCTTATTTATAAGTTATCACAGATAGAGGTTATTGATCTAATTGCCCAATTTATTATCCTTTTTTTCACAAAAGCACTTTAGGATATATATAATTTTCAAGAGTCATACAATAAATAATGGAAATACAGAAAATTTTTGATACTAAGATCTCTCCCTAAGATGTAATAAAATATAGCTAGTCAATTAACAACATTTATCAAGCACACAATATTTCAAAGGATGGGGTGATGGGAGGTTAAAAACAAAACAAAAATACAGTCTTTGACCTCATGAAATATTTATTTTAACTAATCCTCCAGGTAAAATATGTAAAGCCAAGAAATGCAGATTGTAAAACTGCATAAGAATAGAATAAAAGTAATTACTATTTAAAGATCAAATACTAATAGATAGTAAAGTTAAACATAGTGAATAACGTAACCATCACCAGTAGCCAAGTATGAGAGCTGTTTCTCTTTTCTTGGTGAGTCTTTGCTGTCTCCACAGGTTCTGCCTGGACTCTTGCTTCTCCAGTTCATGGATTATCTCACCAGCCCATAGGAATGATCTCTGTTTTGCACTATTTTATACAAGATATAAGGTTTAATCTGCCGTAATTGGAAGGTTTTATATAGCTAATGTGGGAAAGACCCCCAAACATACTTAATGAAGAAAAGTAATGTGTTCGCTCAAGGAAGTGAGTAATCCAGATATAGCTTAATCTAGGGCTCAGATGATATGACCAGCGTCCACTTTATTATCTTTTATGCTTAGTTCTTTTTTGGTCCTGACTTCACCCTCAAGCCATCTTCCCTCCAACCACTATGTTACTGCCAGGAATCCACAGGCTATTATCCTGGTGGTGAATGAACAAAGGAAAAGTAATAGACTGTTTCCTGTGCCTTTCAAACAAAAATCTTGGGGTTGCAACTAAAATTTTATCTATAGTTTCTCAGTCTTTTGGCTAAGATCAAGTGTAAAATTTTATCTGTCACTAGCCTGACTTGATTCAAGTGCATTTCTCAGAATCAGCTATGGCTGAGAATAGAATGTGTTTAGATTGATTTACTCTAAATTCTATATATTCCACTGAATCATGTCATACAAAGTAGACAGGTTGTTAATGCAAGTAGGTGTTTCTCCAAAGCCGCAGCCCTATGAAAGGAAAATGAATACCAGATGGATAAAATGGAAAAAAAAGAAAGAATGGAAGGACAGAGAAAGAAAGGGAGGGAAGAAGGAAGACAAAAGGAAAAGGAAGGGTGGGGAGGGAGGAAAGACAAAAAAGTAGTCCACTAAGTCAGTGAGTAAGAACCAGCTTTCAAAAGAAAACAAGAAAAATATTGAGTCTTTCTCTGCAATGCTTGATAATTTTCATGTTGCAAATTCTCCCATCATGACAATTTCAAGATACCAATGAGAGGTCTCTGTATGAAGACTTGAGAAGAGACATGCAGTAGTATACCACTGCATACATACCTTTGCTTTTCAGGTTATTAATATCTATTGTGTCTGAGTATACTCACACTCAGATTACTCAGATATAAATGTATATACATATGTATATGCATTCTCAGATAAAATAGGTATCAATAGCCTCAAAAGCAAAGATAATGGTACATTGTGGTAAAATAATTAGGTAGTGATATGTTTTCAGTATGTATTAACTGTTATTAATACATTTGTTTGTAAGTTTACATGTTAATTTTTATATGTAAGTTTATATGTTAATTTTTAATGATGGTTATGTTTAGCAGCTACCTCACAAAATCCCTGTAATTTTAGAAATTGTATCTTCCATGCTGGTACAGCTTGGCTCTAGCACATGACTAGAAACGTCTTTCTTAATGTTTTAAAAACATAAGTTACATACAGCTAACCATGTTTATGCAGCCAACTTTACTAAAGCTTTTGTGAAGCAAAAGAGATTTTTTATTAAAACAAAGCAAAAACAAGTCAACCATTATAAATTGCGACACTTACACATTCTTCATCCCTTACACTACTGCAGCTTTCACAATATTTTACTACCCATTTCACCTCAGGAAGCACCTTACTTCTAATACTCTCAGAGATTCTCTTTTCTGGTTATATCTTCATGAATGTGCTTCCGCCACCTCTACCCAGTGTACTTTCAACAATTCTTCTTACTTTTTTATTTAAAAAAAAAAATTAACCCCTATAGCCAAACACAACTGCAAACTTATCATTATATTTGCAAGCCAAATGTGGTGGAGTTTATAAACCTATAGACTCTGGATCACCTGCTTAAACAATAAGGATTTAACACTGATTACTGATTACTCAGTCCTGCTACAGATCTAATTAGTTTCTTTGGGGAAAGGGTCTAGATACCACCCTGTTTATTTAACACTTCAGGTGTTTCTAATTGACATGAAAATGTAATACCCTTAATAATAGGCTCAATAGAAATGATCAGGTATCTGTTTCAGGGATAATCCCTCCCCATGTGTACAGAGAGTTTTTAAATATGTCATGGGTGCTGTAATGCATTCTACCCCGGGTCTAAATGACCACCTGAGTAGCCTATGTGTCCTTAAAGATTCAGTCTAGAAGATTACTCTTAGAAGTCCCTCTTGACCCTCACCTAACCTCAAAACTTCCCTTGACAAATTTTTGGCCCCTCCACTTCAGTTCAACTGTACCTTCCTTTCCTAGGTGTTAACCACTCAGCCCATCACCTAAATACTTTATTAACTGTGTTTCTATTTCCTACTACACCGAAATCTCCTTGAAATTCAAGACTGCCTCTTATGCATCTGTGAATCTTCTGTGTTTAGCATAATACCTGACAAATAGTATCTATTTCATAATCCTCATTTAATGATAAACCAAATGAAGAGAGAGTGAGGAGAGGAGTGAAACAGAAAAGGAAGGGGGAGAAGCATTTTAAAAAAGTGGAAAAGTAGGAAAAACTGGGGAAAGAAAAGAGTAAAGTAAAAATGTTTGTTTTAAATTTTTATCTGGGTTTGAATTATGGTTTCATTGAGTAATACGTTACTTTGCTGTCAAAAAATTTGAATGTCTACAAATACAAGACCCATTACCTGAGGCCAGGCGTGATGGCTCATGCCTAAAATCCCAGCACTTTGGGAGGCCGAGGCAGGCAGATCACCTAAGGACGGGAATTTGAGACCAGCCTGACCAACATGGAGAAACCTCGTCTCTACTGAAAATAGAAAATTAGCCGGACACAGTGGCATATGCCTGTAATTCCAGCTACTCGGGAGGCTGAGGCAGGAGAATTGCTTGAACGCAGGAGGCGGAGCTGCTGTGAGCCGAGATTGTGCCATTACACTCCAGCCTGGGCAACAAGAGCAAAACTCCATCTCAAAAAAAAAAAAAAAAAAAAAAAAAAAAAAAAAAAAAACATGACATTTATTAAACTTAAGATTTCCATGATTCCAGGTGTCCATCTAAATTTCTGGTTTTAGCATTGCTTGTAACTTATAAATTTAACAATTCCTACTTGACAAAACCATTTTTTCACTTTTACATAATATTACAGAAAATATTTGATGTGGAAAATGCACAAAGATTACATATCAATTTCAATAAAGTGCCAGGGCATGGAAATGAAGAATTGAATCCAGGCTGGCTGAGATTACACATAGCCTACATGGGTCAAATAATAGAACCCAACTACCACTCTTCTGTAGAGACACCTATTATTTCTTTAAAACAAAAAATGAAGCTATTTCCCTAGTTTTAAAAATCCTACCCCTTGTTTGTGTTGCAGGTCTTATGCATTGTCTCCCAGTATTTTTAGAAACCCATGGGTTCCATACTAAAAAGATAGCCTTTACGTGTGTGAGTTCTCTTAGACAATTTTAATCCCCATTTATACAGTTTGCATTTATACTTATAATCGAATTGCCTCCAGGTAATTCCACTTTAGAAGGCAAAGGCAAATTAATGTAAGACAGAGTCCAACTTAACATGTAAATATTATATCTTGCACCAACCCAAGTGAAGGCCAAATGATATGAGAAAGTGTTACATAAACAAATGTTTCCTACTTATTCAAATAGAAAACTATGGTAGGAAAGTTGAAGCCAACAAGGGTGACCAGCAGATGAGTCATGCCAAAATCAAAGGAATTGCAATATAGCAATCAAAATCAGAGTCACAATGGGAATTGCAATTTAGTTTCAACAAAATAATTTTATCTGTCTCATTAAATTCATGTCGATTTGAATTTTATTGGTTTTGCATATATGCTTATATCGTATGCGTAAATTCTGTTTTAGTTTTAACACAAGAGTGAAAAGCACACAGAGTTTATCCCTTTTTTAGGTAAAATATATAACAGTATAATAAAACTACACAATAAGACTGAACCATAGAATACATTTTTCTTGACAAAGAAATACAGTAGGAGGACAGAGTACAGTGTTGACATATCACCTTGTTTATTCAGAAGGACAAATACCAAACTTTATTATGTTACATGCGATTTTGATGAGGATTTATTGACTACAAATTGCTCTCCTTTAGCTCTCCAATGTTCATTTTTCTGCTTAGCTTCATTTGCCACATTACATTGTAAATATTTCTTTATAGGAAGCACTTAATGGTTAAGAGAGTGACTGACTGCTGTAAGACTATGTAGGTTCAAATCTTATCTGTGCCACTCATTAACTGTGACACAAATTTGTCAGAAGTTCACCAGTTCATTTTGTCTTAAAAGCACATAGAAGAACCACATTTCCCAGATTGCTTTATACTAAGTTGGAATCACATGACTGATGTAGCCAATGGATATGAAGGACGCAGTGTTCATCATTTCCAGGACTGTTCATAATTCCCATGATCAATCCCCTTACCCTCCCTAACCCTCCATGATGACCTTGAAAACTAGATATTTCCAGTGTTTTAGTTACAGTTTTGTAGCTACAATGTGGAAGTAACCTTTATCTCTGAGTGACCTCTTCAAGGAGGAATTCCCAAGCCATATAAGACTATGACTTGAGCAAGAAAAGACACAATAGACCTTCATTCTATGTTCTTATGATTTCTTTGGTATAGACACATGACTTCACCTCTCCTGGTTAATAGAATAACTACATGAACTTGGGACAAGTTAATATCAGTGTTCAGTGCCAGAATTTCCTCATCTGTGAAGCTGGACTAAAGTATCTTTCCCACAGATACATATATGGTTTATAAGAGTGAGAGTCAAATGAGTTAATTCAGACAGACCTCTAAGAACAATACCTGATACTTAGCAAGCATTATTATGAGTCTCCTCTCTGCCCTCTCTTCTCCTGTAGTTCACTGAAGCAGGTGTCTTTGTCTCATTCACTTTTGTTTGTTTTTTTTTGTTTTTTTTTTTTTTGAGACAGAGTCTGGTTCTGCCGCTCAGGCTGGAGTGCAGTGGCGCAATATTGGTTCACTGCAACCTCTGCTTCCTGGATTCAAGCGATTCTCCTGCCTCAGTCTCCTGAGTAGCTGAGATTACAGGCACCCACCACCATGCCCAGATAATTTTTGTATTTTCAGTAGAGACAGGGCTTCACCACATTGGCCAGGCTGTTCTTAAACTCCCGACTTCAAGTGATCTGCCCAGCTCGGCCTCCAAAAGTTCTGGGATTACAGGCATGAGCCACCGTACCTGGCTGCATTCACTTTTATTTCCAACATTTTTTATAGGTTTGGAACACAGTGGGTGCGGAATAAATGTTTACTTTATCAGTGAATCTAATACCTTCACACAATTGAAAGTCATACCAAGTTCATCCCTGGGCTGTGTTCAATTTACATTGATAATATGGCTTCATAAGAATTATTAAGAATTCATTGTAGCACATACAGGTAGCATTTTTTTTTTACAGACTCTCTTTCTTTCTCCTCCTTTTTCTCCATTGTCCTTTTTCTCCATTGCTCTCATCTCTCGAGCATTTGAAAAACTGATCTGCATTTAGTAAAAGTCAATAAATAGAGAGGACTAAATTTAAATTTAATGCACATTTGTGTAGAATAGGTCTCCCTGTGTCACCTATAGTTTCATTCTCAAATTATAACCTAAAAGAAATATAAAATTTAAATTTCATATATTCATAAGCTAAATAATTCTAATGAATTCCATTATTAATCAGTTAGTGTAGAGAAAGATAAGCCTCTGAGAATTAACCTTTTCTTTGCCTCATCCTCACAGGCTATTGCATGCTTAGCCATCCTAAAGCAAGAACGAGATTCATCCAGCACATCATTACGCATAGATGAATCCTCCTGTCAGCTATTGTGGGAACTACTCTTTGGCTTATATGCATGTTAGGACTTATACCAGGTGCTTAGGGACACAATTCACAGTTACCCTATTAGCATCTGTAGCAAATAACTTGATAAAGGAAAACACTAAATTGTTGGATAAATACATTAATTCATGTATCTGTGGATGTCAAATATGCACACCACCATTCCAGTTTCCAAGGCAATTTGAACTGAGAATATCAGATGAATGATTTGAGTTGTAAGGTGAGGGAGATATTCAAATTTACAGGATTGCAACATGTTGCTCCGGTGCTCAGCAAAGAATCACAAATACTGCAGCATGTTGTACAGGAAAGAATTGCCCAAGCAAGGAGGGATAGAAAATCAAAACTGCAGGCTCTTAAACTGCTGAATATACCAATAAATGGACAAGCTTACTCAATTACATTCAAACATCCAGGAAGAGTACTTCTTGGAAGCATCTTTTAATAATGAATAACTCTATGTGCCTTGATCATAGAGGCAAGTGGACTGATGAATAAAAAGACTGAATAATTTCAACTTGTGATTATAATAGATAATCATAAAAGTACACAGCAAATATAACTCCCTATTCTGCCATAAATCTTATGAAGGTAAATCAATATCAAAAAAATTAAACAAATTAGAGATGAAGAGTTGCTAAATTGTCAGATTATATTGAATTTTAATTGATCTCTTTAAGTTATCTCTTCTTAAAATACACTTTCAAACCAATTCTATTTTATTATATTTACTTTTAGAGCAATTGTAGTTTCACAGAAAAATTGATTGAAAGGTACAGATATTTCCTATATACCACCTGCCGCCACAGATGTATAGCCTTCCCCATTACTAGCATCTCCCACCAAAGTTATACATGTTACAACTGAAGAATCTATATTGACACATTATTATCACCCGAAGCCCATAGTTTACATTCTCTGTTGGTTTGTACATTCTGTGTGTTTGAATAAATATATAATGACATGTATTCATCAGAGTAGTATCACACAGTATTTACACTGCTGTAAAATCCTCTGGACTCTGCCTACTTATCTCCTATCACTAGCCCCAACCCCTGACAACAATGGATCCTTTTACTGGCTCCACAGTTTGGCCTTTTCTTGAATGTCATATGTAATTCAAATAATATGATATAAAGCCCTTTCAAATTTGCTTCTTTTGCTTAATAATATGCATTTAAGTTTCCTCCATGTCTTCTCATTGCTTGATAGATCATTTCTTTTTAGTTCTGAACAATATTCTGCTCACTACATGTACCACCATTTATTCATCTATTCACCTTCTAAAGGACATATTGGTTCCTTACAAGCTTTTACAATTATGAGTACAGCTGCTGTAAACATTCCTATGCAGGTTTTTGTGTGGCTATAAAATGTCAGCTTCTTTGGGTAGATATCAAGGGTCACAATTACTGGAAAGTATAAGAAGAGTATGTTGAGTTTTGTAAGAAACTACTAAACTGTTCCAAAGTGACTGTACCATTTTTTCATTCCCACAAGCAATGAATGAGAGTTCCTGTGGGTCTACATGTTCTCCAACATTTAGTGTTGTAGTGTTCTGGATTATGACCATTCTAACAGATGCATAGTGGTATCTCATTTTTGTTTTAATTTGCATTTACCTGATGACAAATTTTATGAACACCTTTTCATATGCTTATTTGTCATCTGTATATCTTTTTTGGTGAGGTGTCTGCCAAGATCTTTGACCTAGGTTTTGAACTGGTTACTTTCTTGTTGTTAAGTTTTAAGAATTATTTGCATATTTTGGATAACATTATTTTGTCAGATATGCCTGCAAATATTTTCTCCCAGTCTGTGGCATATCTTTACATTCTTTTGGCAATATCTTTTGCAAAACAGAAATTTGCAATTTGGATGAACTCCAGCTTATCAATTCTTTATTTCATAAATTGTGCCTTTGGTGTTTTATCTAAAAAGTCATCATTATACACAAGGTCACATAGATTTTCTACTGTGTTATCTTCAAAGAGTTTTATAGTTTTACATATTACATTTAGATCTGTGCTGCATTCTGAGTTAACTTTATGAAGGGTGTAAGGTCTCCATCTTGATTATTGTATGTATGTGGATGTCTACTTGTTTCAGCACCATTTATTGAAAAGGATATTTTGTTCCATTGTATTGCCTTTGCTCCTTCATCAAAGATCAGTTGACTATGTTTATATGGGTCTATTTCTGAGCTCTCTATTCTGTTCACTAATGTGCTTATCTATTCTTTTGTCAATATCACATGATCTTGATTACTGTAGCTTTGTACTAAGTCTTGAAAATGAGTAGCGTTAGTCCTCCAATTTTGTTCTTTCCTTTGATTTTGTGTTGGCTCTTCTGGGTATTTTGCTTCTCCATATAATGACTCATTAGAATCAGTTTGTTGATATCCACAATATATATTTCTGGGATTTTGATTGGAATTGTATTGAATCTACAGATCAAATTGGGAGAACTGACTTCTTAATATTATCTTTCTACCCGTAAAAATGTAATTTATCTCTATTTCTTTAGTTCTTCTTTGATTTTTTAAAATCAGAGTGTTATACTTTTTGTTTCTGTATTTTTTCCGGTTGTCTCTTCAACTTTGGGGAAGTGGTTTGCCCTGTGATCTCATTTCTCTTCTGGATCTAAGAAGAGTTGCTAATTTTTCAGTTTTTTCAGCTTTTTATGTGTTAAAACAGAGTAGAGACTTCCAAGCTCCTTACATGCCAGACCAGAAACTGGATTTTAATTCTAAGTGCCCTTATACAGTAACTTTAAAGTTAATTTGAAGAAGTCTTCAAAAATACAAATAAAGTTCTTTCTTTTGTTGTTGTTTAGGAACACTCCATCAATATGAATCTCTTTACTATAATACATTTGTCAAAGAAGCATTTGGATTATCAAAGATAATCTTTGTTCATTTTCTTTTCTTGCTGATAATAAGTGTACTAGTCAGGATTCTCTAGAGAGACAGAACTAATACGTTGCATGTATATATGAAGGGGAGTTTATTAAGGAGTATTGACTCACACAATCACAAGGTGAAGTCCCACAATAGGTGCTGCAAGCTGAAGAGCAAGGAAGGCAGTCCGAGTCCCAAAACCTCAAAAGTAGGGAAGCCGACAGTGCGGCCTTCAGTCTGTGACCAAAGGCCCGAAAGCCCCTGGCAAACCACTGGTACAAGTCCAAGAATCCAAAAGCTGAAAAGCCTGGAGTCCAATGTTTGAACTCAGGAAGAATCCAGCACAAAAGAAAGATGAAGTCCGGAAGACTCAGCCAGTCTCCTCATTCCACTTTCTTCTGCTTGTTTTATTCTAGCCATCCTGGCAGCTGATCAGAAGGTGCCCGCCCAGATTAAGGGTGGGTCTGCTGCTCCCAGTCCACTGACTCAAATGTTAATCTCCTTTGGCAACACCCTCACAGACACACCCAGGAACAATAATTCACATCCTTCAATCCAATCAAGTTGACACAATATTAACCATCACATCAAGGCACTGGGTAGGAATAGTATAAAAAATAATTAGATGAATAGATAGATAGAGTTCAATCTTATAAACTTAGTCTGATCTAATAATAGCATCAAGTTACTATGGATAACTCAGTTACATTTTTTTCTTTACCAAATGTTTGATCTTAGAGATTTTGTTTCCTTCTTTTACCATATGGCATATGTAGTATATATTAAAAGTAGAAGCTTAAGCAGCTTCATATGTTGGAAGCACATACATCAAGTCTACATGAATGAGATTTTTTGCCACCCTCTGGCTATTCTGATTTCTATGATAATACCTCTTGTCACCTGGGTGTGACATTGGCCTCAAATATTGAAGTCTGAGGTTGGCTAACAAGTGGGATGAATCTTAGCTGGATCAGGACAAGTGGTTCCCTAACCTCCCAACACTCCCATGTGTACCTTCAACTCTAGCCAAATACTCAATTCTTACTCATATAGACAACTGAAGTTCTGGCTCTGATTTTCTTTCTTTCTTCCCCCCTGCCCCCAAGCAAAACTGGTTTTCCTTATAGACCTCCACAGCAGATTAATCTCCACCTCTCTATGGCTCCCTTTGGCTACCTCCCATCTCAGACTCTGCAAGTGCCTCATCCTTTCTCGGAGGAGAGAGGAATTTCTGAGTCTGTTCACACTGCATGGAATCCAAAAGATGTTTAGGGGCATTATATCTGTGCTGCGTCTGATTGATGCATAGATGCCCCAGAAACTGCCAGGAGACTATAAGAGCTGGTCTCTTGAGAGATCTTCAAATGCAAAGTGAAATTTTGCCCAGAGCAGAAGTGTTTTGACAAAAATGCCTCAATGGATGTTTCCTTCTTTCTGCCCAATTCTTCTTCCCACAATTTTAGGAGGGGGCAAACAGCACAGGTTCTTTCCTCCATCTTCCTTCTAGCAAAGGTTTCTTCTAAGTCTTGTCCTTTCTTCTGATGGTGACATATACCTACGTAACTGTAGAGCATTATAGCTCATTGTAGGTGAAATTGTTTTCAACTCATTTTCTAAGAAAAGAAAACAAAGTACACTTAAAAAAATAATTTTCAAAGCATCAAACTTCTCATATCTTACCACTCATGAATCAAGTTTTTTAAGACTTTACTTTTGGTCCTGTTGTCATCTCTCTCTCTCTCTGTCTCTGTCTCTGTCTCTGTCTCTGTCTCTCTCTGTTTTCTTCTTTCTCACTTCTGCCAAATATCAGGCTACATGGCCAAGCCCATTCTTAAATATTCAGGTAGAGGTAGGTATTTTAAGAATAATAACAATGAAACATTTTGCTTCAACAAACAACCTAAATCTTACTACAATGGGAAACTGAAATTTTTAAAAAGAATGCAATGCAGTAGAGATATAATACATGTAAATGTGATATCCTATAGGAATAAAACACTTTCATGCAAAATCGCCTTGGAGGTTGGAGCTTTTCTTTCTTCCATTTTTACTTATGAGAAAATGATAACAAATCTTGCTTAAATTATAAAATGATAAGATGATAGAGTACACCATACCATATTTTGTGAAGTTTTCTGTGACATTATTTGAATAATATTAAGAGGACATTTATAAACATACAATAATTTACGAGATTAATGTTTAACTAATGACACAAACAAGTCAGAACTCTCATAGCATTTCCACTTAGACGCTTGCTAGACACATTAGGATGTCATTCTTCCCGTCACACAGTAGACTACTACAGCTTTGGAAGCTTGCAGACATGGGAAGGGGAGACTAAAGTTAAATAATTTCTATCAAGACGTTTAGAGGAGATACAATTTTGCTATGAAGAATCATTTCCCTCTATTTCTAGGATGTTTTGTAAAGATAATGCAGCATTTTCGCTACAAAGATAGGAAACATGAGATTCATTGTTCCCTTTCTCCCTTCGCCAACACCACCATCACTCCCCCAACACCTGTGGTAATATTTTACTTATTGGAAAGTAAGAAGTAGGAATAAGATATCCTTTAAGAATGTGAAGGATGCCAAGACCCTATGTAGCACCAATATCTGTGATTCTACATTATTCCTAATGATGTTCAGCAAGATTCTAGAGTTTATTTAGAGCCATCAAAACAACAAATTAACCTACATGCAGTTTGAAATTGATTTCTTTCACCCAATTCCAGAAATTACTTATTAATAGCCATTGTATATGATAAGTCCCAATTAATCAAAATTTTCCATGAACTGGAGTATCTTACTGGCCAACCATTTTGGATAAACGTAAGTCTACCTTGTTTTAAAAGACTTAAATATTTGAAATTATGTAAAAAATTCATGATGTTTAATTTTTAAATATTTTATCAAGATGTGTAGCATATCCTATGTATGACTAAAAGAACTGTCTAAGCAGTAAAAATTGAGCAATCCCCCAAATAAAAACACTACGTTTTAAGCTACCATGGCATCAAAACCAAACAAACTAGTAAATCTCATGTACATAGTCCATTTCTCAAAATCACAATCATGTTTTTTCAAAAAAATAAATTCAACTATTTGATAATTTAAGGTTTAAAGAAATGCTTTTGTTTTACTTCTTCATTCAATAAAATTTATTTGGCACATGCTATGTCCTAATATATTTATTGCTAAGTAAAACAAATTTATTCACTACTGTCATGGAGTTTATAGTCTAATGCAAGACACAGACCAAAGCAGGAAAAAAATAAGTAAATAATCTCACTTAATAATAAATCACATGAAGAAGATAAAGCTAGCTGATAAAGAATGGTAGAGCAGTCTCCAGGGAGGTCAGGGATAAAGTGTCTAGGTTAAATCATAAGGTCATCGAAGACTTCATTATGAAGGGAAGATTTGTGCTAAGACCTGAATGTCTAAGGATACAGTCATGAGAAAGTCTGGAACCAGAACATTTCAGGCTGGAGAAACAGCATTCTCAGGTAGAAATAAGCTTGACATGTTTTAAGAATTTAAAAAAAGGCAATGTGATTGAAGAACAGAAGTTAGGGTTGGGGGTAAGGGGCGCCGGAGGAGTTGAGTTAGAATAAATGTGGTCTGTGAATTGGGCAACCAGCCAAAACATGTAGACCCTGCATGCTGTGGTCAAGGAGATTAAATTTTGTTATAAAAGCACTAAAAGGCAATTAGAAATTTTTAAGCAGGGAATTCTCATAACATAATTTGAGTTTTTAAAAATATAGCTGTGGCACTGAGCACGGTAGCTCATACCTGTAATCCCAGCACTTTGGGAGGCTGAGGTAGGCAGATCACCCGAGGTTGGGAGTTCAAGAACAGCCTGACCAACATGGAGAAACCCGGTCTCTACTAAAAATACAAAAGTAGCCATGTGTGGTGGTGTGTGCCTGTAATCCCAGTTACTTGGGAGGCTGAGGCAGGAGAATTGCTTGAACCCAGGAAGTGGAGGTTGCGGTGAGCTGAGATCGTGCCATTGCACTCCAGCCTGGGCAACAAAAGCAAAGTCTCAAACACACACACACACACACACACACACACACACAGCTGCTGCCTGGAGAATGAATTGAAAGGGAGATAAATTCTGCCATAGATTCTAAAGGAACAATTGGGATAACAGAATTACCTATAACTGGTATGTTGAAATACCTGATTCATGAGATGAGATAAACACACAAGTGTATTTCTGAATATAAGTGTTGCCTTAAAACTTATACATTGGGGGTAATCTTTTGCCCTTGGATATAAATTTAGTCAGATCCCATAATCTCTGCTTCTTCTTAATCAACAGACATTTCCCTAGTGGCAAATACAATTCACCTATTACCAAAGTGCTTTAATCTTCATTCAAAATTAGAACTATTTGAGATAAGGAAAAGTTGTGTGGATCATGGTGGACAAAAGGCAGGGCTAGATTGCAGCTCCGACTCAGATGGACAGAGCAGCATGTGGAGGCTCGCGTCACAAATTTTAGCTCCAGATCGACTGCAAGAACAAGCCAGGAATCCCGAGAGGACCCATAGACCCTCGGAAGGAAGTGGACTGCTCCTGCAGGACCCGGGAGATACCCCAAATACTGTGAGGGCCCCAACTGTGGAAGGCGGAAAGGGAGATCCTCCTCTCCCAAACACACATCCCCACTGAGGAAACCGAAGGTCTGTTTGAGGGAGAAGTTTCTGACCTTACTTGGGGCTGAGTCAATCTACAGAGCCCAGTGTAATATAGGGGTAGAAGCAGCAGCAGGAAAGGCCCTGGGAGCTCACTGGGTCCCCAAACAGGCCATTCCTGCCTGGCACCACAGGGATCCTTCAGGAGAGTGGCTAGAGGAGCCTGGGGAAAGACACCACAAGGACAAGGAAATCTCCAGATAAACTTTATAACAATTTGAACCAGGCCAGAAGCCTCCTGGCCGGAACTTGAGGGAGAGTGTGAATCTGGCATGCAGACTCCATAGGCAGGGGAAGAACCAAAACCCTTTTCTTTTGCAACTGGGAGGCGGGTAACTTGGGGCAAGTTCTCAAGGGTGGCTCACCCACCACCTGGAAACAGACTCAGGGCTGTTAGGGAGAGTACCGTGGGAGTGAGACTGGCACATCGGATTGCGTGGGATTTGAGTGAGGCCTGTGACCGCTGGTTGTCCCCCACTTCCCTGACAACCTGCATGACTCAGCAGAGGCCGCCATAACCCTGGGTACACAACTCCATTGACCTGGGAACCTCACCACCATCCCCCACAGCAGCTGCAGCAAGACCCGCCCAAAGAGTCTGAGCTCAGACTCACCCAGCCTTGCTCCCACCTGGTGGGCCTTCTCTATCCACCCGGGTAGCTGAAGACAAAGGGTGTACAATCGTGGGAGTTCTAGGGCCCCACCCACCACCTGTTCCTCCCCATACTACCACATCTGACGCTCCCTGGAAAGCAGCAGCTCCCGGCAGGATGCCAACCAGCACAAAAATAGAGCATTAAACCACCAAAGCTAAGAACAGTTATAGAGTCCATTTCACCCCCATGACACCTCCACTGGAGATCCACAGACAGTTCACATCACAGAACTCTGTGCAGACAACCCCCAGTACCACCTCAGAGCCAGGCAGACTTGCTTGGTGGTTAGACCCAGAAAAGAGATAGCAATCACTGCAGCTTGGCTAACAGGAAGCCACATCCACAGGAAAAGTGGGGAGAGATATACACATGTATATCTCTTCACAGTCTTCTTGCCTTCCCTACAATTTGGGGGGGCACCCCACACTTTTTTTGTATCAATATGGCCAAAGGATCCAAAGATACGGACTATTTCTCTTTTAAATTTGGGTATGGCATTTATCTCACATTCACTTTGCAGACTGATGTTTATAATTGATAGCTCACTTAAAATAAAACAGAAGCTATAATTGTATTCCTGAGCTCACTTTTTAAGAACTTCACTTTAAGTAACATTTTGTTTGACTATCAGGGCCACATTGTTTTATTTCCACTATTTCATCAACAAACATAAATTTGTACATATTTTATGCTAAGCATACAGCTGTTTAAGAAAAAAAAAAAAAAGGACAGGCAAGTTCCTTATTCTAGTGAAGCAAATTTCCTAGTGGAAAAAAAAAATGTGTTATATGATAGATAAATACATAAGCAATATACCTTAAGATTATTACATGATCCCCAATGGCTATAAAGAGCATGAGAGCAGTGGCCCCTAGATGAGAAATGAGTGGTCAGAGGCCTGCAGTGGATGGGCTGGTCAAAGACAGTTTCTCTCAGCAGGTAAAACAAAAGTTAACGTATGAAGAATGTGGAGATGCATGTCATGGAAGAAACAAACAAATAGCATTCCAGGTCCAATGGAGCAGAAAGTACAAAGGCCTTCATATGGCCTCTGTAGTCTGGAAGAGATTTGGAGATTAGGGAGCCCATGTGCCAAACCACAGCCAGCAAGACGGAGAATAGTTTAGGATGAGATAGAGATCCTAGAATTTTTTTCCAATACTCAGTGGTTGGGAAGGTATGTAACATTCCTTTGTGAAATCTAGATTGACAGTGTGTCTCTTGTGATATAAACATTAATACATATAAAATGCATTAATTTCATTAGGAGAGGTAATTAGTGTCTGGCTTGATTTGTCAATGATCATTTAAACTTGGTCTTGAAAGAAATAGATCAACTTTCAGGAATATGATTCAATTCTTCGCTGAACAAAGAAACCCTGAAAACCCTTAGGGTGTTTAACTGTTTCTCTAATGCAGTGTGCTGAAGAAAGACAGCCCCTTGTGCTCAGAGTGAATTTGACTGCCAAAATCCTGCAACCAAAAACTTTGTGATTTGCCGAAGATTCGACTGTGAACAATTCAGATGGAAAAACTGGATAACTCACAGAGTAAAGCAATTTATAAAAGGCTTTCAAAAACTCTACATATTTAATCAAACAAATAGTTGTATATGATTCTTATAAAATAAGATCTATCTGGGAGATGGAAATTTTTGAAGACTACGCCTCAAACTAAGAAAGATCCCGATGCATATTCAATTTCACTGAAAATTGAATCCCAGCTTAAGTTTGCAAAAATTTTGGAACCAAGCCTAGAACAAGTTCCACGTGAGCCCCAAGGTGGAACTTCACACATCTCTTTAAATTTCTCTCTGACTAGAGCTATTGCTCCTCTGGGCCAAATTTCTGGATGAGAGGAAAGCATCTTGAGCATCAATGCACCTCTTATTTTATTCAGGCAAAATTATTCACTTCCTACTCTCAGCTCCCTTGACATTTGGCAAAGATCTGTTATTTTGCTTTTCCTATTGTAATCTAGTTAGTTGACCTTGTGTCTGTCCCTCTTTTCCCCTTTCCTTCCCTTTCAGTTTCCACCACTAGGTTATGTGCTTAACAGATTTTTAGTTCCCAGCCATGCTTCTTATGTTTAAAACTCAGTGTGATGGTTAATGTTATGTGTCAACATTGCTAGGCTGTGGTGCCCAGATGTTTGGTCAAATAGCAGATGTTGCTGTGAAGATCTTTTTAAAATGTGATTAACATTTAAATCAGTAGACTTTGATTAAAGAAGATTACCCTCCATAATAAGAGTGAGCCTCATTCAATCAGTTGAAGGCTCTGAGAGAAAAAGACTGAGGTCCTCTGAGGATGAAGGAATACTGCCTCCAAACTGCCTTTAGACTTGAAGTGCAACAGGAATTCTTTCCAGGGTCTCCAGCCTGCCAACCTGTCATAAAGATTTCAGACTTGCTAGCTCCCACAGCCTTATGAACTGAAGCCTTACAGTCTCTCTCTCTCTCTCTCTCTCTCTCTCTCCCTCCTCCCTCACCGCTCCCCCACCGCCAACACACACACACATACACATATTCTATTTTTCCTGTATCCTTGGAGAACACTGATTAATACACTCAGTAAATACTGGACAAGTAAAAGAATAAATAGATGAATAAGTTAGTGAATCGGTCATCAGTTGTCAATCTAATAAGAAGGCCATGAATTGAGGAGCATTAAATACAGAAGGATATTTCAGGTAAAGATTTACTATTATAGATGACTCCAAACTCCAAAAATTAAAGAAAATGAACATTTGCTAGACCTAAAAATTAAACCACAATGACAGCACTCCTTTTATCACTTAATGCTTCTTTGAAACAGAATTAAAATTACAACATATTTATTAAGGAGAATTACACTGTATTGAAAATTTGCTATGCCAGGCACTATGCTGGGTACTTAATGTGGATTCTTTCATGCAATATTCAAAATAATTCCAGTTTTCCTTTCAGAGTTGCAGATCTTTAGATATAGAACAATTCAGTAATATTTCACAAGGTAGGTGAATTAAAGTTTTGTGGTTTTCCCATGAGTCCATACTATAGCAATTTCTGTATTAACAAACAGTCACTATTGTTTAACTTTTTAATTAAAGTACAAAATAGATCCAAAGAACTGCAAAAATCCTAAGTGTACAGCTCAGAGAATGTCACAAGCTATACACATGCAGTTCAAGAAACAAAATATTATCAACATCCTAGAAGCACATTTCAGACAGTATAACTATAGTTCACCCATGAAGAACATGGGAGCTGGGACACCAACTCTTCCCTTGGAAATAGTCAAACATTTGCACATAATTTTGACTCATCCCAAACTTAATAGCCTGCTGTTGACTGGAAGTTTTACTGATAACATGAACAGTCAATTAACACATATCTTGTATTTCACAAAAAGTGCAAGTTTTCGTGCCTGCTGGAATAGCTGCAGGATGGCTTCATGAATTTCCTTTTCTTTTTTTTCTTATGATGGATTCATTAATCTTAAAGTGGCGGATGACAGCCCTGCAGACCCCAATCTAGGATATATATCTAGCAATTTAACTTTTTCTTGTAATGTCATGACTTTGCTCTCTTTCTTGGGAGCACTTCCAGCATTACTAGTGGCACTTCATATGGGTTCCATGGTGTTATTGAAGGTTTACGGTATTTCAACTAAACATGATGAAAAACACACAAGAACTGTGAGAGATCACTTTTTACAGTGATAAGTAATTTACTGGAGAGGCAAACCGCTCATGCAGGGAAGGTTAGCATCACACAGTGCTCTAAGGAATACTTGCAACACTTGGGCTCACTGCAAGAGCAATAGGAGGTGACTACAAAATTATTACAGTAGTATAGTATGTACTACAGTTAATTTTATGCAGTTATGATTTAATATATTGCATCTTTACATTTGTTTACATCTCTCTCAACTGCCAGTGGCACCACATAGAGTCTGTGTTTGTGTCATACATTTTGATAAATTTTAACTTCTTATAATAGATTTGTGTGTAGTCTATGGTAGTAAATGATAAAATAGACTCATATTTACATATATTTTATGCATTCATGACATACCTAACTTTTTCTTATTTTTAAAATATTTCTAGGCTATGAGGTTCATCTGCTATTTTTTCAAATTGTTGCAAATCTTCAAAACATTTTCTAATATATTTACTTTTAAAAATTCATGTATAATTTTTATAAAACACAAAATCCTTAATGTGGAAAGTTTTGTGGGTTACTTAAAACTTTATCTCTGGTAATTTTAAATCTTTCTTTTTTCTTTATTTAAATAAGGATGAACTAAGACTTAGGACAGGCTCCTACGATATACCTTGATATTGGAAAAGAAAATGAAACCCAGATGCAGAAGTCGTGAGTTCAAAGCTAAGTTCTGCCCATTACCAAACATAATGTTATAGACTAAATGCGTGTGTGCTTGCAAATATCGTATGTTGAAACCTAATCCCCAGTGTGATGTTATTTGAAAGTAAGGCCTTTGAGAAGTGATCAGGTGATTAGGAATTCATGTCCTTATAAAAGGGCCCAGAAAAACCCTCACCCCTTTTACCCTGCGACGACACAGTGAGAGACAGTCCTCTATGAACCAAGAATCAGGGACTCAAGGCAGCTTCCTCATCGGGTGCCTTGCTCTTGGACTTTCCAGTTCCAGAATCACAAGAAATAAATTTATCTGGTTTTGAAGCCACCCAGTCTATGGTAGTTTGTTTTGAATAGACTAAGACACATAACTTCCCGTAAAATATTTCACCTATTTAAGTTCAAATGTCTTCATCTACTGAATGAGTGTATTGAACTAAGACAACAATTTTTGTATTTTGTTTTAAACTGAGTTCCTTGGAGCCTCAGAGATTCTTTTATGGGGTATGGGTAAAAAAGAGGTGTGTGGATATTGGAAAGCTGGGTCTCATCAACAAGGAACTGAACTAAAGGACAGGTCTCAACAGGACTGTAAAATTGGTTGATTGGGAAGAATAGCACAATCTTTTGACAGCCTCCAGGTTTTACTTTTATACACTTCCTCCTCTTTCACAGTTCTAATAACTATCCTGTCGACATACTACCTTTAAGAACATTGATATTTGGCACTTTGGGGAAAAGTGCTCAGGGGAACAGCAAATCAGTTCTGCTTTCATCTGTCACTCAGACTGGATGACTGGGATAAATTTTTATCATATGAGTCTGTTATTTTTTATTTCCCCTTTCCTTTTCCCTGTCCATTTAGTATCTTAGCACCTAGTGGTAGGTAGCAGGAGGAGGTAGTGGTGGTGGAAGCCCCAGTATCTCCAGGTGGGATTCTGAACTGAACCAGCTTCAGGCATACCTAAGTTGGAATTGTGACTGGAAATGAAGGATTGCATGTGCTTTACAAATCTCTTATGCCAAAGAACTAGAATCTCAATAAGATCTAGACATAAATTTTTAAAAACTTTTACAAATTGCAAGATTTCATTTTAATTCATCCTAATTGAGAAAAAAACATAGCTCAAAATGATAATGTATTCAAATGCTTCTTTATTACCTAATTTGTTTGAATCGAGCTAAGCAGAGAGTACATTATTAATCCTTCATCCAGATATTTCAAATTCAACTTGGGAGCTAATATAAGGATGAATGCATTCTAGCATAGATAGAAAAAAAATACATTGTAAGTTAAACACATTTTTGTCATATTTTACAGCAGCAGCATATCTTCTTAAATTTTTACACAAATAGTTTAGTGGAAATAGCCCATTTATGATGGGATTATCTTTTTCTTGTTTATAAACTTCTTCCTATTACTTCTAAAGTAAATTTAAAACATAAAAATAAGAGGTTCAAAATTAGAGACCCAAAACAATTTGTTTGTAATAATAATAATAATTTATTCAAAAAGCTTCTTAAGGCTGGGCACAGTGGCTCATGCCTATAATCCCGCCATATCGTGAGACTGAGACAGGAGGATTGCTTGAGTCTAGGAGTTCAAGACCAGCTTGAGCAACAAAGGTAGACTCTGACTCTATAAAAAATTTAAAAATTAGCCAGGTGCAGTGGTGTGTACCGCAGTTTCAACTATTTGGGAGGCTGAGGTGGGAAGATTGCTTGAGTCTAGGAGTTTGAGACTGCAGTGAGCTATGATGCCCCTGCAGTGTACTCCAGCCTTGGAGAAAGAAAAGAAAAGAAGGAAAAGAGGAGAGGAGAGGGGAGGAGAGGGAAGGGGAGGGGAGGGCAGGGGAGGGGAGGATGGATGGGGGAAGGGAGGGGGGAAAATTTTTTATTTATTTCTTATTTATTTTTATTCCAATTATATTGTCTTATTTTTCTTTCCACATTTCATACATTTCTTACCAAAATCTACAATGGTGGAATCTATTCTCTGTAAACATTTAAGCAAACCAAAGTAAGTAATTGGCCTAGAATTCCCACTCCTGAACTCCCTGCCCACTTATCATTTAACAAATATTGTTAATCTGATATGTTTTTTCGTTACCAGTAATACACACACACACACACACACACACATAAACATTTAAGGCATGTTGCTATTTTTATCAAATATAATCATACACTTTAAATTATTCTTAACTTGTTGGTTGCTTGCTTTGTTAAAAAATGTACAGTATATAATATTGAAGTATCTTTTTTTTGTAATAGTTTAATAATATTGTGTAAGATTTTTATACCACTTTAATGATGAATACTGAAGACATTAAAATTTTTACCCATATTGTTTCAATAAACTAATGTTGCAGTATACATCTGTATATCTGTATGCCTATTTATCTCTTGATACATATAGTTCTGTGTGTGTATATATATATATATTCATATATGTATCTCCATTTTTCTCTCTCTTTTCTCTCTATAAATCGATATACCTGTATTCATGTATGTTCTCTTTACTTCTATATGAAAGAGTCACAAAAGTAAGACTTATGGAAAAAATTATAAGGTGGCAGGTCTTTTTTTAATGTTAAAGATAAAGGCAATTTACATTCCATAAAAGCTATAGCAATAATTATTTCTATTAGCAATGTACAAGAGTGTTCATTTCCTCAAATTGCCATCAAAATTGAAGGTTGTATTTCTATTGGTATTCAAAATGATGGGTAGATAAAATAAAATATGTCTCATTCATATAGAAATTATTTAAAAATTGTTTAGATCCCCATCACATATTTTTTGGCTATAGATTTTCCTCAAATTTAAATTGATTACTGAAATCTTTTTCCAAATACGAAGCAGATTTATCTTTTTCTTAGTGCTTTGAGGCATTCTCTGAACAACTAGGGATATTAAATCTTTAACTATTATATAGATTTTAAATATTGATTCTTCAATTACTTGCTCCATAACATTCTATGGGAATTGTTTCCCATACCAAAATAGAATAGCATAAAATAATATAACTAGACTTAGGTAGTAAAATACGTCTACCTTTCCTAAGTTGCTTTTGTTTTTTCCATTATTTTTTCTAGTCACTCAACAAAGTCATACAAATTTTCCGATGATATTTTCAGTGTTGAATATTTTATATTTATGTATTTAATTCCATGAATGCAAAGTCCTGATTATAAAATTATACATCTTAGTGTAAGTTATTATAATAGTTATTAACATTCAACATATACAAGGTATCTAGTTGATTAGAATTTTTAAATTAGAATTCATTTTTACTCTAATTCTAACTTAGAGTTACAATGGTAGATTACAAAATAGACTTTAATATTGCATATTTGAAAATAACATTTATTTTATTTGCTTGTTATCAGGTAGTGGGTGTTAAGCTTTTCCTTAACACCCACTACCTGATAATACCTGTTCCTATATACGTCTGAATTATTGGTAAGTGAGCTGAAATAAAGTAGAGATTATATTTAAAGCTGTGATAAAAATTGAAGCAAATCGAAATGAAAATAGATAACAATCTTTCAATCATTCAGTAGTAAGGAAAACACTTTTATGAGCCTTTTCTTCTGCAGCTGTATTATATAGCAAGAAACACGTAATCTTTTGAATCATCCTTTTTTTTTTTTTTTTTTTTTTGAGATGGAGTTTCGCTCTTGTCGCCCAGGCTGGAATGCAGTGGCGCGATCTGGACTCACTGCAACCTCTGCCTCCTGGATTTAAGTGATTCTCCTGACTCAGCCTTCTGAGTAGCTGGGATTACAGGAGCCCACTACCACATTCGGCTAATTTTGTACTTTTAGTAGAGATGGGATTTCCCCATGTTGGTCAGGCTGGTCTCGAACTCCTTACCTCAGGTGATTTGCCCATCTCGGCCTCCCAAAGTGCCGGGATTACAGGCATGAGACACCGCACCTGGCCAAAACATCCTTTTTTATAGAGACTTTATCAACTCTTCCATATTACAGGTACCACTGATACTTCTGACCCTTGTTTTTCCATGCTTTTTGTTTGTTTGTTTGTAAATTTATTTTTCTGCGTTTGTTTGTTTGCTTTTTAGGAGCTCAAGGTGGCTCACCATTCTTCATTTACTACTATTTCTGATCCAACCTCAAACATTATTCAACTTTTATAGAAAGGAACATATGAAAATAGCTAGGCTAATCATATCACCCAACTTTACTGTTTAACGTGGAGAAAATTGTGGAAGTTAAAAAAATAGTATTGTATAACTTTGAAGTAAAAAAAGGAGTTTCTAAACCTGACATCCTGAAGCCATAAAAAAAAATATATAGGAAATTTAACTACATAAAATTTCAAAACATATGCATGTTAAAGATACACAGAGTATTGCAAGTCGCAAATAACAAAATATGATTTATAACACATATGATAAAAAACGAACACAATTTGTTAACATAGAAGAATCTCTTGCAAAGATATTTTTAAGAGAAAAAAATAGAAAAACCTGTTGGGAGCAGTGGCTCACGCCTGTAATCCCAACACTTTGGGAGGCCAAGACGGGCAGATCACGAGGTCAGGAGTTCGAGGCCAGCCTGACCAACATGGTGAACCCCACCTCTACTAAAAATACAAAAATTAGCCAGGTGTGGTGGTGGGCGCCTGTAGTCCCAGCTACTCGGGAGGCTGAGGAAGGAGAATCGCTGGAACCTGGGAGGCAGAGGTTGCAGTGAGCCAAGATCACGTCATTACACTCCAGCCTGGGCGACAAGAGTGAGACTGTCTCAAAAAAGAAAAAAAAAAAAAAGGAAAGAAAAGAAAAAGAAAAACATGTTATCAGGCATAAATGTAAAATTTACAGAAAAAGAAGCACATGATAAATCTATAAGATTTTGCTCAATCTCATGAAAATAAAATGAATAAAATTGTAAATAGCTTTTCAGATACTACAGTAGAAAAATCACTTTTTTACATTATTGTTGTGAGTATAAATTAGTGAAAATTATTGACAGTGCCTTGAAAATACCTATAAAAATTTTAAATATGCAAAACTTTTTGTATAAGCAAATTCAATTTTAGAAATTTGGTCTAGAGACATAAATCACATAAATATATGAAAATATAGCTACAAATATGTTTGTTACAAACTTACTGTAAACATATAAATTTAAAAATAACCTAATTATCCATTGATAAGTTAAAGAAATAATGATTCATTGAGATCTTTCCAGGAACCTAAAGATTATTGAAAGTGAAATATTCAATCCCACAGTGAACCTCAACATCAAACAGACAGAAAGTGACTCTACCATTGGCTAACTGATCTCAGACAAACTTCCCCATGAGGGCACATAGATGACATGGGAAGATTTAGAGCATGAAATAGCAGCTACCTTATGTTCCATAGGAGCCTTGTGAGTTTTTCTGAATTTTACCTGTCAGATAAGTCATTCTTATATAGGGGTGAACTGAGCAGGGGTAAAAAGAAAAGAGAAAGACAGAGATTGAAAAGTAGTAAGGTTATAATTTTTAAGAATCTCTCTTCATCAAAATCTGAATTCTGAAAGAAGTGTCTCTATGAATAGTAAGCCCTTTTTTTTACGAGTTCATTTTTAATGACAGTAAATTTAATTTGTTAAAAAGAAAAGGGCAATTTGCTTAATAGAATGGTACTTTCTGGACTTAGAAAAAAAGAAATCTAGAAAGAAATGTGCAAGTTTTCATGTGATGCATTTATATTTGTAAAATCATAAATATAACCAGAAAGATCCATGCAAAAGCAGGAGATGATTATAATTGAGAGAACACGGAGTCATATGGCTTAAGGTGAGAGGAAAAACTTAGAGGATATAAATAATAAAAGGGAATTTAAAGAGAAGATCGAAACCTAAAGTAAATGGAGGATATGTTATTATAGCTTTGAAATAGATGAGTGAAAATTAACCTCCTGATTTGATTTTTCATTCCCACTCTCTTACCCTCTATACAGAATAGGTTTTGTGTCATAATTCATCTTCCTAAAATCTTAATAAAAATTGGATTGGTTTATACTTGGGCTTAATAGACAAAAGATCTTTAGATTGTGCTATTGGATTCCTAAACAAAGAGTTAATTTTAGGAATATTTGTTGCAAGGATGAAGATCTTACATTTTTCACATATTCTTGAATGATAGCTACTTTAAGTGGCTGTGACATATTTTACACCCAATCATGTGACTGTTTAAAAATACTTAGTCTGCCATGTAGTTAACCTAACATATTAAACATATACTATGATATAACACCAAGGATCAGATTGTCAAATCTCACTCATATGAATCAGAGATCTAACCTAGTCCGATAGCTTTAGTAAATCATTTAGATTCTATAAATAATCACAAGCCTAGACAAACAAGGAAAGATCTGGGATAATATATGTAACTACATTACTTACACAGAGGAGAATTGCCTGGGCCAAGAAACAGCTCCACTTTCTATTCAGATAGTTACATGGCTTCTGAGACATTTCCAGAGAGCTGTCCCATAAATACGAAGATTTGTATTTGTTTACCATGAACCTATTGTAGACAATTTGCTAAAAGCATTCCATAGATACGGACTCTTTCATAAGCAAGTAGTGAGTCGTTTGCTTGTCAAGAGTTCTATCATTAACATATTTGCAGCGTTAATTGTAACTTGTTTATTGTAATATTTAATTTTATTTTTGGAGAACAGACAGTAATACATTTGTTATCCTAATAGGTTAACGGGCCTATTTTTTAGTTATCAGTATCTTAAAATACCTGTATTTACTAATTTATAAATGTACATGAGCTTTTAACATATTGGGGTCATAACTAAGAGCAAAGAACCAGAGTGAGTTACACAGTAATAGTCTAGTGAGGCCAAGTGCAATTTCAGGATTTATACGAGTTTATAATTGACAAAGGCTGTATTTTTTTCTACCGGTATTCGTATTTAGCCTAGGACTAGGGAACTGTGCTAAACAATATGGTGTCTTGTGCCTGACTAAGATAACTATTAAATACAGTGAATAGACAAAAGAATAATAATGCTAATGTAGTAAATGTAGGAAGGCATTAATGTAGTCAAGATTTTATAGTCATTTTATAGGCTATTGTCTATCCAATAAATATGTAATGGCCTGACAGATTCTTCCTGCCTGCTGCACAAACAAAATCAGTTCGCTGAGATGATAGCATTGCAGTAGAAGGAGTTTAATTGACTTGAGATTGGCCATGCAGAAGAACTGGAGTTATCACTGAAATCAGTTTCCGGGAATGCCTGGCAGTTAGGGTTTTTACAAACAATTTGGTGGACAGAGTCTAGGGCATGGGTGCCACTGATTAGTTGGGGCAGAAATCGTAGAATTTGTGAGAAATAGTCCCTGTGCTGCTGTGTATGCCTCTGGGCGGAGTAACAGATTAGTTGAGTCATGAGTCTGGGCGGGATCAGTCTGAAAAACATCTTTAAAAAAAAAAAAAAAAAAGAACAATCCTAGATGTTATCTATAGGAGCAACTGAGAAAGTCACAAATCTTGTGACCTCTGGCCTGATTACTCCTGCCTAGTAAGGGATTGTAGAAACTACACCTGTCTTGTGACCTCTCATCAGTCTTACAAAGGCAATTTCAATACTCAAACAGGGAGGCAATTAGTTATACAGCGGGACTATTATTATTCTTATTTCAAAATTAAACTATAAACTAAATTCCTCCCAAAGTAGCATGGCTTATGCTGAGGATGACCAAGGAAAGCTTGGAGGTTAGAAGCAAGATGGGGAGTCAATGGTCAGATTTCTCTTACTGTCATAATTTACCAAAGGCAGTTTCAGATGTACATCTATGGTATCATACTGTTAACATTTTATATGTCTTTGATGTATCTCTAATACGATAGTAAGAAAACATCTGTCAAAAGAATTGTTCACAAAATATTTGTTAAAAGCAAAAATAAATAGATCTTTGAACAATTTTGAAAGTTCAGATGTCAAAACTAATCAGAAATTTTAAAATTGAAATTTAATCTATTTGTCTCTGATATAGTCCATGCATCTTGGCTACTACTGCACCAGAAGGTATACTGATCACCTACTGCCAGATGAAAGGCTCATTCATAAAAAGTGTACTTTGGATATTTTAATATATTGTATTTTGTATTCTGTTGTTGTTATCAGAGAACTTAGTTTATCTGTCTTCAAAAGCATGATTAGGTAGCATGTCACTCGTCTCTTAACTCAAACCTGGATAAAATTGGACAGTACTGAAATGATTAACTCTAGTTGTTTCTGATAAGGTTTCCCATATTTTACACAGACTTGAACTGTCGTATGACTTTTTACTAACTTGACATATTAAATTCAAATATAAGCTAATGATTACTATTTCAATTACTTAAATATATGTAGACTTTATAAAAATTGGACTGAATTGTTATAATTTAAACTTAATCCATTAGAAAAATTGCTGTTCTAATTAGTGACGAAGTAACAAATTAAGATATAAAATGTGATACGTACTTTGAAATCTAACTTAATGGGTAATTGCTAATCTAATTAGCACATGCAATAAACTTTGTGAAATGTTACATCTGGGAAAGGAGAAAAAATGCAACAATACTAACAAAAGGAAGAATAATAAATATATTTAATTGGCCTACTTGCCATCTAAGACCCAATCTTATAAATAGGAAGCTCCTTTTAAGAGATAATGTAAGCTGTGGTGATTCAAAATCTGTCTTGTATCTTACAGTCTATCATAGGGGTCAACATTTTGTTATATAAAGAATAAGATGTGGATATCTGTATTGTTGGTGATAATAAATGTGAAAGTTTATCAATAAAGAAAAAAATAAAAGGATATATTGGAGAGCAACTATTCCCTGATAGGTAATGGTTGCTGAGAAACACTTTAGAATATTTCTAACACAGGTCTTAAAAAATTCTGAAGCCACCATTTTCACAAAACACATAGAATTAATCATCTATATCTATTATGTTAACATATAACAACTCTGTATGCTCTTTCTATGAGATATTACACATATCTACAATGTCTACAAATTCTTTGTTAAATGTCTCTTTACTTGAAAATCAGGTTCAATAACTTGCTCTTTAATGCTGTCTTGTTGACGGTAGACAGTAAAAAGGGCATGAATGACTAAATGTTTTTCTGTTGCAAAACTGTATCTTCTCAGTTTTGTGACCATTGAAACTCAGGCAATTTACTCTCTGATAAATTGGGATTACTTTCTACATCAAAGTTGCTGGGGATACAACGTCAAGCAAGGCAGACAAGACTCCTGGCTCCATCTAGCTTACACGGCAGTGGAGGAGGAGTACAACAAACTGATGTCTAATATAATGTCAAAAAGTGATGAATGCTAGGAGAAAAATAAAGCACAGTGAGAGGATTGCTACTTTGATAGGATGGTCGTGATAGATTTCTTTTTGGAGGTGGCATCTGAGAAATAACCATAGTGATATGAGGGAAAGAACCAATCACATGGATTTTGAGGTAAGAATTTTCCAGAAAATAAATATCAGTTGTAAAGAACCTATGATGGGATGTTTGATTTGTTCATGTAACAGTAAGGTGATCAGTGTGCTACCATAAATAATGGTTGATGATACAGTTAGAAAAGTAGCAAGGAAATAATCACATAAGTTGGTATATTTTGGGGGAATGCAATTTATGTAAGGAAGCTTATTTATGTATTTATTATATAGTCTTAGTGGCCATGGAAAACAAGAAATATTTTGTACATAGAAAGCCTATATACAAAATCAGATAGAACACAAATATCCTTCCTTTGCTATTTGCATATACTGCATTTCCTTTTTTTTCCTAGGCATGTTTGGGGAACATAGGAGGGTTTTGGTTGGGGAGATTACAACTCATAGTTTAAAGGAATCATCTGATTGTTGTAAGAAGGGTCTACTGGGGCTGGGGACAAGAATATAAACAGTTTGGAATCAATTGCAATAATCAAGGTGAGAGATTTTGGTGACCTTGCTCCAGAGTTGCAGTTCCTGAGGGAGTAACAAGTGGTAAAATTTGGAGCATATTTTGAGGTATAGCCAAGAAATTTCGCTGTTTGGTAGGATTCAAGATTAAAAGTAATAAAATTAGAATATCATTGTGATATAGTTGTGAAAGAGAGAACTCAAGGATTTCCCCTTGCTTTTAGCCTCAGCAATAGAAAGAATAAAAATTGTCATTCACTATGATAGGGAAGACTTAGGGAAGATAAGTTGTTTCATTGGGTGAGTGGGGACAAATTTGATTTTAGATATATTCATTTTAATTTTCTTTTTAACCAACCAAGATAATATGTTGAGTAGATGATCAGATATATTGGCCTAAAAGTGGGAAATCAAGGCTGAAGAAATATATTTGAGAGTGTACCACATTTGAGCATGGGACAATGTGTAAGCCATAGGATTGGACGGATTACTTTGGCAGTATATGCAAATAACAAAGGGAGGATATTTGTGTTCTATCTGATTTTGTATATAGGCTCTCTATATACAAAATATCTCTTGTTTTCCATGCCCACTAAGACTATATAATAAATAAATAAATAAATAAATAAATAAATAAGCTTCCTTACATAAATTGCATTCCCCAAAAATATTATATCTTCTGTAACTGTGGGCTTTTATATATAGTGTGGATAACGTATTTGATAATAGTGTAAGAAGGATGCACTAGTTATCTATTCCTAGTATACTTTTTCTCAGATATTTGCATGACTCATCTCTTTAGAAAAGTATTTCCCATTGTTTCTCAAGTTATGATGGAATAACTGAAATTAGACTTGCCCCTCTGAAGTAAACAACTAGAAAGCTGAACAACAGTCATAAGTCAACTGTTTTCAAGCATTCAATAAAAAAACACTGTGGTCTTTGAGGGAAGAAAAACACATGAGGTAAGCCTTATATTCACATCAGCTGTCTGCCTAGGGACACTCCCCACAATGCTATGCAGGGAGATAGAATTTAAGCACAGAACCTTATTCTCACTGAGCTAAGAAGACAGATATCAGTTGCAGTAATAGAAGAGGCTATATTTTTAGGGTAAAACCAAAGAGAAGTGAGATACATAGAGGACGTGGTAAGCAAAATTTTATAATGGCCCTGAGACCCTGTCCCCTGGTGTACACAACTGTATACATCCCAGGACTTCGAATATGATGAATTTTACTCCAATGATTAGGTTTTGTTGTATGGCACAGTTGACTTTGAATAAGATAGATTATTCAGGATGAGCCTAACCTGGTTAGGTGAGTCCTTTTGTCTTCTCCAAATAGTTGCAGAGGACGTTCTTTCCAGCCACGTTGTTAACTGCCCATTGAGGTCACATGGCAAGGAATGCAGGTAACTTCTAGGAGCTGAATGTAGCCACTGGCTGACAGACAACAAGGAAATAGCGACCTCGGTGCTCTAGTCTCAAAAAGCTGAAGTCTATCAATACCCTGATTTAGTTTGGAAGTATTCTTTCACCAGAGCTTCCAGAAGGGAACATAGCCCTGTCAAAACTTTGATTTTAGCCTTTTAAGAAGCCGAGGTGAGGACCAGCTACTCTGTGCCTTGTCCTCTGAGCTTCAGAGCTGTCACTTAATAAATGGATGTTATTTTAAGCTGCTAAATTTGTGGTAATTGGTTTCACAGCAGTAGAAATGTAATAGAGAAGTGGACATCAAAATCTCTGAGGGTTTCCTACAGGTCATTTGTCAAGAGCTTAGCTGTTCATCAGCAGGAAACATTCTTTGAGGACTAAGTAACAGGAGCTATTGCTTGAGTAAGAGTTGAACTGAGATAGCATAGGTCACACAGTGCTGAGAAGTAGTGAAGTTCTGGCCCAGCCAGAGTAGAGAGAATTCCCTGAGCACCTAGCCCTTTCAGTGACACCCCAGAGAATTTACAGATCAGTAATGAGAAATGCTTACTGCATGAAAGGCACATCTTAGGACTAAGAACAAAATGAAACTGTCATTTACAAAGAATAGGGCCAAGTCTGGTGATATCAATGGATCTCCCAGTAATTTAACTGCTTTCTAGAACCATATTCAATACCCATAAAAGAAGACTAGTTAAGCAAAACTCAGTGTCATAACATTGACAATATCCATGTAATTAAAACATTCACTAAAGGCAAAGAAGCATGAAAATGTCAAAACAATCAAGAGAGAAAAAAAGCTGCCAAAAGAAATCTATGAGAAAAAGACTCAAATATTAGAACTGGTAGACAAAGAGTTTGAATTGTAAGTATAATTATGAGTAAGAATGCAAAGGAAAAGAAAAACATCTAAATAGAAAATCTCAGCAATGATATGAAAAATGTTAAAAGAACAAAATGAAAATATTAATATCTAAAAAATAAAGTACTTCATTTGATATGAAAAACTGCGTTAGATAGGTTTAACAACATACTAAAAACTATAAAATGAGTGGTCAGTTAATGTGAAAACAGAACAATAGAAACTATTCCAATATTAAAAGAAAGAGAAAAAAAGGAACAAATAAATAGGTACTCAGTACCCTGTAGGAAAATCTCAATTGATCCAACATACATATAATTTGCATTCCTAAAAAAGAGACTAAAATACTTTGGAAATAAAAACATTATTTGTAGGGGAATACATAATTGCCCAAATTTTCTGAAATCTTTTTTAAAAATGTCAAGTTACAGATCTAAAAACCTACTAAGAAGAAAACAACACCTAGATGTATCATATGCAAACCTATGTTAAAACAGCCAGAAAATAAAAGAAGAAAGGGGAAAAAGACACATTGTATATAATATTTGACTGACTCCTCATCAAAACAATAGAAAGACCTGTTTAAAGTGTGTAAATACAGAATTCTATATTGTATAAAAATGATGCTGAAATTAAAACATTTTGAGATAAACAAAAAATGAAAAAATATGTTAGTACTACACCTGAACTAAATGAACTACAATAAATGCTAATGGAAAGTTTTTCAAATGAAACTCAAATCTTATAAAATAATAAATATGTGAGTATAAAAAATAGTTTTCTTCTGTTAATTTCCTTAAAATACACTGTTTAAAGCAAAACTGATAACATTATCTTATGATGGTTAGAATGCATACAAAGGTAAAATTTATGGCAAAAATAACAAAAATTTAGAGAGGCATAAATGGAGTTATATAAGATTCTTACATTGTATGTGAAGTGGTACAATATTTACTCTAAGCAAACCATAATATGTTAATGATGCATATTGAAATAACTAGAGAAACCACTACAAAAAAATTAGAGTTACAGTTATAAAGCTTTCAGAAGAGTTAAAATGGAAAGAAAGGAAGAAACAACAGCAGAATTAAAATTTTTAAATATGGGACAAATAGAAATCAAATACCAAGATTGTAGCTCTAAATCAAACCCTATCAATATTTGCTTTAAGCATAAATGTACTAAACACTGTAATTATGAGACAGAGATTATCAAACTGTATACAATACGGATGCCCAACTGCACTGTATTCACAATAAATACATTCAAAATTTGAGATAAAGATGTGGGAAAAGAAAAAATACAGAAAAAGACATACTATCCTAACAGTTTGTTTAAATAAATTTATATCAGACATAAGGTACTTTAAGACAAGGGAATATTTACAGAGATAAATATGCATATTTCAAACTATAAAATGACACTATTATAAGGAAAATATAACCTTTTAACTTAGTGGACCTAAATAACAGAATTTCATGAAACAAAAACAGAACTAAAGAAAGAAATACAAAAATATAAAATCCTAATTGGAGGTATTAATGTCATATTTTAATAATTTGTAGAGCAACTACTAAAAAAATCAGTAAAAATATTAAAACTTTGAATCATCAACCGAATTGATTTAGTTGATATTACAGAATACTTCACCCTACAACTACAGCATGAACATTTACTCATTTTTTACCTACACGTGTATTATTCACCAAGATAAACAATATAATGAGTCATAAAATGGGTCTCAATAAATTTCAAAATACTGAAAATATACATAGTGTGTACTATGATCATAACCAAAAAAAATTCAAAAATCAGTGTCAATCAAATACCAAAACATTCCTATTTTTTAAAATTAAATAATACACTGCTAAATCATTCATAAGTCAAAGAAGAAATCCCAAGCAAAAACTTTTTTTCAAATTGAACGGTACTGAAAACACCACATATCAAAAATGCAGCTATTGAAGTACCAAATGTAAATATACAGCTTTACATACTCCTGTTAGAAAAATAAGGTGTAAAATCAATATTCTAATCTTCCAATTTAAAAATTGAAAATAAGAGAAGAAAATAAAACTGAGTAGAATAATAAAGGTAACAGGAGAAATCAATTACAGATAAATGAGGAGAAAATTTAAAAAGAATGAAAAGGAAAGCCTCAGAAACAGGGAAAATTATTGACAATAATACCTCTGATATATACACATATGTATTATATCATGTATTGCATACCCAATAACATCCTACTGTATTTTGACTTTCTCAAAATCTTAATATCCAGAATCTTAATTACCATAATATGCCAATATGTCTTCTTTTCAAATTCTTGCTAAATATTTCCTATGATGCCAACTTAAAAAAAAATAGATTCAGCAGGTATAAGCCCAGTTTTTGTTGCATTAATATATTGCATAGTGATGAACTCTAAATTTTTAGTGTACCCATAAGCCAAATCATGAACATTGTACCCAAGAGATAATTTTTCAACCCTCACTCCTTCCCACCCTCCCCACTTTTGGAGTCGCCATTGTCTATTATTCCCCTCTGTATGTCCATGTATACTGGCTTAGGATACTGGCTTCTAGCTCCATCCACGTTGCTACAAAAGACGTAATTTCATTGTTTTTTATGGCTGCAGAGTATTTCATGGTGTATATATGCCACATTTTCTTTATCCATCATCCATTGATGGGTGCTTATGTTGATTCCAAAACTTCACTATTGTGAATAGTACTATGATAAACATACAAGTGCAGGTGTCTTTTTTATATAATTTTTTTTCCTTTTTTTTTTTTCTTGAGACAAGGTCTTGCTCTGTCATCCAGGCTGGAGTGCAGTGGTGCAATCATAGGTCACTGCACACTTGAATCCCTGGGCGCAAGCAAGCCCTCACACCTGAGCCTCCCAAGTAGCTGGCACGACAGGTGTGCACCACCATACTTGACTAATTTTTTAACTTTGTGTAGAGACGGGGTGCTACTGTGTTGCTCAGGCTGGTCTCAAAGTCATAGGCTCTGGCAGTCATCCCACCTGGGCCTCCCAAAGTGCTGAGGTGACAAGTATGAGCCACTGCACCCAACCTATATAATGATTTCTTTTTCTTTGGGTGGATATCTAGCAGAGGAATTGCTGGGTTGAATGAAACTGCTATTTTAGTTCTTTGAGAAATCACCATACACTTCCCATAGAGGTTTTACTAGTTTATATTACATATTGTACTAGTTTATACGTGTCTCCTTTTCTCTGTATCCTCATCAACATCTATGCTTTTTTGACTTTTAGTAATAGCCATTCTGACTGGTGTAAGATGATATCTCATTGTGGCTTTAATTTGCATTTCTCTGATGGTTGGTGATGTTGAGTATTTTTTCATATATTTGTTGGCTGCTTATATGTCTTCTTTTGAAAAATGTCTTTACATATCCTTTGCCCACTTTTTTGTTTCTTTTTTTTTTTGAAATGGAGCCTTGCTCTGTCCCTCAGGCTGGAGTGCAGTGGCATGATCTTGACTCACTGCAACCTCGTCATCCTGGATTCAAGTGGTTCTCTTGCCTCAGCCTCCCTAGTAGCTGGGACTATAGGCACGTGCCACAATGCCCAGCTAATTTTTTTTTTCTTTTTTTTTAGTAGAAATGGGGTTTCACCATGTTGGCCAGGCTGGTCTCGAACTCCTGACCTCAGATGATCCAGCCGCCTCCACCTCCCAAAGTGCTGGGATTACAGGCATGAGCCACTGCACCCTGCCTTTTAACCACTTTTTAATTAGGTTATTTGGTTTTCTTCTTGTTGAGTTGTTTTGAGTTCCTTGTAGATTCTGCATATTTGTCCTCTGTCAGATGCATAGTTAGTAAATATTTTCTCCCATTCTGTAAGTATGTTTATTCTGTTGATTATTTCTTTTGCCGTATAGAAGCTTTTTAATTTACTTCGGTGCCAAATTTTTTATACTTGGTCCCTACATTTTTGTAACCCATTTCTTTCCTGGATCCTGCCACATACCAAGGTTAGAGGGACTATAGTGAACATCCATTGTTTTTGCTATGCAGCACCTTCTGATAACAACTTTTCAATTTTTTCAGTCCATTTTGTTTATCTTAGAGTTCTGTCCATCTGTCATTCTGTATGACTTAGACCTGGAAATTTGGAGCATTTATTTGCCTGGTCACTGTGATGGTGAAGAAACAGACATATAAGGAAAACTGAGTTTGGGAGATGAAAGTGGATTTTGTTGTAATTTCTAGAAAAGGTATTCCTGCTCCTTCCTGTAAGGCCTGAGATTGTGTACGAACGGGAGCTCATACAGTCATCTTATTACCACTTGGAACCCAAAAGATAAAAGCAAACCAAGAAATGACAGAAGATAAAATGAGTTCTAATAAGATTGAATTCTGAAGCCAAATCTACCATTGCAATTTTAGTTACGAGACCCAATAAATTTATTTTTTGCTTAAGCAAAATTTGATGGGGATTTTGTCATTTACAGGGTTAAGAGTCTTGGCTAAAACAGAAAAAGGTACTCTTTTAATGTCAAAGTGTGCAGGTCATGTGCCAATAAATACATCTGCTTTTGGTTATGTAACAGAAAAAAAAAATCTATGCATGTGGATATAGAACCATAAACTGTAATAAGAACATTGGCTCTCACAACAGATTTTTAGCTAGCAAGAAGATCTTCTTCTTTAGCAAGATCTATATTTGATATTAGACCAGTTGGAATTTTTGCCAATAGATAACGTAAAGTCTAAAGCCAGAACCAGGAATGCTAAGGCAGTATACAGAGATATCTTTACACTTATTCACAAGTTGACCCAGAGAAGAATTTATGCCACTTCAGAATTTGGCCATAACTATGGCATGTTCAGCAGACAGTGAGGGGTACATATTTGCATAGAAAACGGTGGGGAAACTAGAAACTCCTGTGAGAAGATATAGGTACTCTCAAGCATGAATCTAGATGGAATATTTTCTATCCCAGCTTGTGCCAGGAAAAAGCGCTCTTTGGTGGGAAGTATTCAAGGAAGCAGGTAGGAGGCTTTGAAGGAAATCAATGTAGCTCGGAGAAGAAATGATTTAAAAAGAGAGCATTGTGGAAAGAGGAGTATATTCAAAGGAAGAAATGACCAATTTGTAAAGCAAAGCAGTAAATGACAACTTTCCACAGACAACTGACCTAAAAGCAGCCAGCTGGGTGTACAGGGAAACTAGAAACTCCCTGCTGTGTAGCATGCAGTTATTCGTGTGAGTTCTTTTTCATCTACTATTGAGAAAGGGGGTAGTAAAGACTGCAGAGCAAGAGATGGTGGCAGTTTTTGGTCTACTTTTCTACCCTTTTCCTGGGGGCATTAACCATATGACAACAAAAGGTTAAAAAACCATTTTGTCATACCTTAGAAGCAACATGGAAGTAGGTATTTTCTGAGCAACAAGAAAACTCAGAGTGTCTACTGTTTACTCTGAGTCAGACCATGGTGAAACCCATTTCCAACTGTTACGTCTCCAATCAGCAATGGAAATAGAGGGACCCAAGTGACCGAATTTCAGAGCAGAGTGCTGAATGTCAGAAGAGGTGACACCCTCAATGGGACAGAAAATAATTTAAGTGGGCTGAGTGTTAATAGGGGAAAGACAAGAAGAGTCCAACAAAGAAGGGGATTTTGTTTACTGGGGAGCAATAGCCAAGTAGGTTTTGAAGGTTAAATGAGAGAATTATGTCATAAGTTCTCTGGAGCAAATGGGCCTGGTAGGGATGGAGGTGTGCAACTGTCTTATGGTGTAGAAAATTACGCCCAAGTCTCAAACACCCTGTGAATTCTGCAGAGAGAGTACTTTGTCATTTGAACCCGAAAGAAAGGATTTCTTTTTTTCTTTCCCACTCCAAGAATCCTCAAGATTCATTGTCAATTGTTGGCTATCTTTAGCTAATGAATAATGTATTATTATTTCTTCTGGGTGTTTTTAATAAATGATTGTCTTCATTTTCTGTTGCTTATGACAAAATACCTGAAACTGGCTAACTAATGAAGAAATTTCTTAAAGTTGTGAAGGTTGAGAAGCCAATGGCCAAAAGTCAAGAGGCCATGTATGGTGAGGGCCTTCTTGCTGATAAGGACATTCTGCTGAGTCTCAACTCAGTGCAGGACACTACATGAAGAAGGGGGTGAGTATGCTAGCTCAGGTATTTTCTCCTTATTTTACAAAGCCACCGGTCCCACTCCGATGATAATCCATTAAACCCTAGCCCATTAAACCATGAATGAATTAATCCATTCATGAAAGTAGAACCTTCATTACCCAGTCATCTCTTAAAAGCCCCCCTATTAAAACTACCACATTGGGGATGCCACATGTGTTTCGAACGGTAAAAATATTCAAACTATGGAAATTATTGTTTTGGCCTGTATAAGTACTATTTAGCTTAAATGGTCAGATTCTAAAGCTAGAAGTGTTTTCTAGATGACTTATATTGTACAGCTTATAGGACCATGACACATGTAGGCAGATCTTTAATAAATGCTCTTGTTTATTTTTATTTATTTATTTATTTTTGCTGTCAAATGAGCATTCCCTTTATTATTATTATTTCAGTAGTTTTAGGGGAACAGTTGGTGTTTGGCTACATGGCTAAGTTCTTTAGTGGTGATTTCTGAGATTTTGATGCACCCATCACCGGGGCAGTGTACACTGTGTACAACAGGTAGTTCTTTATTCCTCAGTCCCTTCCCACCCTTCTGTACAAGTCCCCAAAATCCATTGTACTATTCTTATACCTTTACATCTTTATACCTTAGTTCCCACTTATGAGTGAAAACATACGATGTTTGGTTTTCCATTCCTAAGTTATTTGACTTAGAATCATGGCCTCTAACTTCATCCAGGTTGCTGCAGATACCATTATTTCATTCCTTTTTATGGCTGAGTAGTATTCCATGGTATAAATACATCACATTTTCTTTATCCATTTGTTGATTGATGGGCATTTGGGCTAGTTCCATATTTTCATAATTGTGAATTGTGCTGCTATTAACATGCATGTGCAAGTGTCTTTTTTGTACAATGACTTCTTTTCCTCTGGGTAGATAGATATTAGTAGTGGTAGTAGTGGAATTGCTGGATCAAATCATAGTTCTACTTTTAGTTCTTTGTGAAATCTCCATGCTGTTTTCCATAGTGAATGTACTAGTTTACATCCCCACCAGCAGCGTCAAAGTGTTCCCTTTTCCCCACACCCACACCAACATCTATTTTTTTTTTGTTTTTTGATTAAGGCCATTTTTGCACAACTAAGGTGGTATTGCATTGTGGTTTTGACTTGCATTTCCCCATTAGTGATGTTGAGCATTTTTTCATAGGTTTGATGGCCATTTGTATATCTTCTTGTGAGAATTGTCTATCCATATTCATAGCCTACTTTTTGATTGGATTGTTTTTTTTTTTTTTTGTGCTGATTTGTTTGAGTCCCTTATAGATTATGAATATTGGTCCTTTGTTGTATGCATAGTTTGTGAATATTTTGTCACAATCTATGGGTTGTCTGTTTACTCTGCTGATTATTTCTTTTGCTCTGCAGAAGCTTTTTAGTTTTTTTAGTCCTTTATAGATTCTGAATATTAGTCCTTTGTTGTATGCATAGTTTGTGAATATTTTGTCACACTCTGTGGGTTGTCTGTTTACTCTGCTGATTATTTCTTTTATTGTGCAAAAGCTTTTTAGTTTAAGTACCATCTATTTATCTTTATTTTTGCTACATTTTCCTTTTGGTTTTAGGTCAAAAACTGTTTGCCTAAGTCATTGCCTAGAAGAGTATTTCCAATGCTGTCTTCTGGAATTTTTATGTTTTCAGGTCTTAGATTTAAGTCTTTGATTCATCCTGAGTTGATTTTTGTAATCCATCTTGAGCTGATTTTTGTAATCCATCTTGAGTTGATTTTTGTAATTACTTATTGAGATTATAATTCTTGTTTTTAGTTATGTTATGTGGTGTATCACATTTATTGACTTGCATATGTTAAACCATCCATGCATGCCTGTTATAGAACCCACCTGATCCATGGTAGGTTATCTTTTTTAGTTGTCTTTGGATTTGGTTTGCTAGTATTTTGTTGAGGAGTTTTGCATCTGTGTTCATCATGAATATTGGTCTGTAGTTTTCTTTTTTTTTTTTTTTGTTATGTCCTTTCCTAGATTTGGTATTAGGGTGACACTGGCTTCATAGAATGATTTGGGGAGAATTCCCTCTTTATCTTTTGGAATAGTTTCAGTAGGATTGGTACCAATTTTTCTTTGAATTTCTGATAGAATTCAGCTGTGAATCAGTCTGGTCCTGGACTTCATTTTGTTGGCAACTTTTTAATTATCATTTTAATCTCATTGCTTGTTATGGGTCTGTTAGAGTTTGAATTTCTTCCTGGTTTAATCTAGGAGGGTATCTTTCCAGGAATTTATCCATATCCTCTAGGTTTTCTAGTGTGTGTGTGTAAGGGTATTCGTAATAGCCTTAAATGATCATTTGTGTTTCTGTGGTATCAGTTGTAATAGCTCCTGTCTTGTTTCTAATCAAGTTTATTTGGATCTGCTTTTCTTGGTTAATCTCACTAATGGTCTATTAATTTTATTAATCTTTTCAAAGAACTAGCTTTTGGTTGCATTTATCTTTTTTTTTTTTTTTTTTTCGGTTGTTTTTTCAATTTCATTTAGTTCTGCTCTGATCTTGGTTATATCTTTTTTTCTGCAGGTTTGGGTTTGGTTTGTTATTGTTTCTCTAGTTCCTTGAAGTGTAACCTTAGATTGTGCTCTTTCAGACTTTTTGATGTAGGCATTTAATGCCATGAAATTTCCTCTTCGCACTGTTTTTGCTGTATCCCAGAGGTTTTGATAGATTGTGTCACTATTATCATTCAGTTCAAATATTTTTAAAATTTTCATCTTGATTTCATTGTTGACCCAATGATCATTCAGATGCAGATTTAATTTCCATGTATTTGCATTGGTTTTGAGGGTTCCTTTTGGAGTTGATTTCCAATTTTATTCCACTGTGGTCTGAGAGAGTATTTGATATCATCTCAGTTTTCTTAAATGAGACTTGTTTGTATCTTATTATATGGTCTATGTTAAAGAATGTTCCATGTGCTGATAAGTAGAATATATATTATGCAGTTGTTGGGTAGAATGTTCTGTAAATACTTGTTAAGTGCATTTGTTCTAGAGTATAGATAAAGTCTTTTTTTTTTTAAACTTTCTGTCCTGATGACTTGTCTAGTGCTGTTAGTGAACTATTGAAGTCCCCCACTATTACTGTGTTGCTGTCTATCTCATTTCTTATGTCTAGTGGTAATTGCTTTATAAATTTGGGAGCTCTAGTATTAGGTGCAGATATATTTAGAATTGTGATATTTTCCTGTTGGACTAGTCCTTTTATCATTATGTAATGTCTCTCTTTCTATTTTTTAACTGTAGTTGCTTTAAAGTCTGCTTTGTCTGATAGAAGAATAGCTAAGTTTGCTCTCTTTCGGTGTCCATTTGCATGGAATATCTTTTTTCACCTTAATCTTAAGCTTTTTATGAGTCCTTTTGTGTTAAATGAGTCTCTTGAAGGCAGCGGATACTTGGTTGCTGAATTCTTATCCACTCTGTCATTCTGTATCTTTTAAGTGAAGCATTAACGCCATTTACATTTCATGTTAGTATTGAGATGTGAGGTACTATTCTATTCATCATGCTAGTTGTTGCCTGAATAACTTGTCGTTGTTGTTGTTGTTGTTGTTGTTGTTTCATCGTGTTACTGTTTAATAGTCCCTGTGAGATTTATGCTTTAAGAAGGTTCTATTTTGGTGTATTTCAAGGTTTTGGTTCAAGATTTAGAACTCCTTTTAGCAGTTTTTGTAGTGTTAGCTTGGTAGTGGCAAATTCTCTCAGCATGTGTTTTTCTAAAAAATACTTTATTTTTTCTTCATTTATGAAACTTAGTTTCACTGGATACAAACTTCTTAGCTGATAGTTATTTTGTTTAAGGAGGCTAAAGATAGAATCTCAATCCCTTCTAGCTTGTAGGGCTTCTGCTGAGAAATCTTCTGTTAATCTGATACGTTTTCCTTTGTAGGTTACCTGATACTTTTGCCTCACAGCTTTTAAGATTCTTTCCTTCATCTTGATTTTAGACAACCTGATGACTATGTGCCTAGATGATGATCTTGTGATGAATTTCCTGGGTGTTCTTTGAGATTCTTGTATTTGAATGTCTAGATCTCTAGCAAGGCCAGGAAATTTTACTCTGTTATTCCCTCAAATAAGATTTTCAAACTTACAGATTTCTATTCTTAATCAGGAACACCAATTATTCTTATGTTTGGTCATTCAACATAATCCCAAACTTGTTGAAGTCTTTGTTCATTTTTTAAATTCTTTTTCTTGCTGTTTTTTCAAATTGGGTTAATTTGAAAGCCTTGTCTTCAAGCTCTGGAGTTCACTCACTCGATTCTATTTTTGAAGCTTTCAAGTATATTTTGCATATCTCTAAGTTTGTCTTTAATTTCCAGAAGTTGCAATTGTTTTTTATTTGTAATATCTATTTATCTGGGGATTTTTTTCATCCATATCCTATATTATTTTTTAAATTTTTTTTAAGTTGGTTTTTGCCTTTCTCTGGTGCCTCCTTGAGTAGCTTAATAATTGACCCTCTGAATTCTTTTTCTGGCAATACAGAGATTGTTTCTTGGTGTGGATCCGTTGCTGGTGAGCTAGTGTGATCTTTTGGGGGGTGTTATAGAACCTTGTTTTGTCATATTACCAAAAATATTTTCCTGATTTCTTCTCATTTGGATAGACTACATCAGAGGAAAGATCTGTGGCTGAACAGCTGCTGTTCAGAATTTTTTGCCCCGTGGGGTGCTCCCTTGATGTGGTGCTTTCCTGCTTCTTGCAGGGACGGAGCTTCCTGAGAGCTGGATTGCAGTGATTATTATTGCTCTTCTGAGTCTAGCCACCTAGTGGAGCTACTGGGCTCTAGGCTGGTACTGGGGAGTGTCTGCAAAGTGTCCTGTGATGTGATCCATCTTAAGGTCTGTCAGCCATGAATGCCAGCACCTGCTCCACTGGAGGTACCAGGAAGTGAAGTGGACCCTGTGAGAGTCCTTGGTTGTTTTTCTCGCATGCTGGTTATGCTGGCAGTGAAATTATCATGTGGACACACTCAGGACATCTGGTTAGCCTCCATATTACAGGCAGTGAAATTAGCTGTTGCTTTCTCATTTCTTGGAGCATGGGTGTTCTGTTATGAGTTGCTGTAATGGCTTAAGTTGGTTAACCTCCAGCCAGTAGATGGTACTTTCAAGAAAGCATCAGTTGTGGTAGTGTAGGGGGAATACAGGCTTGCCCTAAGTTTGCCTGGATAAGCATTCAGGTTTCTCGGCGATGGGCAGGGCCATAGAACTCCTAGAAGCCTCCCTGCTAAGAAAACAAGCAGGGCTTTCAGGCTTTGACCCTCCCTGCCTGCTGCAGCTTCTGTGCTCATACCTGCATTTCCCATTCGTCCACCCAGATTCTGCCCAAGAAAATTCATGCTTGATTGGAATTATTACAAAGTTTAGCTGGAAATCTCCTCCCTGTGGCCCTTCCCTAATTCCACTGACTGCCCTCCCCAAGCACCACTGTGAGATAAAGTCAGAAATGGTTTTCCCTGGCTTCCCTGGGGACCAGGAGTGCCTGCAGCACTCTTCTCACTGCTTCTTCTACTTCTCTATTTCACTCAGCTCTCTAAATTTGTTTCAGTTCTACATATGATTAAATCTTTCTCACATGATCTGGATTTTCAGGTTCCCCAGTGAGGATGTGTGTTCAGAGGTGGACTTTGGTGCTCACAGATTTTTGGCTGTCCCACAGTTTTCAGTGGCAAGCCTTAGTGTTAATTTTTATACAAGTTTATGCACAAGGTAAATTTTTGTTTTAACTTCAGGAAGATAATGTTGCTCAGTCTCTAAAAAAAGAACCAATGAATAAAAATGAGTCAGATAAGGGCTGGGCATGGTGGCTCATGTCTGTAATCCCAGCAGTTTGGGAGGCCAAGGAGAGCAGATCACGCAAGACCAGGAGTTTAAGACCAACCTGGCCAACATGGTGAAACCCCGTCTCTACTAAAAATACAAAATTTAGCTGGGCGCGGTGGCACATGCCTGTTATCCCAGCTACTTGGGAGGCTGAGACACAAGAATCACTTGAACCTGTCAGGCAGAGGCTGCAGCGAGCTGAGATTGCACCACTGCACTCCAGTCTGGGCAACAGAGCAAAACTCTATCTCAAAAAAGAAAAAAAAATTAGTCAGATAAAGGTATAATAAAATATGATTTCCTTTTTATTTCACCTTATGAAAAATTTATTATCAGGTATATTCTAGTATAAACCATGTCTGCTTAGGATTTGGGTGATTTTTAACCTGGAGTCTGTTTCACACGTCTGTGTGAAGAGACCCCAAACAGGCTTTGTGTGAGCAACATGGTGTTTATTTTACCTAGGTGCAGGGGGGGTGAGTCCAAAAAAGGAGTCAGCAAAGGGTGGTGGGATTATCATTAGTTCTTATAGGTTTGGGGATAGGCGGTGGAGTTTTGGGGGCGGGGTGGATCTCGCAAAGTACATTCTCAAGTGTGGGGAGAATTACAAAGAGCCTTCTTAAGGTTGGGGGAGATTATAAAGAACCTTCATAAGGGTGGGGGAGATTACAAAGTACATTGATCAGTTAGGGTGGGGCAGAAACAAATCACAATGGTGGAATGTCATCAGTTAAGGCTATTTTCACTTTTGTGGATCTTCAGTTGCTTCAGGCCATCTGGATGTATACTTGCAGGTCACTGGGGATATGATGGCTTAGCTTGGACTCAGAGGCCTGACAGAGTGCAGTAGCACAGTCTCAGCTCACTGTAATCTCTGCCTCCCTGGTTCAAGTGATTCTCCTGCCTCAGCCTCCTGAGTAGCTGGGATTACAGGTGTTCACCACCACACCCGGCTAATTTTTGTATTTTTAGTAGAGATGGAGTTTCGCCATATTGGCTAGGCTGGTCTCGAACTCCTGACCTCAAGTGATCTGCCTACCTCAGCCCTGCAAAGTGCTGGGATTACAGACATGAGCCACCACACCCGGCAGGATTTGGGTGATTTAATGAGTCAAGCTGTCATAAATTATGTTTTATTTTTATTTCTGATGTATTATTGAATAAAACAACAAGATACAGAATTTTATAACATCATACTCTAGGCAGCAACTTGTTTTTTAGGATTCACTGAACTGTACTAAATAGTTTAGACTTTGATTCTTTCATAAAAAATTGTAACATTTATATTTGTTTTGTGTTTTATAGTCTACAAAGGCACTTATGTATGCTAAGTAATAAGCTTACCACTAATGAGTTTTTACTCCAAGATTATTAAATCTTTGGTGAAATGAGACAAAAAAGAAACTAGGCTATATTTGATAAGCCTATGGGATAAGGCTGTTCCTATTCTTTACATGGTACTGTTTAAAACCAAATAACATTGAGTCTGAGAAATAAACTGATGTTTTACCATTATGTTATGTTGTTTCATTGGGGCCATGAACATAGCTTATAAAACTGTGAATAGGGATGAGTTTTCTCCTAAAAGAACATGCTCACTTTGACTCAGGCTCCTTAAAAAAGTCAAGACTCAGGGTTCAAGCCTTAGTTTGGGTGAGAAGCAAACTTCTTTTTTTAATCTAGAGTCAAAAAGAGATTTAGTCTGATTCCAATGTGTGCATATCCTGGGGAATTTCGATGTGGGGGTTCAGACACTTCCAACCACATGAAGGATGGTGGGCAATGAAGCCAGATAGAGTTCTAGTATGAGGCTTGGCATGGTAGCTCACGTCTGTAATTCCAGCACTTTGGGAGGCCATGGCTGGAGGATTGCTTGAGCCCAGGAGTTCGAGACCAGCCTGGGCAATATAGTGAGACCCCATCTCTACAGAAATTTTACAAATTAGATGTATGCGGTGGCACATACCTGTAGTCCCAGCCAGCCGTTGCTCAGGAGGCTGAGGTGCTCGCTTGGACCCAGAAGTTCAAGGTTAAAGTGAACCATAGTCATGCTACTGAGTTCCAGTCTGGTCAGCAGAGCAAGACCCTATCTCAAAAACATAAATGTGAGAAAATGGGTTATAGTATGAGATGGAGTCCACACATTGATGAAAATCAATTTCTATGTTATCTTTCCCTGGATCCTTTGGTTCCCTGGTCCTTCTGGAATGTACTCTTAAAAGCTGTGGTCTGGCTGGAGTTGTGCTTTATAGAATTAGCCTCTCCAAATCAGAGATTCCATGCATCTGATACAGCAACAGAGGTCTAAATAACAGAGCAGAAGCCTTTCTGTGTGGTCAGAATGGGAATTGCAACCACCAATCCAGCAGAGGAACCCTGTACCCTAAAACTGAAGATTTTAAGATTGCCCATAAAACAGTCCACCATAGGGTAGCATGACAGAGGAACAGAGCAGAAGAACTTTAGGAACTTGACCTTGAGTACATAAGAGACTGCTCCCTCAAAAACTCCTCTGAGATGATGGAAACTTGGAGGAAGATGGATTGCCAACAATTAGAACAGTCAGAGCTCAATTGATTATAATCTGAGTATTTAAAAATTTTTGTAACCATAGGCTAACAGGGACTGGGAAATTAATGTTAATTTTTTTTCAGTCAAATCCTATTGGTTTCCAAATGACATTGAAATTATATCCTTTACACCTCAAAAAGTAGCCAAATCTCTCTACTTCTTGTTATCTTCATCGCCATTGTCTTAGTTTAGTGCATTATTTTTGTTTGTTTGTTTGTTTTGTTTGTTTGTTTTTTGTTTGTTTTGTTTTGTTTTTTTTTGGAGACGGAGTCTTGCTTTGTCACCCAGGCTGGAGTGCAGTGGCCGGATCTCAGCTCACTGCAAGCTCCGCCTCCCGGGTTCCCGCCATTCTCCTGCCTCAGCCTCCCGAGCAGCTGGGACTACAGGCGCCCGCCACCTCGCCCGGCTAACTTTTTGTATTTTTAATAGAGACGGAGTTTCACCGTGTTAGCCAGGATGGTCTCGATCTCCTGACCTCGTGATCCGCCCGCCTCGGCCTCCCAAAGTGCTGGGATTACAGGCGTGAGCCACCGCGCCCGGCCAGTTTAGTGCATTATTATCTGTTGGCTGCATTATCACAACAGTCACCTAAATGGAATCCTTACCCATCTTACATGATGCAGCCAACTGATCTCTACCAAATGTGAATCTAACTGTGCTAAAGTCTTTTTAAAATTCCTCACTACTGGCTCCGCATTACACAGGTTATGATGCATAAATCCCTTACTGATCTACTTGCATTTACATATTCATATCTCTGAGGACTTCACTTTTACCTCCATTAGCACATCAAACTATATTACTTGCAGTACCATTAATGTTCAATGCTCTTTCTTGGTTCCAAAATTTTTGCCAATGTTATATCTTCTACCCAGAATGCTCCACTCACCATCCATTTCCATCATTTTTTTTCTATTTTAATTGTATCTTTCTCCCAAGAGAACATCTCTCTGAGAAGTTATGTCTGATTCTTTCCAATTACTATATACACTAAAATGGGTTATGTCCACAGCTTCGCACCCAGCAGTACTTATACATATTGGAATACTCTACTATTTCTTAAGGAAAAAAAAAAAAAAAGTCTTGTTTACTGCTGTATGCCTGGCTTCTAACACTATACCAGACACATACCATACCAGCTCAAAAAAAAAAGTTGAATACGTTATAACGTTCTCATAAGTTTCATAATCACTTGGTAAGTTAGATGCAATTATTATCTCACTTTATATCTGAGTACAGGAATACCTTGGCGATATCTCGAGTTCTGCTCCAGTAAAGCAAATAGCTTCAGTAAAGCAAATAGCAAGAAAGTGAGTCACACAAAATTTTGTTTCTCAGCACATAAAAAGTTTTATTTACCATATACTATAGTCTGTTATGTATGCAATAGCATTATATCATCAATAACACTGTATATACCCTAATTTAAAAATATATTTTGCTAAAAATTCTAACGATTATATGAGCCTTCAGTAAATTTTAATATTTATGCTTATAGAGGATCTTGTCTTGATATTGATGGATGCTGACTAATTAGGGTTGTGACTTCTGAAAGTTGCACTGGGTGCGGCAACTTTTAAACATAAGACCATAGTGAAATTTGCTGCATTGATTGACTATTCCTTTTAAGAAAGATTTCTCTGTAATATAGGATACTGTCAGATAGCATTTTACCCACAGTAGAACTTTTTTCAAATTGATATAAATCCTCTCAAACCCTGCTGCTCCTTTATCAACTAAGTTTATGTAATATACTAAATCCTTTGTTGTCATTTCAACCATGTTTACTGCATCTTCACCAAGAGTAGATCCCATCTGAAGAAACCACATTCTTTGCTTATTCATAAGAAACAACCCCTCATCTATTCGAGTCTGATCACTAGATTGCAGCAACTTAGTCATAACTTTGGGCTCCACTTTTAATTCTAATAAATGCTCTTAATGGCATCTAGATTGGCGAATTTTTTCTAGAAGTTTTGCAATTTACTTTGACCAGAAGGATTACTATTTATAGCAGCTAAAGACTTAAAAAATATATTTTATATAAGTAAATATATTATTTTATATAAAATAAAACTCAAAAGTCAAAATTACTCTTTGATCTATGGACTTCAGAATAAATGCTATGCTAGCGGACGTGAAAACATTTATCTCCTTGTACATCTTTATCAGAGCTCTCGGGTGACTGGACGCATCATAAATGAGTACTACTATTTTGAAAGGCATCTTTTTTTCTCAGCAGTAGTTCTCAACAGTGGGCTTACAATATTCAGTAAACCATGTTGTAAATAGATGTGCTTTCATCCAGGCTTTGTTATTCCATTTATAGAGCACAGAGAGAGTAGATTTAGCATAATTCTTTAGGGACCTAGGACTTTTGAAATGGTGAATGAGCATTGGCTTTCAACTTAATGTCACCAGTTGCATTACCCGCTACCAAAAGAGTTACTTGTCCTTTAAAGCAGTGGAGCCAGATGTCGACTTTTCCCCTCTAGTTATGACAGTCCTAGATAACATCTTCCAATGTAAGACTGTTTCATCTACATTGGAAATCTTTTCTTTAGTGTAGCCACCTTCATCAATTATCTTACTTAGATCTTCTGGATAACTTGCTGCAGCTTCTACATCACCTGCCACTTCACCTTGCACTTTTATACTATGGAGACAGCTTTCCTTCCTTAAATCTTATGAGCCAACTTCTGGTAGCTTCAGATCTTCCTTCTGAAGCTTCCTCACCTCTTTCAGCCTTCATAGAATTGAAAAGAGTTAGGGCCTTGCTCTATATTAGGCTTTGGCTTAAGGTGATGTTGTATCTGGTTTGATATTCTGTACAGATCACTAAAACTCTCCATATCAGGAATAAGCCTGTTTTGCTTTCATATTATTTGCGTGTTCACTGGAGTAGTGGTCTTAATTTTTTCAAGAATGTTTCCTTTGCATTCACAACTTGGGTAACTGTTTGGCACAAGAGTCCCCGCTTTCAGTCTTTTTCACAATTTGACATGTCTTTCTCACTAAGCTTAATCATTTCTACTTTTTTATTTAAAGTGGAAGACATGCAACTCTTACCTAAACATTTAGAGGTCATTGTAGGGTAATTAATTGACCTATTTTAATATTGTATGTCTTTTGGAATATGGAGGCCTAAAGAGAAAGAAAGAGATGGGGAACAAACCGGCCAGTGGTTCAGTCAGAACACAAATATTTATCCGTTAAGTTTGTCATCTTTTTTATTTATTTGTTTCATTTTTGTTTTGTTTTTGAGACGGAGTCTCATTCTGTTGCCCAGGCTGGAGCGCAGTGGCATGATCTCGGCTTACCACAACCTCCACCTCCCGGGTTCAAGCGATTCTCCTGCCTCAGCCTCCAGAGTAGCTGGGACTACAAGTGTGTGCCACCACACCTGACTAATTTTTGTATTTTTAGTAGAGACGGGGTTTCACCATGTTAGCCAGGCTGGTCTCGAACTCCTGACCTCAGGTGATCCACTCATATTGGCCTCCCAAAGTACTGAGATTATAGGCATGAACCACCATGCCCAGACAAGTTTGTTACCTTACATGGCCATGGTTCATAATATCCCCAATTACAATAATAACATTAAAGATCATGGACTGCAAATCACCATAACAGATGTAATAATAATGAAAATGCTTGAAATATTACAAGAATTACCAAAATGTGATACAGAGAAACAAAGTGAGCACATTCTAATGGAAAAATTGAGTCAAGAGATTTACTCGATGCTGTGTTGCCACAAACTATTATTTTGTAATAAACCCAGTCATCTTCAAAGTGCAATAAAGATAAGTGCAATAAAATTACGTGTGCCTTTATAAGACATATTAAGTTTCTGTTCCAATGCAGAAAAGACAGTCAATGACCAAGCCAGGATTCAAAATTCAAAATTCAAATATGATATTGCACTGCCATATAGTATTCATGTATGGTAGAGTATAGCATTTCTCTATAAAAATGTTATTTTGTGGGCGGGCATGGTGGCTCATACCTGTAGTCCCAGCACTTTCAAAGGCCAAGGAGGGCGGATCACAAGGTCAAGAGATTGAGACCATCCTGGCCAACATGGTGAAACCCCATCTCTACAAAAAAAAAAAAAAAAAAAAAAAAATTAGCTGGGCATGGTGGCACCCGCCTGTAGTCCCAGCTACTGGGGAGGTTGAGGCAGGAGAATTGTTTGAATCCTGGAGGCAGAGGTTGCAGTGAACCAAGATCACACGCCACTGCACTACACTGCACTCCAGTCTGGAGACAGAGTGAGACTGAGTCTGGAAAAAAAAAAAAAAAAGTTACTTTGCTAGAGGGCTATAATCTAAATGTGAAAAGTCAGTAGTACAGAGACGCTATTACAGAAGAGGGAGTATGCATGTAAATAGGGGATATCTGTCTGAGTGTTTCTCATATGTCAGTGTACATCAAAATTACCTAGAAGACTTGTTAATACACAGATTGCCAAAAGACAGAAAAGGATATTAAAGTGAACTTATTCAAATCTGTAGTTCTTTAGCTCTACTATGAAAAGCCTTCCAAATATATCCTTTTAAAAAACCTTTTTAAAAAACTTTAAGTTATTCCCATATCTTCCTTTATACAGTACACTAGAAATAAGGAAATTCTGAAGCAACCAGATACTCAAAAAATTGGTGCAAACAATGCTCAAACCTATTACTGGCAGGAACTCATCTAGCTACTGCCAAATTTATTCTGGCAGTCCAAAGAGTCTGGGAGTGTGGGAACCACAAACATGACCACAGTGGCCACATGCCAGGCTTTGCTTTATTCACTGGACATCTTGAATACTAAATATCCAGAAACCTTGGATGGGTGGCAATGCTCCTCCCGCATCTAGGCATGGATGAGACCTAAATTTGGGAGAAACCCGGAGCTGGAAAGCACAGTACTAATCACAGATGCCTAAAAAGTGAGATTTGCCAAAGGAATGAATGGACAACACTTTACCACACCAGATATCTCAATTTAGGACAGTTCCCTTTTGCTTCATTTCTTAATTTAAAAATTCTTATTCCAAATGTGTGTTTGTTTTGCTGGTTTTGTTGTCTTCCATGCATCTGTTCATTTGTTTAAGTAAAATCATCTAATTTTTGCTTCTGTTTCCTCTAGTTATAATGTCACATCTGCTTACCGTATTTATTTTTAATTGGTTTTTGATAAATGGCAACTTTATGCCTAACCCTTTAGCTTACAGCTTAGAGTTTGCTTGCATAATCAAAATTTTAGTTTGCATAAGACAAAATTTTGCCCCTTCTGCTTTGTCAAAGATTCTAGGACAGCCAGAAAGTTAGATTTTTAAAAATGTCATTTTTATTTTGGCTTGGATCCCCAACAAGTATATTCATATTGTTTATCTACTGCCTAACCTTGTTTAGACCTTCAATATGTATATTTCAAGTGCTGATGTTAGTGTATGAGGCTACTACCTATAACCCGACGTGCAAGACAGTGATCTCAGTGGTTTAGAAGAAAATTCTATTAAAAGATAATAGAAGAAAGCAACAAATACTGTGTATTTTGAATCAGACAAATCACAGCTATCATAGTGTGCTCATACCAAATATTTTAGTAGTCTCTGAAGAATCCTTTCCTAATGAGCATTAGAATCAACAATTCCCAGAAAATCAGCTACAGTCCCTTTCTGAGTGATCTTCTCATTGAACCATTTCAGTGAACCCCACTGGCATGATCCAACTTTCCCTCCACAAATGTCCTCCTCTGCTGGGAGCCCTATTTGGATGGATTCTCTTAGTCTCAGTCCTCCAATGGCTTCAGAGATTTTATCAAAGGAAGTCCCCTAGTTTTATTCTTGATTTAGCCTCTGATTATGATACTTTCAGAGAGATGTCATTAGAACAGTTACTTTCTTCTCTATATTCTCTACATTTCAAATGCTCCAGGGAAAACACAATGTATTGCAAGAGGCCTCTCTCTTTAGCCTGCATCAAAATCTCCTGGAAGATTTGTTGATACACAGATTGCTAACCCCAATTCCAGAGATCCTGACTTTGTAGATCTGGGTAGAGGCCTAAAAATGTGGATTTCTTACAAATGATATTGATGCCACTGAGTCACGAGCTATAGTGTGAGAACCATTGGTAACGTGGAAGGAGTACCAATTTCTGAAGCAGACAAACTTAAGTCTAAATTGTAACTGTATAACTTACTAGTTGTGTGATATTGAACAAAAGACCTAATGTCTCAAACTCTCAGTTTCCTCACTAATATATGTTAAAGATGGCCATCAATACCACTTAGGGTCATTGTGGAGATTCAATAAAAGTAGAAACAGACACACACACACACACACACACACACACACACACATACATACATACATAATATTAGCTCAGTATCTGACAAAATGAAATAGTCTGTGTTTTCCTTTCTCTTTTTCTCCGGATAAAGAAGAATTCATCCTGAAGCCAGTCCAATTGGTCCTTTGACAAAGAAAGAGCTCCCGCTCCACCCTGGGCAACTTTAAAGCCAATATCACTGACTCAACCCCAATATGGGTGCTCTTTCTCTTGAATAGAGTGCTAGTAATCCTTTCCCAAAGAAATACTGCTTGTTTCTCTAAGATCTGTCAAAGGCCTCCAGATGCCTCCCAATTACTTTTATTAAGCTCTCTGTGAAAATACCCAAACAACAAAGATTTGTAAATGATAAACCTTGATCACAGGCTGCAAACTCACTTGAAGATAGGTTGTTTAAAAGATTCTAAACCCTACCCATCTTTGAAACAAGCCTTCCTAAATAAGATTGCAAAATTAGCTTGGATGGAAGGAAACTCAGATCTGTTTATTCTCAGCAAAGGGTGACTGTAGGCAAGTCTTTCTGCTATTTTTTTTTTCGTTTTGTAAATTGAATCCAGTAAATATGTGTTAACCAACAAAACTGTGCCTTCTCCAAACTTTTCTTCGGATTTTCAAATATCCATTCTCAATCTTAATTTGATTTTATATTGGGTGTTAGCATGTAATAATTGAACAACAGGAACAATAAGCAGTGAAACAAACGTGGGAACAAACATCAGGTACCTAAGAAAACTCCACTCTTTACTGAGCATTCACTTACAAGGCATTAGGCTAAAGTGTTTTGCTTATACTCTCTTCTTTCATCTTACAGGAATCCTGTTACATAGAAAAAATATCTCATCCCCATTGTATATATGATGAAACTGAGGTTTTAAGAAGTAAAGAGGTAAAGCTCACTTAGCTAGTAAGTGGCAGGTTTGAGATTCAAACTTAGCTCTCTCACGTTTTTGCTCTTAATCATTACACCACACTCTCTTTCTTGTCATTAACAATGATAAAGAACTCCTAAAGAATCCATTATTTCTAAAGACACATGCTGGAATATTCAAGGATGAATTAAAGCGCACGCACACACACACACACAAGCAAATATGACAAACTAACAATTGCTAAAACTAGACAAAGAAGATCAGGTGTTTGCTATACATTTTTTTCTGTATGTTTTAAAGTTTTCATAATCAAAAGTTCGAAGGAAATGAGGCACTCACCAAAAGTCCTAAGGTGATAATGTGTTAAGTTCAGAATATACATATAAAAATAACGGAAGAAAGAATGCAAATGAACATTTCAGAGAAGAGTTAACTGAAAGAATTGAAATTCTTTAAGTTTCAAGTCTTCCTTAGTTGCCTTACCTTTCACTATTAGCTTCTATAACTCTATAGCTTTGATTGCCTTAATATCTTCCTACACTCTATTCAGGCACCTCATAAAAGTTTACTTACTCATTTCAAAAATAAAAATCTTCTAGTGGCCCTAAGAAGAACCCCCAATATTTCTCTCTGTCTCTCTCAGATATATAGCGTCGTAATTTTCATGTTCTGCCAAATTGATAATTAGTTCAGAAAATATTATGAACTTTTATGTCAATCCAAGCTAGCTGCAATTTGCAGAATATTATTTCTAAAAAGTAAAGCAAAGTTAAAACAAATAAAGATAAATGATATTATATGGCACTATTTGGGTCATAATTTTTCAGTATTGTATTCAAGTTGAAACATTTGAAAAATCACAGACTATCCTTACGCTATGCAACCTCTTATTCCTTAAGATCCCGGATTTAAACAGTCAATATTATAATCTACTTAAATGAATGCAAGAAACATCACCCAGAAGGCTTGTACCATAATAATTAATTTTAACACTAAAAACCAGACCTGTCTTTTCCCATATCTATCAACATATCTTACATGTAATTGATTTACAAAATATAATAATTCACCAGAAAATTTTAAACGCCTGTAATTATCCTCTAGGCTTTAGGCCCAGTCGTATAATTAGAACCAGAATTGTCTGGTTACAGAAATGTTTAGGGCAACCAAAAAAATTCAAAAGCTCTGAAGACAATGCCCAGCTTGTGTTTACACATGCGCACGCACATGTGTGTGTACACCCGTGCATGTGTGTGTGTATGAGCTGGTCCTAAGAGAACAGTATGGAATTAAGGTAAGAAGTTTGAGCTTATGAAACAGACTGCTTATATTTACAATATTATCTCAAAAGTGATCTATGCTGTTTGGGCAAGTTATTTGACCTCTGTAATCCTCAGACTATTCATTGTAAAGTGCAAACAATGATAGCAACTATTAGATAATATTGTCATGAGGATAACATTTAAAAACCCATGTAAAATGCATCGAACAGAACCTATTGATAATTAAGCATTTAATACATGCCATGTATTATTATTTTCATTACTCTTATTTCTACACAGGTATATCAGGGTATCCCAAACTCAGAATGTTCAAAACTAAACTCATCTTCATCCTCTCCATATTTGCTTCTTTTTCTCTAGCATTTATTCTTATTAATAAAACTATGATCCACTTATTCTCTAAAGATTGGAATCCAAAAAAAAATCTAATTATTTAATAAAAATACTCAATAAATACATTGCATCAATGATTCCTCCTTAATAGCTCTCAAATTTGCCTTCTTTCCTCTATGTCCTCTGATACTGACTTAATTCATGCCCTCATCAATACTCATTTGTTTACTGCAGTAGCTCCTTTATTCCAGTCTTGCTCCCTGTAGTATATTCCCCACAAGGTTTCCAAATAATAACTTTTTAAAAGAATTATCATTTGACTTTTATTTTAAAGATATATGGATAGTGACTTCTTATGAAGAGCCTTCAAGTTTCTGTTCAAACATGGCAAATCAAACACACACAATAATCTGTATTCTTTCCTAAAAATTACACTAGTTATCTATGGTTCTGAAATAAATAACCCCAACTTAGAAGCTGGAAAAGCAATAAACATTTATTATCTCACAGTTTCTATGAGTCGGAAACTTGGATATGACTTATCTGGGTTGCTGTACCTCAGGGTTTCTCATAAGGCTACAATCAAGGTGTCAGTAGGGACTGCAATCTTATCTGAAGACTTGAGTGAGGGATGTAATGTGCTACCAAGCTCACTGATATGAGCCACAAAAGCGAAGTTAGTTTCAGATAAACCTCAACACAGAATAAATGTCTTTAGATAGTTTCCTTCATTTAAGAAATTCATTATTAGATGCAACATACTGTACTTACAACTTCATATAGGATTTTAATAAAAATACAAATGTCATTATTATCCTGCAGCAAAAATCACCACAATGACAATATAGTTTTACTTCTTCTCCTACTGGTTTCCACTTGCTTTGAGTAGAAAAATTGCCAAGGTTTACCTTTTAAAAAATGTATCATGAATTCGGGAAAATTATATACACTCACTATGTCTTTATTTCTGAAAGAATGGGATACTACCTCAAAGTTGGGAAAATAGTTTTGAAATGTGACAAAAAAATTAAAGGTACAAATTTTTTAAAGAAAGAAGTTTTCTGGCTTGCACAATTTCTGCTAAAAAAACTGTTGATAGTATTACAGTGATTCTCCTTTATGTGACAATTCACTTTTCCCTTGCTGCTTTTAATACCATTTCTTTGTCTCTAACTTCTGACAATTTGACTATCATGTGTTTTGGTGTGGGGCTCTGTGGAGTCATCTTATTTGGTGTCGTATGGACTTCCTAGGTCTGGTTCTCTGATTTCTTTCTCAAATTTGGGAAGTTTTCTGCCATTACTTCTTTGAATATATTTTCTGTCCCTTTCTCTCTTTCTATTACTTCTGGCATGCCAATTATGTATGTTGTTCTCCTTGATAATGCCCCATAAGATTTTAAGCTATCTTCACTCTTTCATTCTTTTTTCCTCCTCAGATTGAATGACCTGTCTTCAAATTCACTGATCCTCCCCACCACCTTAAACTAGTATGTTGTTGAGTGCTTCTACTGAATTTTCAGTGCAGTTATAGCATTCTTCATATCTAATATTTCTCTTTGGTATTGCTTCATACTTTTTATCTCCTTGTTGAATTTCTCAGCTTGTTCTTACATTGCTGCCTTGACCTCTGTGAGCCTCTTTATTACCATAATTTTGAATTTCCTTGAGTAAATCACAAAAGTTTACTACATTTGCATTGGCTTCTGGAAATTTACTTTGTTCTGTTTTTTGGAATATATCCCTGTTTCTTCATTTTCCTTGATCTCTGTGTTGGTATCTGCACATTAGATAAGACACCACCTTGTTAGACCGGACTTATGTAAGAGAAGATTTTCACCAGTCCATCCAGCCAGAGATTTTAAGGTGCCTATCTGATCTAATCTTTGTGTTTGTCAGATTGTGCTCTCTTGTTTTGGTAGAATCTGGAGCTTAAGATGTGCCACAGCTTTTCAGTACCCAAAGACCAGTAAAGTAGGAGACAAGCTCCTTATAGTTGAAGAGTTTGGGGTGTTGAATGTGAGTTCCAGGTCTTTCTGTCTTCACGGTGAGTCTGGATCTGGGTGTCTATCTCCCAATCTGTCTGGACTAAGCCAAAGAAACGATCTGTGGCAAATGTCTACACTCATGATCAGGCTGCACATTCTGATCCTGGAGGGATAGCTACTGGGAGTAGGCCCATTGTACATCCACCTGTTTGTTTTCTGTGGTCTTGAGCCACTCAGGATCACAAAGACCCTTCTTCAATTTCCAGAGCTGGGTTGTTAAAGGGACAGTCCTTTTAGATGGGAGCTATGGAAGTTGTGGTGTTTGGGGCATGGCCAAACACCTTCCAGGCTAGATAGGCATAAATTTACCTTTAAAGTGATCCAGAGGAAGATCTCAAGATGTGCTGAGCTCAGTCTCAGCTATGGAAGGGTTAATGGGCTTTTGTTGTTTGTTTGTTTGTTTGTTTCTTTGTTTCTTTGTTTTGCTCTGTTAGCTCCCCATTGCCAGTTTATTAGAGTCTACGTCATTGAATCCCTTCTGGAGAGAAAAGGAGAGCTGCACATTCCTGCCCCTTTTCTGCACTGCTTTAAGGGGGCATAGCCCCTGGAACTGTTAGGACAACAACTTAAAACCACCTCTGGGATCAAAGGATACTCACATATGCCTAGTCTCATCTGATCCCGGAGGTACTAGGTTTATGATGGAGTCCTTCAAAAGGTAACTTTAAAAATTGGGGCTCTCAGTGAGCATCCTAAATCCCTTCTGGGAAAAAAAAAAAAAAAGGGAATTGCGGGGGATGGGGTTGTTTGTTTTTAGGTCCTTTGCACTGTTTCAGAAGGATGAAGTTCCAGGAGGATGAAGTCCCCGGAGAAGCTTGCATACACATTTAAGGACAGTGTTTTTTTTCTGCCATCTAGACAGACATGCATATGACAGTCCCTTCCACTCCCAGAGCTAGGAGATTTGTGAATGAGTCCCTCAGGTGGATGTTGTAATAGTTGAGGCACATGGTGTGGGTGCAAACTCCTCCCAGACTGGTGGTAAGTTAATAATTGATTCCCTCTTTAACTTGCCATTGCAAGTTAGTTAACAGCCAGGCCACCCAGCAGCCACTGGAGGGACGTATTGTAAATTCCTTCCAGGAAGAAACAGAGATCTGCAGTTTTTTTAAGCCCCCCGTTTTTTGGCACTGCTCCAAGGGGGATGAAGTTCCTACAAGTACTCGCATGCCCATAGAAAATGGCTATTTTATTTCCTATGATCTGGAGGGAAAGGTGTGTGCCTAATCCCCTCCATTCCCAGAGTAAGTGAATTAAGAGTCAAACCACAGGGAAGCTTGGGATTAGAGCCCTGAATGTGAGATCTAGACCCTCCTCTCCACAGGGAGAAACTGAATGTTGGGAACTTCTTTCCTACTTTTATGGCACAATGCATACCTGGGGTGATGTTTTTGCCTGTGTGTGCATCGGTTTCTCCTACCCACTCAGTGTGGATGTTCTCTTCAATGTCCAGTGAGTAGGAGCCTCCTGATGGTCTCTGACTTTCCCCCAGAGAGAACTGATCCATGAATATATGGTTATTAGCTGCGAATGTGTAAAGGGAGCGTGACAAGCTTCTTATTCTGCCATATTGGTTATGTCACTCCTTATGATTGCTAGTTTCTTGAGAGATTTAATTTATTAGCAAACTGCATTTTTTATAAATATGAATGACCGATTATTTTCAACTTAATATTTTCAATGTCAACTTTTACATTTTCTCATAAGAGTATGCTGACACTTGCTTTTTTTTTTTTTCATTTTGGATTGGCTTTACATATGCTTTGTATTCTAACTTTCTACATTATTTTCTATTTTTTAAAATAAATTTTTCTGGATACATAGTAGCAGTATATATTTATGGAATACATGATATTTTGATACAGGCATGCAATGTGTAATAATTACATCAGAGTAAATGAAGTATTCATCACATCAAGAATTTACGTTTTGTGTTACAAACAATTCAATTTTAGTATTTTACTTATTTTTAAATGTAAAATTAAATTATTATTTAGATTACAGTCACCCTGTTGTGCTATCAAAATGTAAGTTTTTTTCCTTCTCTTAAATTATTTTTGAAATAGACCTTTTTCCTTCCACTACCCTTCACAGCCTCTGGTAACCATCCCTCTATTCTTGATCTCCATGAGTTAAATTGTTTTAATTGTTAGGTCCCATAAATGAGTAAGAGCATGTCAAGTTTGTCTTTCTGTGCCTGGCTTATTTCACTTAACATGCTGACTTCCGGTTCCATCCATGTTGCTGAAAATGAGTATTCTTTTTTAGGGCTGAATAGTACTCCGTTGTGTATATGTACCACATTTTTGTCATTCATCTGTTGATGAACACTTAGGTTGCTTTCAAATCTTGGCTATTTTGAATAGTGCTGCAATAAACATAGAAGTGTTAATATCTCTTTGATACACTAATTTCCTTTCTCTTGGGTATATACCTAGCAGTGGGATTCCAGGATCATATGGTAGCTCTGTTTTTAGTTTTTTTTTTTTTGAGGAACTTCCAAACTGTGCTCCATCCATATGGTTGCAATAATCTACATTCCCACCAACAGTGTACAGGGTTTCCCTTTTCTCCAGGTCCTTGCCAGCATTTGTTATTGCCTATCTTTTACATAAAAGCCAGTTTAATTGGGGGGGGGGAGGGAGATGAATATCATTGTAGTTTTGATTTTCATTTCTCTGATAATGAATGATGTTGAGCACCTTTTATCAACTTGTCATATATTTGTTTGCCATTTATGTGTCTTCTTTTGAGAAATGGCTATTCAGATCTTTTGCTTTTTTTTTTTTTTTTTTTTTTTTTTGAGACGGAGTCTTACTCTATCACCCAGGCTGGAGTGCAGTGGCATGATCTTGGCTCACTGTAAGCTCCACCTTCTGAGTTCATGCCATTCTCCTGCCTCATTCTCCCAAGTAGTTGGGATTACAGGCACACACCACAACACCTGGGTAATTTTTCTATTTTTTTTTTTAGTAGAGACGGGTTTCACTATGTTAGTCAGGCTGGTCTTGAACTTCTGACCTCATGATCCGCCCACCTCAGTCTCCTAAAGTGCTGGGATTACAGGTGTAAGCCACTGCACCCGGCCCTTTTGCTCATTTTTTAATCAAATTATTAGATTTTTTTTTCCCCTATAGAGTTGTTTGAGCTCCTTTTATATTCTGATCATTAATCCCTTGTCAGATGGGTAGTTTGCAAATATTTTCTCTCATTCTGTGGGTTGTTGCCTCAGTTTGCTGATTGTTTCCCTTGCTGTGGAGAAGATTTTAAACTTGTGATTCCATTTGTCAATTTTTGCTTTGGTTAACCGGGCTTGCGGTGTATTATTTAAGAAATCTTGGCCCAGACCAATGTTCTGGAGACTTCTTCAATGTTTGCTGGTATTAGTTTCATAGTTTAAGGTCTTAGATTTAAGTCTTTAACCCCTTTTGGAACAATTTTTATATATGATGAGAGATAGGGGCATAGTTTCATTCTTCTGCCTGTGGTTATCTAGTTTTACCAGCACCATTTATTGAAGAGACTATTTTTCCCCAATGTATGTTCTTAGCAACTTTGTCAAAAATCAATCCACTGTAAATATGTGGTTCTCTATTCTGTTTCATTGGTCTATGTGATGCCAGTACCATACTGTTTTGGTTACTATAGCTTTGTAATATAGCTTGAAGTCAAGTAATGTGATTCTTCCACTTTTTCTTCTTTTTGTTCAGGATATCTCTGGCTATTCTGGGACTTTTGTGGTTTCATATAAATTTTAGGATTTTTTATCTTTTTCTGTGAAGAATGCCATTGATATTTTGATAGAGATTTCACTGAATCTATAGATCACTTTAGGTAGTATGGATATTTTAACAACATTGGTTCTTTCAGTCCATGAACGTGGAATTCTTTCATTTCTTTGTGTCTGCTCCAATTTTTACATTGATGTTTCATAGTTTTTCTAGTTTTTCTTATAAAGAACTTTCATTTCTTAGTTTAAGTTAACTCCTAGGTATTTTATTTGTAGCTATTGTAAATGATATTACATTCTTGATTTCTTTTTCAGATTATTTGCTGTTAGCATATAGAAATGCTACTGATTTTTGTATGTTTATTTTGTATGCTGCAACTTTACTGAATTTGTTTATCAGTTTGAATAGTTTTTTGTGGAGTCTTTAAGTTTTATCAAATATAAGAGTATATCATCTCCAAACAAGGATAATTTGTTACCTTTTTTTTCTATTTGGATGCCTTTTATTTCTTTCTCTTGTCTGATTGCTGTAGCTAGGACTTCCAGTACTATGTTGAATAATAGTGGTGAAAGTGACCATCCTTCTCATGTTCTGAATCTTACAGGAAACGCCTTCAGTTTTCCCCCCATTCAGTATAATACTAGCTATGTGTCTACTGTATATGGCTTTTATTATGTTGAGTTATGTTCTTCTATACTCAGATTTTTTAGGATTTTTATCATGAAGAGATGTTAAATTTTATCAAATGCATTTTCAGCATTAATTGAAATAATCATGTTTTTGTCCTTCATTTGGTTGATGTGCTGTATCACATTGGTTAATTTGCATATGTTGAACCATCCTTAAATTCCTGGGATAAACCCCATTTGTTCATGATGAATAATCTTTTCAATGTGTTGTTGAATTTGGTTTGCAAGTATTTTGTTGATGACTTTTGCATCAATATTCATTAATATTGACCTATAGTTTTCTTTTTTTGATGTGTAATTGTCTGTTTTTGGTATCAAGGCAATACTGGCCTTGTAGAATGAGTTTTGAAGTATTCCTTCCTCCTCTATTTTTCAGAATAGTTTTAGTAGGATTGATAATAGTTCTTCTTTGAATGTTTGGTGGAATTCAGCAATGAATCCACTGGGCTCTGGGCTCCTTTTGCTGGAAGGCTTTTTATTATGGCTTCCTTCTTTTTACTTGTTATTGGTCTGTTCAGGTTTTGTTATTGATCTATTCAGATTTTGTCATAGTTCAGTCTTGGTAGATTCTATGTGTCTAGGAATTTATCCATGTATTCTAGATTTTCAAACTTATTGACATATAGTTGCACATAGTAGCCACTAAAGACCCTTTTAATTTCTATGGTATCAGTTGTAATATCTCTTTTTTGATCTCTGATTTTACTTGGATTTTCTCACTTTTTTCTTAGTCTTGCTAGAGGTTTGTCAATTTTGTTTATCTTTTCAAAAAACAACTTTTCATTTTGTTGATCTTATATATTGTTTTCAGTATAATTTATTTCTGCTGTGATATTTATTTCTTTCACTAAGTTTGGGTTTGATTTGCTCTTTATTTATAAGTCTGTTAAGATGCATCATTAAGTTATTTTTGTAAAATTTATCTTTATTTTTGATACAGGCATTTGTACTATAAACATCCCTCTTAGTACTGCTTTCACTGCACCCCATTGGTCTTGGTATGTTGTATTTGCATTGCTGTTTATTTGAAGAAAATTTTTCAGTTTTCCCCTTAATTTCTTTCTTGACCCTCTGGTCATTCAGGAGCATATTGTTTAATTTCCAAGTATTTACATAGTTTCCAAAATTCCTCTTGTCATAGATCTTGAGTTTTATTTCATTGTGATCAGAGAAGATTCTTGATACTATTCTCATTTTCTTCAATGATTTAAGACTCATTTTGTGACCTAACGTATGCTCTATTCTTGAGAATGATCCATGTGCTGAGGATAAGAATGTGTATTCTGCATCCATTGGATGAAATGTTCTGTATATATCTCTTAGATCCATTTGGTCCGTAGTGCAGATTGAGTCCCATGTTTTTCTCTTGATTTTCTCTCTGGAAGATCTGTTCAATGAGTACATGGGGTGTTGAAGCCTCCAGCTATTATTGTATCATGGTATACCTCTCTCTCTCTAGTTCAGTTAATATTTGTTTTATATATCTGGGTGCGCCAGTGTTTGGTACACATATATTTACAATTGTTATTTCCTCTTGCTGAAGTGACCCCTTTTTCATTATATAATGACCTTTTTGTTTCTTCTTATGGATTTAGTCTTGAAATCTATTTTGTCTGATATAAGTATAGATACTCCTGCTTTGTTTTTGTTTTGGTTTTGGTTTGGTTTTTTGTTTTTTGGCTTCCATTGACATGGAAATATTTTCTATCACTTTATTTTCAATCTATGTGTGTCTTTATAGGTGAAATGTGTTTCTTGTAGACAACAGATCATTGGGTCTCATTTTGTTATCCATTCAGCCACTGAGTTTTTTGATTGGAGAGTTTCGTCTATTTACATTCAATGTTATTATCAATGAGTAAGGACTTACTCCTGACATTTTGTTATTTCTTTTCAGTTGTCTTGTGGTCTTTTCCTCCTTCTTTCCTTCCTTCCTATCTTCCTTTTAGTGAAGGTGATTTTCTCTGTTAGTATAATTTAATTTCTCACTTTTTATATTTTGTGTATCAATTGTTTTTTTTATTTGAGGTTACTAGGAGGTTTTCAATTACTCTGTTATAACTGATTATTTTAAACTGATTACATAAACAAGCAAAAAGAAAACTAATAAAAACTCTACACTTCAATTTAATCCCACTGTTTTTTAACTTTTTGCTATTTCTCTTTATGTCTTATTATACTGTATATGTCTTCAAAAATTGTTGTAGCAATTATTTTGAATTGGTTCATCTTTTAGTTTTTCTACTTAGATCAGAGTAGTTTATGCACAATTACAGTTATAATATTTTGTGTTTTTCTTTGTACTTACTATTACCAGTGAGTTTTGTACCTCCAGATAATTTCTTATTGCTCACTAACATCTCCTTCTTTATGACTGAAGAACTCCCTTTAGCATTTCTTGTAGGACAGGTCTGGTGTTGGCAAAATATCTTAGCTTCTGTTTGTCTGGTAAAGTCCTTATTTCTCCTTCATGTTTGAAGGATATTTTCACCAGATGCACTATTCTAGCATAAAAGTTTTTTTTCCTTCAGCACTTTAAATACGTCATGCCACTCTCTCCTGGTTTGTAAGTGTTTTGCTGGAAAGTCTGACAGATGTACTGGCACTCCATTGTATGTTTGTTTATTTTCTGTTGCTGCTTTTAGGATCTTTTCTTTATCCTTGACTTTTTGGAGTTTGATTATTAAATGTCTTAAGGTAGTCTTCTTTGGGTTATATCTGACTGGTGTTTCATATCCTTCTTACACTTGAATATAGATATTTTCTTTGGGCTAAATCTGCTTTATGTTCTATAACCTTCTTATACTTGAATATTGAAGTCTGGGATGTTTGCTGTTATTATCCCTTTGAATAAACTGTGTACCCCTCCTTTTTAAGGCTAATAACTCTCTTAGATTTGCCCTTTTGAGGCAATTTGCTAGATCCTGTATGAATGTTTCATTGTTTTTTATTCTTTTTTTTTCTTTATTTTGTCTCCTCTGACTATGTATTTTTACATAGCCTGTTGACAGGCCCACTAATTCTGTTTTTTTACTTAATTCTGCTATTAAGAGATTCTGATGCATTCTTCAGTATGTCAATTGTGTTTTTCAACTCAGAATTTCTGCTTCTTTCTAATATTTCAATCTGTTAAATTTAACTGATAGAATTCTAAATTCTTTCTCTGTGTTGTCTTGAATTTCTTTAAGTTTCCTCAAAATAGCTATTTTGAACTCTCTCTCTGAAAGGTGACAAATCTCTATTTCTCCAGAGTTGCTCCCTGGTGCCTTATTCAGTTCACCTGGTGAGGTCTTATTTTCCTGGATGATCTTGATGCTTGTGGGTGTTCATCAGTTTCTGGACACCCACAGAAGAGTTAGGTATTTATTATAGTCTTTTCAGTCTAGGCTTTGTTTGTACCTGCCCTTCTTGTGAAGGCTTTCCAGGAATTTGAAGTGATTTGGGTGTTATGATTTAAACTATATCTGCATTAGGTGATAATCTAAGCCTAGTAATGTTGTAGTTCTTGCACACTGGCCCAGGTACTTCTTTGGTGGTCTTGGATAAGATCTGGAAGACTTCTCTAGATTACCAAGCAGAAATTTGTTTTCTTCCCTTACTTCCTCAAAAACAAATCGTCTCTCTCTCTCTCTCTCTCTCTCTTTCCTCTCTATCTCTTGACCTACCTGGAGCCAGAGGTGGGATGACATAGGCCCTCCTTTGGCCACCAGCACTGGGACTCTGCTGTGTTATATCTAAAGCCAACACAGCACTAGGTCTCACCCAAGGCCTCCTGGAACCACTACTTGTCTCTCGCCTATGTTCACTTAAGGTCCTAGGGTTCTACAATCAGCAGGTGGTGAAGACAGCTAAGCTGGTGTTTCTTCCTTCAGATCAGCAAGTTTCCCCGGGCCCCAGCTAGGTTCATAGTTGTCAAGGAACCATGGACTGGAATCAAATACTTTGAAAATCTACTTGGTGCTCTATTCTTCTGCAGCTCAGTTGGCACTCAAAGTACAAGCTAAAGTTCTTCCCATTTACCCTCCCCTTTCCAGGGGCAGACAAGTCTCTTCTTATGGCCACCACCATCACCAGAGGCCCACAAGGAGTGCTGCCATGCTACTGCTGATGCTTATTTAAGATCCAAGTGCTCTTTAGTCACCTTGTGGTGAATGCTGCCAGGTTTGGGAATCACCTTTCATGGCAGTGAGTTCCCGACTTGCCCAGGGAAGATCCAAAAATGCTGTATAAGAAACAAGGCTAGAATCAGGGACCCCAAGAGCCTCCTTGGTACTCTACCCCAGTGTTTTCCAAGCTGGTATCTAAGACACAAGACGAAGATGCCTTTACCCTCTGCTTTTCTCAAGCTGAAGGAGTCTCACTGTAGCCACCACAGGTGGGAGTGTGCTGGGTCTCATTTGAAGCCAGCACATCTCAGACTTACCTATGGCTCATGGTGTACTACCTGGATATCACTACTTGTTCTTCAGGGCCCAAGGGGTCCTTAGTCAGCAGGTAATAAATCCTGCCAGAACTAGGTCCTTCCCTTCAAGGCAGTGAGTCCCCTTCTGTCAGCGTTTGTCTAGAAATGCTTTCCAGAAGATAGGGCCTGGAATGGGCGCCCCCCCAACTCTAGCCAGTGCCCCATCCTACTGTGGCTGAGCTAGTATCCAGGATGCAAGACACAGTCCTCTATATTCTTTCCTCTCCTGTGAGCTGTGCTGCTCAGGGATTTGGGGACGGGTGGTGCAAGTACACCCTTAGCCACACCAGCTGGTGTCTCACTAGAACATGTGCCCTGCAAGTCTACTCGCTCCAAGCCTAAAACAGCACTAGGACTTGCTGAAGAATTGCCATCCTTGGGGCCTAGATTACCTTTCAAGTTGACTTAGAACCCCAAAGCACTTCAGCCCATGAGGCAAGACTTGCCAGAACTCATGTTCCAATCACTAGGATGGGGAATTCACCTCTGGCTGGGGCCAGTCTAAATGCTTCCTCTGTGAGCAGACATCCGCTGAGTTCATCCTGGTTTTGCTTTCTACTGTGACAAGGCAGCACTCAGTTCAATGCGAAGTCTTATAACCACTTGTGCTGTCACTCCCCAAAGTGCAAATTTTCTCTTTACACCATGTGGCTGCTGTCAGGGGATAAGAGAAGGGGTGCATCAGAGATTCAAGGCTTTCTTTTCTACCGTTTTCAGTGCTTCTTTCAGCTATATGAAGTTAAAGCCAGGTACTGTGATTACTCACCTCATTTGTTTTATTCTTATGCAGTACTTTTTGCATGTGTAGAGAGTTGTTACATTTGATGTTCCTGTGGGGGAGAATGATCAGTAGAGGTTTCTATTCGGTCATCTTGCTCCGCTCCACCCTCGTTCCCCCATGTCATTTTAAATGTAGCTCTGCATACATCATATGAATGGACTTGATTTAGAACCTATTTTGAGAAACTATTTGTTGCATAAACAAATTTAACTATTTATGTGAATTGTCAAGCTGATACATTTCTTCTTTTATATTTTATTGTGCATGCTATATTTGGGGCTTCCTGGCTATTTGTTCACTGCCATATATTTTTCTCTGTGTGCAATGTTTTCTTGAACTTTTTTCATTCTTGTAAACTTATATAATATGCATGTTATTTTTTCTTTTACAGGAATTCATGTTCTTATTAAATTGATATTAGACTTACAGTTCTCAAATCATCAATATCAAGATGACAGAATGTACTGATTTCCTGGGAATTATAAAGACCCTGACAGCCTCTTCTCAGTTTCCATGTACATTTCCTGGAATTTTGTTACTAATATTACATTACATGTATTGTTTCTCTCAGTAATTAGCTTTTGATATTTTAGTTTTTAGCAAGTATATTTTTATATAACAAAATGAGGTATGCAAAAGTATTATTTTAAAATTATATTTATAACTGAAATTAAGTCTCAACCTTAAACTTCCATTTCACCTGACTGCAGAAAAATGAATCTAAATATTTTCCAAAGGAACAACTAGAAATATTTTTTTTTCCTTTAAGAGCTCTGCAGTTTGCAAACTTTGCTTTCTAGAACTATATGACAGAGGAAAAGTCAAGGTCTCTAAGCTGATTTGTCACCAAAAAAGTCAATAGCAGTCCTATATTTTTATGCCTTTATAAGTCAAATAAAAAAGATAATTTATGTTTCAAAATACTTTGATTAATTCCTTTTTAAAACTCAAAATATAGGCTATTCTGAGTCCCTCTTATCTGATGTCCCTTTATTAAGCTTGAAGTGCTCTTAAAAATTACATACAGTTAAAATTTTACCTGTTTAAAGAAAAAGATGAAAAAATAGAAATTGTAAATATTAACAAAAGTTTTCAAGTCAGTTCCACTTGCATCATTTACACATTTAAATTTCATATTATTGAAAAAATGCAAAGTATACACATTTTCTAATGTAATTTTGTGCAAATATTGTTATATAAATTAATGAAAATTATTGAATATAGCTCAGTGTGTGATGCTGCAAATGATAACTAGAGACAGACCTGACCATTAAATTCGCCCTAAATGAAGCTATGGAATTATAACTGAATGCGATCACTGCCATCGTTTTCAAAAATGTGTTGAAACAGTTTCCTCAATTTGAAAAGCACAATAATAAACAAAAGCCCATTTTCTTTACCTTTCATGAAGGCTGGAGCTCTGAATTTGTTCAAATATATAAAAGAGGAAAATAGAAAAAGAAAAATGTTCACCGAGGACTGAAACAAATGTGGTAATGTTTCAATGCTTTTTAATACAATTTCGTAGTGGAGTACATTACTTAATAAAATAATGTTTATTATCTCAAATACAATTTGTGAAAATAGTTTACATTGAGGTGTTCAACATATGAATAAACTCGTTATTTAATTTTCAGGATTCTTGTAGGTTATTCCTTGTTGTATTTTATTGATTATTTGCATAGAAGACTCAGGAAATTAGATATTTATGCTCTTTTCAGTGTATTAAAAATAAATATAACAGCATTATTTATTTAAAAGTTTATATCTATTTTGAAGTTTTCTTAAGAAAAAGTGACAAGAGGCCGGGCGCGGTGGCTCAAGCCTGTAATCCCAGCACTTTGGGAGGCCGAGACGGGCAGATCACGAGGTCAGGAGATCGAGACTATCCTGGCTAATACGGTGAAACCCCGTCTCTAGTAAAAAAATACAAAAAAAAAAAAAAAACTAGCCGGGCGAGGTGGCGGGCGCCTGTAGTCCCAGCTACTCGGGAGGCTTAGGCAGGCAGGAGTATGGCATAAACCCAGGAGGCGGAGCTTACAGTGAGCTGAGATCCGGCCACTGCACTCCAGCCTGCGTGACAGAGCGAGACTCCGTTTCAAAAAAAAAAAAAAAAAAAAGGAAAGAAAAAGTGACAAGTATTCAACAAAAAGTGGCATTATCATTCACTCTTTCTCACCATCATTAAATTTTAATTGAAGCCTAAATGTGCACACAAGTACCTGAACAAATGATTTTTATTTGATAATCTATTTTAATGTGTGATGTTTTGAATTTGGCTAATTGTTAAAATCTCAGCTTTTAAAAGACTATGACAAATTGATTTTTTAAAGTGCTCTTTAAATGTCTGTATGAAGGCATATGACATTTCTTGAGGGGATATTATTTCATATAAAACATTGTTCTAGCAAATAACTTATTACTCAAAAAATCATTAATGTGTCAAATATTTGAATTACAGATGTTGTTGGCTGCAAATAATGAAATAACCTATTGACAATTAATTTAATAATGAAATAAACATTTATCGTAAATAACAAGAAGTCTAAAGGTAGATACTTTCAAGGTGAATTCAATGTCTCAATGCCACTAAAATGCCAATGCCTTTCCACTCATTATCCTAAGCAAGCTGGCTGCTTATTTTCAGTTTGCGGCTTCATGGTTTTAAAATTAATGTTGCATCTCTTTGTATCACATCCTTGACCAATAACATTCAAAGGAAAAAGAAAGTTAAGGTTCTGTCATCACAGCACTATCTTTTTAACAAGGAAGATGTCAGATGCTCTCATATACAACAGATTTCTCTCCCTTTCAGGCACACACACACACACACACACACACACATACATACAGTTCTTCTTTCATCTTTTTGGCCAGCACTATGACCTAGCTTTACTGCAAGAGATCCTGACAAATGGGAGTCTGACATTTTCAGCCTTTATAATGAGAAGTGACCTTTGGCAGGAAGGGGAAAAGTAAATGGTGTTAGGTAGTCAAGGCACAGTGTCTGCCACTGCTTCACTGCAGTATCAAATTTCAGCATTGAATACAATTTTTAGGTGAATCAATAAAATAATTTGATTATGTGTTAAGTCATCAAAATTTAAATTAAGTGATCTTGTTGGGCTTTTTTTTAACTTTTAAAAAATAATTATGGATTCACAGAAACTTGCAGAGAAGTGTGCAGGGCGGTCCAGTGCACCCTTCACCCAGCCTCCTTCAATGTCAGTATTATCCATAGCTATGGTACAATGTCAAAACCAGGAAATCAAAATTGGTATAATTCATAGAGTTTATTCAGGAGTCACCAGTCATACTTGTACTTGGAATGCATACATGTGTGCATGTGTGCATGTGTAGCTCTGTACAATGCTATCACATGTGTTGCTTTCTGTAATCACCGTCACAATCATGATATACATTACTGTACCATTACCAGAGGCGCCCTTATGTAACTTCTTAGTAGCTACACTCACACCTTCCCCTAATTCCTAACCATTGGTAACCACTAATCTATTTTAAGCCTCTATAATTATGTTATTTATTATTATAACATATTATTATCATTGATACTAGGTTATTCTATGTGTTTTTAACTTAGTGTGAATTTATGTGAAAGATAAAATTTAACACTGAGGAAATAAGACTAAAATTCTCAAAATTATATGTAAATATAGCAAACCAATTATTCTTAATAACTTTAACATGTTACTTACAGTTTAGGCGTAAAACATATCAACCGTTATATCCCCAAGAAGATTATTTTAAAAGTCTTTTAATCAAACAACGGTAAGTTGATCAGATTTTCTACTATAAGGAAAATCACCACTTTGACAGAGTCCTCACTGTATTTCAAAAAAGGGAGATAAAGTAAGAATACTCAGTCTAAATCATTGTTTAGAATGGTGAGCATTATGAAGGGCAGGTTTGGATTTGTAAAATCTCATATATTATGTTAGCTGTTTGCACCAGTGAACATTCTGTTTTCCAGACAAGAGAGCTGTTTGTCCAAAGGAGCAAACTGTTTGCCCAGACAATTCGGGTCACAGTAATTTCCTGAAGTAAACAGTGGTTATTTTTTGGTTTATACACCTATCTTCCTGGTGAAGAGTTTCCTGGGACAAAACAAATATGTTATCATATTATTGCAAGAAGACAGAGCTCTCTGTATTTTCTTGTTCTTATGCCTGTGCTGGACAGCAAATCAATATAATCTGGGGATATGATCAATCCAAATCTGGATCACTCTTTGTAGCGTCATGATCACATAATAAGTTTTTCTCTTGTGATAAATTCAACATTTATAAAGTTTAGTTTTTATTATTTTGGTGAATGATTATTTGGGGGACAGTGGCTTTGTAACTGCATTTAAGATTCTGGAAATCATATATTTGAGTATTGTAACATAGCAAATACTAAGAAAATAGTTTTTAGTTTTCTTCTAGACCAGGAGGTAAGAGTGCCCAAATTAAACCAAGACAACAGATCCTTTCACCAATCTAAAAAGTCCATAGGATGAGATACTGGGGTATTAACCAAACCATATTGATATGGTTTGGCTGTGCCCCACCCAAGTTTCATCTTGAACTGTAATCCCCACATGTTGAGACTGCATCATGAGGTTGGTAATTTCCATGCTGTTCTCATGATATTGAGTTCTCACAAAATCCAACAGTTTAAAAGTGTTTTTGCAGTTCCCCCCTCACTCTCTCTCTCCTGCCACTATGTGAGACATGCCTTGCTTTCTTTTCAACTTCTGCTATGATTGTAAGTATCCTGAGGTCTCCCCAGTGATGTGAATCTGTGAGTCAATTAAAATTCTTTTCTTTATAAATTACCCAGTCTCGGGATTTCTCTATAGCAGTGTGAGAATGGACTAATACAGAAAATTGGTACCAGAAGTTTAGGGCACTTCTATAAAGATAACTGAAAATGTGAAAGCAACTTTGACGGGCACAGGTTGGAAGGGTTTGGAGGGTTCAGAAGAAGACAGGAAGATGTGGGGAAGTTTGGAACTTCCTAGAGTCTTGTTGAATGGTTTTGACCAAAATGCTGATAGTAATATGGACAGTGAAGTCCAGGCTGAGGGGTCTCAAATGGAGATGAGAAACTTATTGGGAACTGGAGTAAAGGTCACTTTAGCTATGCCTTAGTAAAGACACTGGCAGTCTTTTAGCCTTGCCCTAGAGATATATAGCACTTTGAACTTGAGTGAGCTGGTTTAGGGTATCTAGCAGAAGAAATTTCTAAGCAGTAAAGCATTCAAGAGGTGATCTGTTTTTTCCTGACAGTGTATAGTTATACGCATTCACAAAGAGATAGTCTGAAATTGGAACTTATGTTTAAAGGGAAGCAGAGCATAAATGTTTGGAAAATTTGCAGTCTAACCATGCAGTAGAAAAGAAAATCCTATTTTCTGAAGAGAAATTCAAGCTGGCTGCAGAAATTTGCATAAGTAACAAGGAGCTGAACGTTAATAGCCAGGACAATGGAGAAAATGTCTCCCAGGCAGTTCAGTTCAGAAATAGTTACAGCAGCCCCTCCCATCTCAGGTCCAGAGGCCTAGGAGGTAAAAATGATTTTTTGGGCCAGGTCAAGGCTTCACTGCTCTGTACAGCCTCTCTGGTGCCCTGCGTTACAGCTACTCCAGCTTCAGCCATGTCTAAAAGGGGCCAAGGTACACCTCCAGGCATGGCTTCAGAGATTGCAAGCCCCAAGTCTTGTCAGCTTCCACGTGGTTTTGGGCCTGCAGGGGCAAAAAAGACAAGAGTTGAGCTTTGGGAGCCTCTTCCTAGATTTCAGAGCATTAGAGAAATAGCTGAATGTCCAGAAAGAAGTTTGCTGCAGGAGTGGAGTCCTCATGGAGAACCTCTACCATGGCAATGCAGAGGGGAAATGTAGGGTTTGAGCCTCCACACAGAGTCCCCATTAGAGCACTGCCTAGTGAAGCTGTGAGGAGAGGGTCCATCCTCCACACTCCAGAATAGTAGATACACTGACAGCTTGCACTGTGCACCTGGAAAAACTTCAGGCACTCAATATCAGCTCATGAAGGCAGCCACGAGGGCTGTACCCTGCAGAGTCACAGGGGTGGAGTTGCCTAAGACCTTGGGAGCCCACGTTTCATCAGCATGCCCTAGATGTGAGACATGGAGTGAAAGGAAATTATTTCAGAGCTTTAAGATTTAATGATGGCCTTATTGGGTTTCTGTAACCCCTTTGTTTTGGCCAATTTATCCCATTTGGAATGGAAGCATTTATGCAATGCCTGTACCTCTGTTGTATCTTGTAAGTAACTAATGCTTTTGATTTTACAGGCCCATAGGCAGAAGGGACTTTTCTTGCCTCAGATGACACTTTGGACCTGTACTTTTAGGTTAATACTGGAATGAGTTTAGACTTTGGGGGACTATTGGGAAGGCATGATTGTGTTTTGAAATGTGCAAAGGACATGAGATTTGGGAGGGGTTGGGGTGGAATGATATGGTTCAGCTTTGTGTCCCCACCCAAATCTCATCTCAAATTATAATCCCCACATACTGAGGGAGGGACCTAGTAGGAGGTGACTGGACCATGGGGGAAGTTTCCCCCATGCTGTCCTGAGAGTAGTGAGTTCTCATGAAATCTGATGGGTTAAAAGTGTTTGGCTGTTCCACTCTTGCTCTTGCACTCTCCTGCTGCCATGTAAGACATGCCTTGCTTCCTCTTCACCTTCCACCATGTGAGTAAGTTTCCTGAGGCCTCCCTCACCACACAGAACTGTGAGTCAATTAAACCTCTTTTCTGTATAAATTACTCAGTCTCAAGTAGTTCTTTACAGCAGTGTGAGAACAGACTAATACACATATTTATCATATATATATACATATATGTAATAGGCTGAATTATATTGCCCCAAAATTGATGTTTTGAAGTCTTAAACCTCAGTATGCTAGAATGTGACTATATTTGGAGAAAGGTATCTTAAAGAGGAAATTAAGTTAAAATAAGGTTGTAATGATAGGCACTAATCCAACGTGATTGGTCTTATAGGAGGAGATTAAAATACATACAAGCACAGAAGAGGAGCAAGTAGGAGACAAAGGAATAAGATGGCCACCTACAAGTCAAGGAGAGAGTCCTTAACAAAACGCAACCCTGAGGATACTTTGATCTTGAGCTTCTAGCTTCCAGAAATGTAAGAAAAAATAATTTATGTTGATTAAGTCACCCAGTCTGTGGTACTTCATTACGGCTGCCCTAGCAAAACGAGCACAATACATATTTATATTTTTCTGTAACCCCTAAACCAAGTATTATCTTATGGTTTATGTTACCATCTGGTCTTAGTCAATACCTAAGACTGAGCAATTTATAAAGAACAGAAATTTATTTCTCACATTTCTGGAGGCTGGGAGATCAAGGCACAAGCATCTGGTGTTGGGTGAGGGCCTTCTTGCTCTATCTTCCCATGGTGGAAACTGGAAGAGCAAAAACAGACTAACTTGTGTCCAAATACGGCAGAAGAGCAGAAGTGTGAACCCACTCCCAGAAGCCCATTTTTAGGAGCATTAATACATTAATGAGGATGAAGCACTCATGACCTAAACATCTCTCATTGGGCCCCATCTTCCAATACTGTTGCATTGGGATTAAGTTTTAACAAATGAATTTTGGAAGATGCATTCTATTATAGCATTATCTTTATCCAAAGTAACCAAATTTTGTTTTCCAAATTAAAAAGAAGAAGAACTCAGAAAGCCAAAAAATAATTTTTCACAAGCCCAAATCTACCAGATTAATAATTTTTGAGTTTTATTGACCATTTAAAGAAAATTGTATATATTTTTACTCTACAACCATAGTATAATATATAAAAATAATCAAAAGGGTAGATATAACAATGATTAGTGACCATTGTTTTGACTCTTTTTTCCTTAGAAATTGTCCAAGTACCCAAAGATTAAATTATTACCTCAATAAAATATTAGCTTCAGGCTTTAAAGTTAAATAAAGTTCTAGAAATTAAAATTCAACAAGCAAATTAAGTATATGTAATTGGTCATATTGCAAGAATTCATAGGCTTAAACATTTTAGGAGTTATTCATTGTTATGAGTTCTTTTAGTTCAATACAATTGCATAGTTTTGCAATCTTAAGACCATTTGTAGAAACACTAATGGCTCAACCCATAGAACTAATGTAAAAATTTTTGAAAGTTTAACATAGATTAAACTCAAAGCATGTACTAAAATACTGCACTAACATTTTTACATGGTGGCAAAATTAGAGAGAAAACAAAAAGTATTTAAAGCTAAAATTAAAATATCTTAATCTTACGAGTTATCTCTTGTTCTGGAATATCACATGAACTTTAAGAAAATCTTATTTATAAATCTTTATAGTCTTTTCCAAATTTTAAAGACTCTTCAAGTCTTGACAAAATCCCTAACTTTCTAACTTTTGCTAAGAACCAAAGCCATTTCTCCAACTCACATTATACTTTTTAAAATCTGAATTTGTTTCTGCATTTATTTTGTGTTTAACATCTGTGTTTTTCATATACTGTCAGTTCAGTAGTTTAATAAAATATGGTGAATTTAGATTTCTTTGGGAGATATTCCAGGGTGTCTCATTTGAAAATTGCCAAAGATGATGCAATTCAGTACATATATGCCAGAATTTTAAATTTTTAAATAATTTTTCTATTTACATTTTATAGCATTTAATATTAATAGTTTTGAGGAGAATCTTAGTGTTTTTTTTTTTTAAGCTTAAACAATGAAGTCATTTATTAGGTCATTTAGTAATTTACTAGACATAAGTCATTCCAAGTTTAGTTAAGTTAGTGATCCAAAGATGGCATCAGAAGCCAACTGTCTTCCATGTTTCCAATTATACCGTATTCAGCATATTGGCTTTTTCTTGTTTGTCTCCTTAGGCCACTTTACTGCTGTAGTTTGTGTGTGTGTGTGTGTGTGTGTGAGTGTGTGTGTGTGTGTGCGCGCGCGCGCGTCTGTGTTGTTGTTTTAAATTCTAAGATCAATTTTTATTTCTTCAAAAAAAACAGAAGCAGTCAAAACAATTTAAGACACATTTAAAAGCATATTACTGAGTGAGCTTCAAGGGGAGCTTGACTCTGCAAAGGTTGTGAGTTCAAAGGAAGAGGGAAGTCTGTCTTGTTCCTTGGCTGGCTGGCTGGCTGCGCCCAGGACAAAGGAGCCAGCAGAGGCCCCGAGACCCCAGACTGCTGCCCTGAATAGCCGAGTCCTGCCAATTCCAGTTCCAATGTCGCACAGGATCAGACTGTGCCGGGGGAGGGCTGTGGGAGGGCCGCGCATCCAGAAAGTGGAGATCGAGCCCCGTGGCACATTCCTATGGAACTCGGCGACAGATGAGCTTGAAAGTTCAAATGGACATTCTGGCTTTAGCGTTGCTTGCAAGGACCAGAAGATCTAACTGGCTGCAGGAGGAGTGCCACCCTTTGTCTCTGGAGTATTTCTGGTGAGAGATTCACCACACGCAGTGTGCACAGCATCCTCTTGGCTGGCAGACCTGTTATTGTAGGGTTTACCTATGTGGGCCAGGTCCGGCCGGAGATCAGTCATGCACCCTGACATCGAGGTTTGCCTGAGTCATTGACTATAATGTAGGAACATTAGCTGGTTATTTACAGGACAGCTGACTCTCCCTTTCCACGGATTTTTAGGGAGAGGGCTGGAGGGGAGGGGCGTGGCTGTTTGCTTGTTTTTAAATTTTTTAAATGACCTTATAAACGGGGAGTCAGGAGAATTTAAACCAACTCCTACATAGAGCAGTCCAAATGAGCCAGAAGAAAGGCCACCAGAAACACCTGGGTCCTCTCATCTCCTATGTGGAGGAGGCAGGGCCTAGGTCTGAGGAAGTGAATAAATGAAAAAGAAAATGAGTGCAAGAAATGGGAGTTGCAAGGGCAAAAGGAAGAAGGTCAACCACTTTTCTTTTTCTTTTTTTTCTTTTTTAACCTTAGGAGCTAAGTGTAGCTTGAAGATTTTGGATAACTTTGCACAAGAAAAGGAAAATTATTCTTTTGAAGTAGGTTGAAGCAGTGATTTTTAAAAACAAACGAAGCAGAATGAAAGCATCTTAAATTTTTCATCTTTTCTTTACAAGTTACCTAGATCACTTTTGATTGAGAAAACTATGGAAAGCTAGTAACTGCCACAAGTGAACCCAGGGGATGGCATATGTCAATTTTCCACAGAGCCTTGCTTTGTGGGTGTCTGAATGCACTGCTCTCAGGGGCAAGAGCTCTGCTTACATTTGCTGGAATCAATCACAGTAGATTTCAGTCCTCAAGTCACTTTTGACTACATTGCTTTGTAAACTCTCCAGCATTCTTACAGAATTTTTTACGATCCTTAGAGTATTCTTCAGGTAGGTCAGGCCAAAGGGAATGCTTGGGGCTGGAGGTAGTTCATCAGTGCTATGAGAGACTGACCGGATTACTTAGTTGGTTTTGGTTGCCAGCTTCTAGTTTTCAGCACTAATTACTGGCAAACAGACCTTCCCATTTTCATCAATATTCGGGTGATAGATCTTTGTTTTAAATGTGATCTTCGGTGGTCTGAATGAGTACTCTGTGGGAAAGTTGGTTTTGATCCTGAAGGCCCTGTATTAGCCAATTCTTGCATTGCTGTAAAGAAATCTAGGTAAATTATAAAGAAAAGAGGGTTAACTGGCTCATGGTTCTACAGGCTCTACGGAAGCATAGCTGCATTTGCTTCTGGGAGGTCTCAGGAAGCTTCCAATTATGGCAAAAGGCAAAGGGGAGCAAGCACATCACATGGTGAGAACTGGAGGGGTGAGGGGAAGCACCACACACTTTTAAACTATCAGATCTCAGAACACATCTTCCAAGAATGCACTCACTATCTGGAGGGTGGCACCAAAGGGACAGTGCTAAACCATTCATGAGGATTCTGCCTCCATATTCCAGTCACTGCCAGGCCCGACCTACAATACTGGGGATTATATTTTAACATGAGATTTGGGTGGGGACAAATATCCAAACTATATCAGGCCCCCTTATCATGTGGAGGCTTATCCATCACCTTCCTGTTGACCGCCGTCTTGGACATCAACTGCTACAGTTTGACATCTCACATCCATATGCAACAAAACCCAGTTAGGAAGGACTGTTTATCACATCCCGTGTTTGTATTTTTTTTTTTTTTAACTTTTACTTTATTTCTTTATTTTGAGATGGAGTCTTAGTCTGTCACCCAGGCTGGGGTGCAGTGGCACAATCTCAGCTCAGTGCAACCTCCACCTCCCAGACTAAAGCAGTTCTCCTGCCTCAACCTCCCAAGTAGCTGGAATTACAGGTATGCTCCACCACACGGCTAATTGTTTTGTATTTTTAGTAGAGATGGGGTTTCACCATGTTGGCCAGGCTGGTTTCGAACTCCTGACCTCAAGTGATCTGCCCACCTTGGCCTCCCAAGGTGCTGGGATTACAGGGATGAGCCACCGTGCCCTGCCTAAACTTTTATTTTGAAATAACTGTAGATACAGGAAGTTGCAAAAAATTGTACAAAGAGGACAGGTGCCAGTGTAGTATTCCCTTAGATTTCCTCAATAATTACATCTTATATAATTGCAGTACAATATTAAAACCAAGACATTGACATTCAATACAATGTGTATGCATACTTTTATGTTATTTCATTAGTTGTGTAGATTAACGTAAATGAATAACTTGGCTTTTTTTTTTCACTCAGCATGGTGCCCTTGAGATCTGTTCAAGGCATCCAAGTTGTATGTATTAATAATTCATTCTTTTTTATTGCTGAGTAGTATTCAATGGTATATATGGATCACAGGTTTTTTAACCATTCACTTGTTGAAAGACATTTTTGTTGTTTTCAGTTTCTGGCCATTTCTTACAAAGCTGCTTTCAACAATCATGTATAGGTTTCTACGTGGACATATTTCCCTACCTCCCACTCTACCCCCAGAATAAATTCTCAGGAGTGCAAGTGCTCGATTGTCTAGTGGTAAGCATATGTTTAGTATTTTTATGAAACTGCCAAACTATTATCCAGATTTCACAGTCCTGCGAGCATTTGGTATTGTCACTATTTTGGTTCTTCCAAAAGATATATAGTGACATCTCATTTTGGATTACATGGATGCAGAGGAACTGGATCTCTCATACATTGCTGGTAGGACTGTGAAATCTGGAAATACAAATGTAATCCAAATGAGATATCACTACATTCCTTTTGGAAGAACTAAAATACTGACGATAGCAAATGGTATTTTGAATTACATTCGTATTGTAACAACTGGTGATGTTGAACATTTTTTTATGTGCTTATTTGTCATCTTTATATCCTCTTCAGTGACATGTTTCTTCACGTCTTTCACATTTTCTAATTTTATTGGTTATTTTGGGGGGGTTTGTTTGTTAGCTTTACTGCTGAGTTTTGAGAGGTTCTTATATATTCTAATAGAAGTCTTTGTCAGATATGTACTTTACAATTATTTTCTCTCATTCCATAGCTTGTCTTTTAATTTCCTTATAAAGGTCTTTCTCAGAGCAAATGTTATTAATTTTGATGAAGTCCAAATTACTGATTTTTTCTTTTATGGGTGGTACTCTTGGTATCATGTCTAAGAACATGTGACCGAGCCCTGGGTTTCAGAGTTTTCTCCTATGTTGCCTTTTAAAAATATTATGGTTTTGAGTTATCTATTTTGAGTTGGTTTTAAGAAAAGTGTATGATGTGGATCAAGGTTTATTGTTTTTGTCTATGGATGTTTAATTGCTTTACTACCATTTGTTTAAAAGAATACCCTTTCTCCTTTGAATTTCTCTTACACCTTTGTCAAAAATTAGATGTTTGCATTTGTGTGGTTCTATTTCTGGGTCTTAAGTGCTCTTAAGCAAATTACTAGAGTTGGTCATATTAATTTTTTCACTAGTTGTGCTATCCTGGTATCAGTTTTAATGTCTGTATTTCATTCAGACAACCCTTAGAGATTAGTAAAACTATAAAATATAAAATTATTTTTTGATGTAACCTGTTTTACATCAATAAAAAGCACATATGAGCGTTTGAACTTATGTTAAATGTTTATTCAAACATTTCTTCTCTGATCACTCTCCCATCTTCTTTATCCAAAAACATAAAATAGAGATTATATCCTACAACATTAGATTACACTCACAACATAAAAGTTCTGTTCTCTAATTAGATGAAATATTCAAAACAGTGACTGGGAAAGCTCCCCTATTCTACTGGAATGATATGATATCATTTGGAACATCATGTAATTAAATACTAGAAATGAGCTATTGTTGAAATGAGAACACTGTCTAAATGAATAATCTTTACTTACACAATTATTTGCAATGTTCAAATATTGGCCAGAAAATTTTGGTCTTACAAAAAAGATCTGAAATGTAATTTTTTTTTTTCCTATTTAATTCTCTTCACAGAATGAACCTAAGAAGAAAGAGAAATTGTTTCACTGATGTTCAACACAGGGCAACTTTAACTGAATTACTCTAGGGAAACAACAGCCAGTTCCATTAAAATCATCAAGTTTTATCTCCATTCTCCAGCAATTTATAAAGTATACTATCTAAATCTCTACAGAGAACAAGGCAGATAGAAGCCAGATGACTAAGCACTGGCCTTCTGGTTTTTAAACACATTCCCTGAACCTATTGTGTAACTAACTGATGCTTAGGTTTAGGACTGGCCTTTTTCAGCTTTCTTCATTTCACTCTCATTAAAAAGAGTTCAGATTAAACACATACCCATGAAACTCAGCAAATGGAAAGAAAGCATTAGGCTCTCTTTCAGTTTTAATCAGTACAAAGCTACATTAGTAACATATAAAACTTAAGTGATTCTACATGAATCCTTCATCTTATATGTCAAGATTAGAGAAATAAATCAGAGCAGTATTTCCAATTATTGCCACATTCAGTCTTCCCAAATCACCTTGAATTCTTGCAAGCTCCAAGCTAACTCCTATAAGCTATTGTTTATATTATAAATGCATACAATAAAAATTAAAGTGTTTATTTCATTGAGAGCTCATTTTCTTCAGTATTGTATGGCTAAAGAAGCCCTTAGTATCATCTCTTAAACAGATATTACTGTTCTTTCATACAATTCTAAAGCTCAAAGGAATCTCAGGTTTCTTATCATAATTATGACTTTATTTGCTGTGTGAGGCATTGTCCTACACCTCTTAGACATACTTGACAGATGAGGAAACAGAGTGCCCAGGGTCACACAGTTAAATAGCAAAGTCAGTTTAGTTCAAGAAGCCCATATCAAAAGATCATATCCTCAAACCATGCACCATAGAGATTCTCGTGGAAACTTCTTATTTTAAAGATATGAACCAATCTCTAATAGGCATTCTGAACTTTTAATTTTTTTGCAGCAGAGTTTGCTAGTATCATTGTCAAATGTTCTATATGTTTTTACTTAAGTTTACCATGCTAGAAACTATTTAACATAATTTTGATGGTTTTTAAATAAATAATTAGAAAGTATTAGCATTTGAAATCTTTATAAGGCTTAAATATCACTTAAGGTTAGAATAACAATCTACAAGTAACTGTAAATCAGAAATCAGCAATGACTTGAAACCATTCCAGTGTTTTAAGTACATTATGAATTGTATACACACTCATACATCTTTGCCATTGTTGTGTCTAACCCTGAATGTATACTATGTATGTATGTATGTGTATACACACATATACACTTACATACATGGAGTGGTAGTATCAATGATAGTATATTTTCTAATATATTGATAGATGTACAAAATAAATGTCCCTTTTATTACTTACGATATTTATGTGCAGATTATTTTGCCTCACTATATACTCAGATGTATTAAAGAAATCCAATAGATTTGAACAGTTTCCTTTCCTGTTCTAGACAAAGTTACCTGATTGACTGGAAGTGATTGGTAGGTGTGGAAAATCCAATCGGTATTTTTTCTAAGAATTGCTAGTTCTGTAAATATAACAATTAACCTTAAATACTGTGTGATTAACTTTAAGCTCAGTGAACTATAAACTCTAGATTTAAAATTTCCTCCAAGCCCAAGAATTAGTTGCAACACGTTGCAAGATTTTCATCAGATAGAGTATATTTGGCTATACCTGAAAGTATTTATAATTTCTTATACGGCTGCTTAACAATAAAGTATACTTTTTGTGTCAAGGCTACTTATTAATAATGATGTTTTACAGGTATGATGAATTTTAAAGATAACATTTCACATTATATAAATGAATAAGCTAAGATTTCCAGATAATAAATCATTCATTCTATATGCACAGTGAATTAATTGCAAAGGAAAGATTGCATGGCTGGGAAAGTGCTTATTCCACTAAGTACTTCTTCATCCACAAAGAAAAATAAGAGTGTATATTTCCCTGGAACCTTAGCAGAATAGCCATGGAGGATTTTCTGTCCTTGGCCATAGGCATTAACTGAGTACGTTAGAAAAATGAAGAGCAGATATTTATCACAGGGGCAAATCAAAGACAGGGTCTGTTTTAAATAACTGTAATCATAACAAAAATTAACAGTTTACTATGTACTAGTTGATGTTTTAAGCACCTTACAGTTAATATTGATAATTTTAAATGAAGTAACTAAGTTGCAATGAGTTTAAATAACTTGATCAAAATTATCCAGGCTTAAGGGCCTGGCTCCAGAATTCATGCATCCAAGCCCCGCATTCTAGTACCTTTTTAAGAAGGTTAAAACCTTCTTCAGCACAGTGGCTGTGTATTTTTAACTCCTCAAAAGCAGTTTTATAGCCTAGCAGGTGATAGGCACATGGAAGAACTTAATTTTGTTTCCATTGAAAAACAATGACGGAGAAACCTAAAGGCTAATACAGTGGCCTGATACATTTTCAAGGCATCAAGGGAGGTACCAGCTTTGGCCTTAGAGTGGCATATACTCTTCCAGCCTTGTGATCCTCAAGGATTATTTCTGACCCACTGCCTTGTCTAAATTAAAGTAGGTCAAGCCATAGCTTAGACTCTTTTTCTCCTAGATCCAGACCCAGGCTTGGGTTCTACTTCTCTTAAAGTAATAAAAAACTGAATATTTCTTGTCAAATGAAATCAAATTTTCCTAAATTGCCCATTCTGTACTTGCTTTCCATTTGACCTTATCCTGGCTCCTTCAGGCCTCCTGAATGGAAGGAAAGTCCAGCTTAATTTAGCAAACATGAAAAGGGGAAGAAAAGGAAGAAAAGTTCAATCCAAAGTGGGTAACACCATAAAACAGTCTTTCAGACACACACACACACAAAAACAAAAAGGCGTTACTTTTGGAAGAGACAACTTTTAACTTCTCATCTCCCCCTTTATACCTCTGCCCACTTAACTCTCAGGCCCATTGCATATGCCATTTTGCCTTTAGCCTTTCATCCTTGAGACTGGAGAAAAGGGAGAAATGCCTTCTTTGCTTTGTCCCATTCTAGATTTTAAAGCAATTCACTATTACTAGATAATTAACAGGTTTTCTAATCTGAATCAAAGATGCCTCTGGCCATATTAAAATATCAGGAACAAAAAGAAAAATTCTAAACTCTATATTTCCAAAACATGAAAATATTTAATGCACTCTATAAGAGCACCTTTTACCAATTTTACTACTTATGGTTATCAGTTACAAGTCATTCTACAAAATATTTTCATATATACTACAATTGATTAAATTAAAATGCTTACATTAAAATTATGATATTTTAATAACATTTTATTTATCAAAATATTTTTAACATTTAACATCCCTACAAACTATAAGCTATAGATAGCTCACCAGGCTAACTGCTGCTTATTTAAATATGTAAAATATTTTTATGAAAAGTCATTGCTTAACGTACAGAAGCTTAAGTTATCTGTATGCTCAACTCAGCTCACCAAAAAAAAAAAAAAAAAATTCAAATAAAAGTATACTGAGATGGCTTTTTTCAACTATTAGGCAAAATTCCAAAAGTTTGCCAAGCTATTCTGTTAGAAAACTGTGGGGAAATGAATGCTAAAACTTTGCTGGTAGAAATGCAAAATAGAACAACCCTAATAGAAGAGAATTTGGTAGTATCTAAACAATTTCATATGCATTACCTTTTGATACTACAATTCCGTGTCTAGAGATCTGTCCAAAACACAGACAAAAATACAAACACAAATATCCACAAAGCTATTCATTGCAGTACTATTATAGTAACGAAGACCGCAAACCACTCAATATTCTATCTATAGATGATTTGTTGAGTAAAATATAGCTCTGCTACTCAATCCATAGTCCATGCACTGAAAGCAAAATTCAGTCTGGGGGAATGCAACAAGATAAATGGCCTGGTTTCTTCAAAAGAAAAGTTCTAAGAAAGAAGATAAAATATGTAAATTCTTTTTGATATGTTGACCAAAAAAAATATCAAACATTCATCCATGTGCGTGAAGCTTATCTCACCTTATCAACACAGTCTCTCTTCTGCCCAGGCTGTAGTGCAGTGGTGTGATCATAGCTCATTTCATCCTCAAAGTCCTGGGCTCAAGCAATCCTTTCCCCTCAGTCCCACTAATAGCGACGTCTACAGGCCTGGCTAATTTTTACATTTTTTTGTAGAGACAGGGTCTCACTATGTTTCCCAGGCTTGTCTTGAACTCCTGGCCTCAAGCAATCCTCCTCTTTTGGCCTCCCAAAGGGCTAGGATTACAGGTGTGAGCTTCCATGTCTGACCTTATGATTTTCAAAGACATAATCTTTTAAAGATTATACTGAAGTATTTACAGATATGCTGATATACTGTCTGGGATTTGCTTCAAATTATATGAGAGACAATGGGCAGGGCTATAAATGAAACAAGATTTGATTCATCTTGATAATTATTGAAACTGGATTATGGATATTTTATGTTTTCTACACTACTATTTTTAATAATACAAAACACTGTAGGACTTGCAAGTTTGTTTCATTCTTGAAACTCTCCTAAAAGGTATTATGATGTGCTCAATTTGACTAATAATATCCTGCTTTGCCAGACCTCACTCAGAGAGTAACAGCCAATTGAGCAAATAGTGTATCTGTTCCTTTTTCTTTTTAACATTCATAGCATTTTATTTGTAACTGTTTAAAATACTTTATACATTTAACTTTCATATTTGTGAGTTCCCATTTAACAGATCTGTTTGTTAAAAACAAAAGATAGTGAAGTCCTTGAATCCCTTCTACTGCTGTCTAAAGTACACAGCACAGCATGGTGACTTTCTGCATATGTATAGAACTGTGCAACTTCCAACCAATCAAGATACAGGACATTTCCGGCACCTTGAAAGACTTCCTCATGCTCCACCCAGTCTATATGCCTCTAAACGTAATGTCTATTTTATACTCACAATATTTTCTTTGATCTTGAGCTTCATAGAACTAGAATCATACAACATAGATCCTTGTAACTAGCTCATTTCATGTCACATTATGTCTTTCAATCAATGGGTTTTTTTTTTTAACCTTTTAATTTTTCTTTTTTTTTTAATTTGAGACAGAGTCTCACTCAGGCATAAGGGTACTCCCACCTCAGCCTTCCAAGGAGCTGGGAATACAGGCATGTGCCTCCATGCCCAGATAATGTTTATATTTTTTGTAGAGGTAGGGTCTTACCATGTTGCCTAGGCTTTTCATGAACTCCTGGGCTCAGGCAAACTGCACACCTCAGCCTCCCAAAGTGCTGAGATTACAGTCATCGGCCACCATTCCCAGCCCTCAGTGTTTTTTATATCATTGTATTTCATTTTTTCCATTTCTGTGGAGGAGTCCATTACATAAATAGATCAATTTAGTTATTCTCTGTTGATAGGCTGTGTCTATGTGCAATTCCCTGTTCAGCAGCTGCTGTGAATAAATCTCCTAATAACATTCTTGTACATATATTTCAGTGGTCAAATATATTCGTTTTTCTTGAACAGGTACCTAGAAGTGGGTCGTATAATATGCAGATATTTAACTTTAGTTGTTCAACATGGTCGTGCCAATTTATACTCACAACCAGTGTATGTACATGTTTATATTAAGCAGCCACAATAACCTGCCTAAACTACGTATAATGATCTTTTGCCAGCTTTCCCTTCCTCAGCACTTGTATGTCTGATATTAATTATCTTTGCAGCACCCAGAAACATGACAGCCTTTCTGAGGAATATTTAAGTAGACACGTGAAGAGAGAGTGAATCATGCAGATAACAGGTAGAAGGAAAGGCAATTGTGAGAGACCTGATGCCACCTCATAATTGACGTATTTGAGGAAAGCAAGGAGACTTTTGCTGGTGGGAAGTGGGTAAGGCAGCGGAGTTGTGGGAGTTATTTTCAGAGTGGTAGCCGGGGTCCAGATGATATAGGCCATATTCAGAAATTTTTATTTTGTTCTAAACATGATGAGAAGCCAGTGAAACAGTTTTGATTTTGGGAGTTACTTTACACGATTTCCATTCCTTTTAACCACAAAGATCATGGTTTTTAAAAATGACTTCACATTTTCTGTGGTTCTTCCAACCTTGCAAGTAAAATAATGTTTTTCAGTTAGCATGATAAATCAGTAGTACTTCAAAAATTGAAGAAATAAAAGTAAAAAAATAGGTTGTGGTTATGAAAAAGATAACCTGAATAGATTGCTTAAAAGGAAACTTGGTATTTTCCCCATATATCAAGCTGGACAATTACTACAGTGATGGCTGCTCAATTTCAATATATATTATTCAAATGTTAAAAATTTAAAGCGACAGTTCTTGAGTAGATTTTAGAAACAATTGTAATCATGTGAATTACAAGTAATTATTTACAGATATTTTCAATTTGTAACTGCAAATTGAAATCCAGATATAGGCTACGTTTCTCTAAACAGCCAGAAGGTACCCACCCTTTAAATTTCTGTCTGTGCCTTTAACAATTTAACCAACACTTCTCAAACATTTTTGATTTCCCAAGTCAGTTGAGGAATTCTTAAAAACAGTTTCCAATTCCCCTTACAGATCTACCAAATATTACTCTCTGAAGGTGGGAACTCGGAATCTACAATCTTTAAAACTCCTAAACCACCAGCCTAAAATGTCAATCCTTACATAGATCTGTGTTAGTTCCCTGTCGCTATTGTGACAAATTACCACAAACTTAGTGTCTGAAAACAACACAAATTTATTATCATACAGTTTTGGCAGTCAGAAGTCCAGTTTTATAGCGGCCAGAAGCCTAGGGTCTAATGAAGCAAATTAAAGATGGCATTCTTTCTGAAGACTTTAGAGAAGAACACATTCCTTGCCTTTTCCAGCTTCTAGAGGGTGCACACAGTCCTTGGCTCTTAGCCAAATCACTGATACCATCCTTACATCTTCTCTGACTCCTGCCCTCCTGCCTCCCTCTTATAAGGATACCTGTGATTACAGTGGGGCCCCTAGAATAATCTCCCATCTCAAGATTTTTAAATCAATCACATCTGCAAGTCTTTTATCCACATAAGATAATGTCTTCACAGGTTTGGGGGATTAAGAGATGAACAGCTGGCGATCATTAAGTTTGTTGTAACATTTTGTTTGTTGAAGTGCATGCAGAAAAGCTTGCCTCACACAAATATGTAGTTAAAGAAAGATGACCCCCAGAAATTCTCAGACTACACTTTGGAATCCAATGATGTGAAAAAATTAAGCAGAATTGAAGTGAGGAATTAAAGGATAATGTTCATTTCGAAGAGAAAAGAACAAAAGCAGAAAGAAAAGAAAGAAGGAGAAAAAAAGGAAGGGGGGCAAAGGGAAAAAAATTAAAGAAGAGAAAATAAAAATGGTAAAATAGAAGATAAAAAAAGAATGAAGCAAACAGCAGATAAAAAAGATAAAAGATGAAATAAGGAGAAAGGAATATGAAAGTGGTGAATATAGCAGAAGAAAGTAATTGAGTAGGATATGGAAAAGATATTGAAGAATAAACATGATATTTTAGGACTATTTTAAAGTAATGGAGAGAGTTACAAGATATTAACAGAATTAAAATCTGGAAAAGTGTTTTCAGAAAACACCAATGGATTTGATGACAAATATTATAATGATCTCTTTGCAAACAATTTTTTTTAATTGGTGACTGTGTTAGCAACAGAACACCTGAAAGTAGGTCATTTATAGAGAAAATAAATTTATTTATTACAGTTGTGGAGGCTAGGAAGTCCAAGGTCAAGGGGCTGTATCTGGTGAGTGACTTCTTGCTGATGGGGACTCTCTGCAAAGTCCCAGGGTGACACAGGGCATCACATGGCAAGAAGCTGAATGTGCCAGCTTAGATCTCTCTACTTCTTATAGAGTCACAAGTCTCATTCCTATGATAACCCATTAATCCATTCATGAAAGCAGAGCTTTCATGACAGAATCACCTCTTAAAGGTCTTACGTCTCAATACTGCCACAATGGTGATTAAATTTCAACACGAATTTTGTAGAAAACAAATACTGAAACTATAGTAGTGACCCAGAGACATAAGTTTCTAGAATTCATTTGAAATAACAAAAAGGTAAAATTATATTCTTCAGAGTTAAGATATAAGCACACATATCTTTTAAGCTATATTTAATTATATTTTAATTTTAAGATTTTAGTTTTAATTAAAAAGTTAACACACATTGCAATTGCCCAGCATGTTAACTGAAAATAATTTGGCACAAATTCAATATTCAATAATATGTGTTTAATTGGTGAGTAAAATTAAATGTCCGACAAGAGGGAATTAATTGGTACCAACTAAATGTTTTTCACACCTGAGCATAAAATTAAAATACAGTCAAACCAGCAGAGCAAGAATAATTAGTTTATAATGAATTATCACTTTTAAGTATAAAGCACCAAGATCCTCCAAACCTACTTATTTTCCTTTTGTAGTAAATTTTATTTTAAAATTAATTCTATGTTTTCCTTATCACAAAAGCAATTATTAATACACAATAATTAGCATATAAATAAGTAAAAGTAAATGCATCCAGAAACTACCACTGGTAAAACCTTGATTTGTACTTCCAAATCTCATTCTATGCTCAAGTAACTTTTATTCATTTTTGCAGGGTGTCATATTTTACTTAAGCATTTCATCAATGGTAGAAACTTTGTTCAGTGTTCCAATCACTACACTGTTGTTGAAGGTATAAGTTGCTCCAACCAATATGCTAATGTTAGATATTTTGGATTTTCCAACTAGTGTCCTACTGTTTGATATTAAAATTAACCCAAGTTTTTATATTAAAAATAGTGATGTGAATGTGTAATTGACTTTAAAATGATTAGAAAAAAATACAAAATTGAGAAAAGTCTAAAAATAAACCAAAATAAGTAGAGATTAATAAAAATTTACAAAAACAACATGATATACTAAAATTGCCCATGCTCAAAATATAACTAACTGAGACTCAATTCTCAAGATTTATTATGTGGATCAATTTGTTTTCTCCTAAACTGCTTTAGGCAATTATCAAGGGAAAGAGTTGGGAAATAGGAAGAGATGCAAAAGTTAACTTCACAATACTATTCTCTCTCGGGGAATGGAATAAATGCTTTCTCTAGGAAATAGATTTATAGGGAAATAAATTGCACTGTATCACTCCCCAGATCTTATTCTCTTAACCTATGGGTCTTAACAATTAACCCTTAATAATTAAAAGTTCTGCCCTGGGTGGAGAAGACCATTATTCTCTCAGGCTAGTCCTACTCCCACTTCCTAAAACAATTGCCCTATTCCAAATACAGCCTTTTTTAGTATTATCCTGGGACCGCTGGATGTGGATTTAGCTTTTGCCTCAAGAAAATATAAGATTAAATCAAAATATTACACAAAATTAATTCCAAGTTCACACTACCCCACAGGCTAATAAAGTGAAATAAAATAAATTGCTTCCCAGAATAATTTCCATCCTAAACATATCTTGTTGCAAGGATTGATATAGCTTTCTAGAAATTTGATAATTAGTTCGATGACAGAAGAAATATGCCTTAAAGAATACAAATATTTAAATGTCCAACATGTAAATGTTATTAATTCCTCTCCCCTTTAGGACAGTCCAGGAAAATGTTAAAGTCCAAAATTTAATTTCACTCCAAAATTAGTAAAATCTCAAGAAAGTCCACAATTATCATTCTCAATTTCTTACTCTGCTCACTCTCAGCCAGAGGGTTCTCTTGGAATCCCAGGATATTATTCTGTTGACTGCTTTTCCCTCGAAAAAACAAATTTCTTTTAGGTTTTAAAGTTGAATTAATCGAACCTTAAATCTATTTATATTTTAAATTCCAAATGAAGACCTTAAAATAACAGTGCCTGGCACATACTGAGAATGATAAATAAAATTATTATTATTATTGTATGTGTTATTGTATTAAAGAGCCTTTAACGATTGCTAGGACATGTATTGTCATTGCAATACCAGCCCTATACTCTGTTAAAAGAAAAACTTCAGCTGAATTAAAGTTAAAGGAGTTTAATCGAGCAACAAATGATTCATAAATCAGGAACCCCCAGAATCACAGCAGATTCAGAAAGACTCCAGCATAGGCACATGGTGGGATAAGGTTTGTAGACAAAATAAGGAATGTGAGGTACAGAAATCGGAAGTGAGGTACAGAAATCGGAAGTGAGGTAGAGAAATCAGAAGTGAGGTACAGAAACAAGTGGATTGGTTACAGCTCAGCGTTGGCCTTATTTGAACAGTTTGAACACTCAACAGTGTATGAGTGGTTGAAGTATGGCTGCTGGGATTGGCCAAGACCCAGGCACTGTTACAGGCACACATTCCCATGTTAGGTTCTCAATCTTGTCTACCTGTTAAGTTAGGTTGCAGTTTGTCCACAAAAACACAAATATAGAAGTGCGGAGTCCTTCTCAGCCTATATTTAGTTTGCTTTAACAACTCATAAAATTTAGAAAACACAAGAAATTCCCAAGTGTCCATAGTTAATATTGTATTTTTATTGTTATACATTCTCCATACTAACGTTCTCAAAAATTCCTGTTATCTGACAAAAGGCTTAGACACCAAGACACCAGGATAAGCAAGGAAAAATCTTTTCGGTTTCACCTCTAGTGGATGCCAATTAGCCTGTGAAGACTGATGGAGTTCACAACCTGTGAGTTTCCTGTCAATGGACAGAACAGGTGGTTATGTCACCTTTATCATATCTCAGGATTGGGGGAATAAGATGAAGTGGGATCAGTCTCTTCTTTCTGCCTTCTTTCCCAGCAATTGACATCTGTGACGATCTGTTTTCATGTAAAATGTGCAAGTCTGCAGCAACGATTCCCACAGTCCCTGGGTCTAACGTGATGTTCCTTGTTTCTTCATTGGGCATTTCAAGCCACTTACTATTGCCGCTTGCTCTGTCCATTGCTTACCCCTGTTTAATCTTCCTACTAAGGAGAAGTTTCTCCTCACAATTTTTTTTTCCTTAGCTGAAAAATTATCCAAGGCAGAATCTTGAATCAAAATTACATCTGTTCCTTCTGACACATGTCCTGAAATTCAGAGGACCGTAAATGCACCTTAAAAATTGTTCTTTTAACAGCTTTTTCACTTTTTGTATGTTGAGCAATTTCTACTACTTCAATATCAACATAAACTTTTTTTTCAACAGTTGTTTTTTTCTGCTTTAATGAGACATCCCCTAGTGTTCGATTTTCCCCTGTGGTTTCTCTATTTCCTTGAAGCAGGCTCAGCAGAGTGGTTAAGATTTTAATTTTTTAAGTTATCCCTTTGCTTCTCTTCCAATTGTACTTTCTTTTCATTTCTTTTCTTTTTTTTTTTTTTTTTCTTTGTTTTTGGATGAAGATATTGTATTTTGGTTTTTTGTTTGTTTTGTTTTTCACGATTGTTAAGATTAAATGTTCAACTAGCCCAGGATTAGACTCCATCTGTTAATGTCCTGCCTGGTTCCCCTTTAGTATATTTCACACTTTGTGTGCCTTCCCTTAGAGTCCTAACTATATATTTTGCTGGTATGCTACTCAATGGTATTGTCACATTGCAAGTAATCTAAAAATGGTAAGACATGTCAAGATTATCTTCTGAGGCTTCTCTCAAATTTATTCAAATTCTTATTTTTTACCCATTTTAATGTGTTCCATTCCTCAATGCATGATTAGTATAAGTGCTTTTATTACTGACTTGTATCTGAAGTTTAATGAGGTGCCTCTCAGGGTGTCCTGGGATCCAGCCTTTCTCTGGGTTATCACTCCAGTTCACTTCATGAGTGAACTCTTCTTTTCTGTTAGCTTTCTCTGATCCAAGTCAACCAAGTAATAACTCACATATAACTGCCCATATTGTTAATACCATTCAAAAAAGTTCTGAGTATATCTGTGGAAGATGAGCCATACAAAGGGCAGACATTTTTGTCTTACTTTTTTTTTTTTTTTTTTTACTGTGAGGTATTGCAAGGGCCTAAGAAAGTATTTTTTAAATGAATAAATAAATCTATATGTTTAGCCTGTCATCTAAATCTAGTTTGGTTTCAATAACCTTGCCCCTTTTTAAGTATGCCCCTCCTGTATGCCTTGATACTTCCACAGCACGCTTGCTATTTCCAGAGCTAAAATCACTTCCTGAATTTCATTCATCTAACATCTTGAAATTTCTCTGATGTCCCAATTTCTTATAGTCTTTCAGATCTAACAAATTCTCTACAGTAAAACACCCTAAGTACAAGCTTTCTTTACCAACTTTGACCTTCAGATGTACGACAATCTCATCCAAAATTTTTTTCACCCCTTCCAAATGAAAGTAATATTTTCATGGAAATAGAATCCCCTCACCCTTTTCTGATTTATCTACTCATTTATAAATATTCACCACTTTTCCATAGTTGAGAACCCTAACTGGCTTTTGAAGGAAGATCCACAGTCAGAGCTTCTATATTTAATAAATCAGACATGCTTAAAAACTGCATGTTCGAGAAGTGGTAGTTGTCCTCGAAACTATTGGACAGGCCACATAAATACAGGGAGTTATCTACAATGTTGTTTATTTGATCCTGAATACAACTAATAAAAAGATAAAGTAGAACAATTATTTATCTATTGATTTAATATGTCAACTAAGGCTGAACACTAAAATGACAAGGCTAAAACCTCATGTTCTAGTGCTTGTACCTCATGTGACACATAGCTTCTCTTTGAGGTTTAAAGCCACAGCCTGTAGGCTTTATTGAGAAAATACAAGGAGGAAAAGGTCTCTCAGTGACCAGTGTATACAAAGCCTGTACACTGCTCTCTTTGAGGTAAAATACCCTTTATTGAGACTAAAAGACTCTCTTTTCTTGGTTCTGTAATCCCTGGCTCAGCAGTGCCTACTTGGGTTTCCTCTGTAATTCAAGGTCAACCTCAGAGGCATGGATAATCATATTGGCTAAAAACAGCCACCAGTTTTCCTTCCTTTGAAAAAAGTATCTTGAATCTTATCACTAAGTACTAAGAAACATTTATCTTATTTATTTCTCCAATTGATATTTATTGAACACATCCTAAATGCCTGACAGTCCAGTAAGTGGTAGGACTCAAATGGTCCACACAAGCCACATGGCTTTCAGACTAGAGACAGACATTAAATAAATAACACAAACACAATTATATATAAGGTTTCATCAGTTTTAAGACACTTTTTTTTTTCACATTTTATTGTACTTTACCATTGCATGATATCTTACAACCAATGGGGTTTCATAATCTCTAAAAGCCAGGCAAGAGTCACCGTGCAGTAGTCACTGTCGGCATGACTGAGCTGTCCATTGTTGTCACTTAGCTTGAATTATGTGTATTGTTGAATATACACTGGTAAATTTCAGTGACATTTTAATGTCTCAGAGAGAGAACACTATGATTTGACCTGAAATTTTAAAGATTATTTTATGTGCAGAAAAAGACAAACCGGGAAGGGCAGTGTCAATGTAATATGAAAGAAGAAGTAGTCAGTAGTCAGATCTCAATGGTAGCTTGGAGGCTACAGTAATAAATTTTAATTTTTATCTTAAGTGCAGTGGTGAGTCATTGAAATATTTTAATCAGGTAAGTAACATATTCCAATTTGTATTCTAATAGATCAGTGTACCTGTAGGTTAAGCTAATTGAGAAACAATAACAGAAGGGGGACCACTTAAGATATTGATTGTTGTATGTTATTGATAAAGTAGGATGGTGGACTAGCAGAAATTGGGAGAAGTATACAGATTTGGGATATACTGGGAGGTAGAACTTAAAAGAACTAGATGTTAAACTGAAACTAAATTTAGGGAAAGAGGCTGGGCGCATTGTTCCACTCCTGTAATCCCAGTGGTTTGGGAGGCTGAGGTGAGCAAATCACCTGAGGTAAGGAGTTCGAGACCAGCCTGACCAACATGGTGAAATCCCATCTCTACCAAAAAAATATAAAAATTAGTCAAGTGTGGTGGTGCACATCTGTAATTCTAGAAGTAGATTCAAATGGGTAGCTGTTACCTCTAGACTGAGGGAAAGAAACAAGAAAGGAACTAAGAACTAGGTGAGACCACCACTCAGAAATGCTGTGATTCAGACTTCTACAAAGACAGTATGGCTACCAAAGGAACACGTAGCCTGTCAGTGACGAAACTTGTCAAAGGTGTTGGACTAACAATAGTTTCAGAAGCAACCAGCCGTTGGAATATGGACAGGCTGGAGCCTTCAGGAGGACAGAAGAGCTGCTGGTGGGAAGAACATGGCCTGAGGGCACAACTGGGGCATGTCTGCACAGACCCCTGGAATCATAGGCTGAAAAGTCAATATGGAGAACTTGAATCTGGAAGGGTAGTATTTTTCTACTACTATCTCTTTGCAAGATGATTTGCAAAGGAGTTTACAGAGCCCAGCTCCAATATCGCAAAGCAAGGTAGACAAGGTTAGATTTGGAGCTGACAGGCAATACATTGATCATTGGCACAGTAATTTATGTATTAATTGTTTTAATAATAACTTACTGTTTATATATAGTCAACTTAATTTAATCTACTATATTTAAGGTTTTTGCTGCATATAAGGCTATCATTAGCTAACAAATTTCTACAGATGTCAAATAAAAACAACTCCAGACATTGATATAGAAAGAGTTTATCAGAAAAGACAATTGCATGAGTGGGAAAGGGACTATTGTAATGGCGTGGGGAGACTGTCGCAATAGGGAGAAGGCTCAGACCATGAGATCTGCAAGTATCTCAGAGGTCAGTCAGAAAAGGGCTTTTCTTTTATAAGGAGGAGTAAATAAGACAAAAATGGATGAGAAGTGGGCTGAAAGGAAGGTAGTAGATCAGAAAATGTTTTACCCTCAGGTCAGCCTATTCTTGGGAGAGGCTATTAAGTAGGGGTTGTTTGCTGGTTCAGGATGTACTTATACCAGTGTTCTGGGCCTGGGGAAGAATAGCTTAACCAAAGTCTGGTTAACAAGCATTTTGTTCCTGTTGATCAGCAGGGACAAGCAGTTCAGCTAATGATTTATGAAGCAAAAAATGAGAATTTGAAGGGTCTGTGTCTGGCCTTGTCTTAGGTTAAGAAAAGACGCATCCATGAGTTTTATCCCAGCCATGTGAGGAGGGATAATTTTTTGCACTAAACTCTTTTCTGGAACTCTAAAAAGGTGGGGGAATTTATCTAACCATCGCTGTTTCAGAATCACGTGGCTTGGGTAAAGATCAGCATTGTCACTACTGATCTATTTGGAAAATAAACATTGTCCTTTTCAGGATTGTTTCTATAATAAACAAACCAAGTATACAGTTTGTCCTCCAATTCTTTCTAGTGAACATATACACAATTCTTAAAGTTAGAATATGCAAAACAGTCTGTAAGTGCCATTGGACAATTTCTCCTTGGCCTTCTGAAGGTTCTGAAAAAAATCAACTGACAAAAGACAATTTAATTGTAGAAAACACATACAAATTTATTTAACATGTATGTAGGGCAGTGTGCAAAATGGAGACCCAAAGACACAGGGGAAATTGTCCATTTTTATGCTTAAGTTCAACCGAGGATGGACAGTCATGTAGAAATATGATTGATCAAAAGGTTATGTTCTAATCCCCACTGAATGGGGAAACCCAGCAAGGCCTGTCTGTCTAGATTCTTCCTGGCCTCTCTGTCTGTGTGGCATTTCTTTCTTCTGGGTGTGGGGTAGGGCACTCTCTGGAATGTGGACCTTATGACTTACACTCAAACAAGGTAGGTCAGATCATTTCTTTATGGTCAGTTTTTACACAGAAGGGTGGAAGGAAAATAAAGTAATGTTTTTATGTTTTATGGCTGACTCTGGAGAAAAGATGTTCTGATTTCTATGACCTGCCTTTGGGAAGAGGTATTCCCTTTCTATGGCTAACCCCAGGGGAGAATCGGACTGAGAGACAAGAGAGCAGGAAGAGGGCAGCAAAAAACTTTTGCTTCAAGGCTGCTTCTGAGGCCTTCATTTTGGGGTATTGTTTTCTCAGCCTCAACAGGCCCCTTTCAAATTATTCGAAACTTACAGTTCAGAAAATATAGCAGAAAGGAAAAAGCTAGAACAACAAAATTATAACATAAACTCTATTAGTCAGGGTTCTTTAGAGGGACAGAACTAATAGAAAATATGTGTGTGTATATATATATTCTATTATATATCACAATAATCAATATCTTAAGTGGTTCCCCTTCTGTTATTGTTTCTCAATTAGCTTAACCTACAGGTACACTGATCTATTAGAATACAAATTGGAACATGTTACTTACCTGATTAAAATATTTCAGTGACTCACCACTGCACTTAAGATAAAAATTAAAATTTGTTACTGTAGCCTCCAGGCTACCATTGAGATCTGGCTACTGACTACTTCTTCCTTCATATATATATGTATGTGTGTGTGTGTGTGTGTGTGTGTATTTGTGTGTGTGTGTGTGTGTATTTGTGTGTGTGTGTGTGTGTATATATATATATGAAAGGGAGTTTATTAAAAAGAATTGACTCACACAGGACTATCACAAGGTAAACTCCCAACATAGACTGTCTGCAAGTTGAGGAGCAAGGAAGCCAGTGGTGGATCAGTCCGAGTCCCAAAACCTCAAAAGTAGGGAAGCCGACAATGCAGCCTTCAGCCTGTGGCCAAAGGCCCAAAAGCCCTGACAAACCCAGAGCTGGTATAAGTCCAAGAGTCCAACAGCTGAAGAACTTGGAGTCTGATGTTCAAGGGCAGGAAGCATCCAGCACGGGAGACAGATGATGGCCGGAAGACTTAGCAAGTCTCTCTCAAGTTCAAAGTTCCACAGATCTCTAGGGCAGGGGCAAAATGTCACCAGTCTTTTAGCAAAGCAAGAGTGACCTTTACTTCAGTTCGTATTAAGTTCCTCACCTCAATCTGAGACCTCCTCAGCCTGAACTTCATTGTCCATATCACTATCAGCATTTTGGTGAAAGCCAAATGCTTTCAACACTGCTTTTCAACAAGTCTCTAGGAAGTTCCAAACTTACCCACATTTTCCTGTCTTCTTCTGAGGCCTCTAAATTGTTCTAGCCTCTGTCTTTTAACCAGTTCCAAAACCACTTCCACATTTTCGAGTGTCTTTACAGCCGCTCCCTACTACCTAGTACCAATTTACTGTATTAGTCCCTTCTCATTCTGCTAAGAAAGATGTACCTGAGACTGGGTAATTTATAAAGGAAAGAGGTTTAATTGACTCACTGTTCAGCATGGTTGGAAAGGCCTCAGGAAACTTACAGTCATGGCGGAAAGGGAAGCAAACACGTCCTTCACATGGTGACAGCAAAAGGAAGTGCAGAGCAAAGTGGGGGGAAAAGCTCCTTACAAAACCATCAGATCTTGTGAGAATTCACTCACTATCACAAGAATAGCATGGAAGTAACTGCCCCCATGATTCAATTTCCTCCCATTGAGTCCCTCCCACAACACGTGGGGATTATGGGAACTGTGGTTCTAGATGAGACTTGGGTGGGGACACAGCCACACTGTATCATAAGGCTTTTATATAAAAACACCTTTAACTAAAAGGACTGTAAGTTAAAGCATTTTATAATGTTTGCAACTCAGAACAAATCCTAGCATGTCTTATGCAAAACAATATAGGAAAATAAATCCATCCTTAGAGCTAAGAAAAAACAAAAAGGGAAGAAAATAAAGTGCAGAGTTCAACAAAGAGCTACGTTATTTAGTACTTTGCGAGATAAAGTTCTTAAATAGATCTCACAGGTATGGTTGTCCTTTTGCTTTCTACCCGTCTCTTTTTGCTGTCTGTTTTCACACATAGACCAGAAGAGAGAAAGCCTTAACTGCAACTATTTAGAAGCAGCCCATCAATCATATCCTGTCACTATCTGGAGAGTGTTATGAAGAATATTTCAGCATGAAATGCTAATGTAACTAGTGTTGTAATCACAATGAAAATGTTAATGATGATAATGCTGTTAACAATGATGATGATGATGGTGATGCTGTGAAAGAATGCCCTAAGAAAGCCATAACTCTGAAAGGTTTTACCATTAACAGGGAAGAAGAGATTTTCAACATCAGGCCACAAGCCTAATAGAAAGTTAATAATCTTGACTTTTTTCCTACGTTAACCAATTTATTTTAACTACATCTCAATTTTAACTGCCATTTTTAGGAGGACAATATTTTTCTACCTTGGAAGGCTATTGCAAGGGAGAATTAACTTAATTTCTGAAAGCCTTTGTAATTTGAAGTTATCCTTAAATCATTCCTTTCAACCACTCTGGTAAGGAGATACATCCAATGCCATGCTTTAAGAGCCAATTAATTTTTAAAGTCAGAAAGATATAAAATAGGCATGTACCTGCCCCGAGAGAATTTTGTTTATTATTCTTCCTCATAGAAGGTCCCAAGGTTAGGTATATATGCCTATATAAAGGTATATGTGCCTTCCTATCAAAATGTATTTAAAGTCACAAACTATAAATTAGTCTGAAAAAGGATGACACTATTTACTTCTCCTTGTCCAATCCTCAGTAATAGACTTTTATTCTGTTTGACCACAAACCATAAATAACTTCTTTTTCCTTTTACTTTATTATTGCACTTATCCATATAAACTCTGACAAAGACTCTTTCTTTTGGCCAAAAGTTTAGTGAGGCACCTCTGAGTTTTCTGTTTGACTAGTCTTGACCTTGGGCTTTCCCCCTCTGTCTGTAAAATTCATTTTGAGCAAGAATCCTGCTAAGTCTCTTGTTATCTGAGCACCCTGGGCATCTTATCACCCTGACCTGCCTTTAGCAATACTCTTCTCAAATAAGTTTAGCCAGAAACCCCTTATCCTTGATATTTCCTCTTAGTAATTTTCCATCCACTCACCCTCATTCTTCCTTTTGGTTGTAAGTCTCCAATTGTCCTTGTCAAAGTTAGACTTGAGTCCAGTCTCTCTCCTCTACTGTGAGATCCCATTGCAGTCGTTCCTAAAGCTATCTCCATGGCCCCATCTCAATAAAACTTGCCTTACCATCTTTAACAAGTGTCATGAATATTTTTTTTCTTTATCTCGAATGCACCAGTTATTGAAAAGCAAATGTTGCTGTGCCCTGTTTCCTTTTATATTCACAGGGCCTGGATCATGGTCAGTCCTCAAGGACTGGGCCTCAATACTCTTACCCTGATGCAACTCAGTTGGGAATTCTCCTAAGGTTCAAATTTTGAGAATCAATAGCTAGCCTCCACACTTCATGTACTGGCTATTCCAGAGTACATCTCAATAGCTTAATATTTTTTTCAAACTGGGAAACTTATTTCTTAATGCTTTCTTCTATTGTCTAAAACAAGTTGTCCTTCACTAAGTCACACGCGCCTTTCACATATTTTCAGCTTATTTTCCTAATTGCATTTGCAACTAATCCATGTGTACACAGCAACAGCATACCTTGACGTTATTTTTAAATGCAAATTCATCTTGGTTTGAATACACAGCCACTATGCAAATTTCTATATTTGACACATAAATTCATGATTTTACTAAAAGAAATGAGTAAAAGAAAGAGGATGCTACTCACAGGGATGGAGAACCAAAGGTGGATCTTTAAGAGTTGAATTTTATAAAATATAGGAAGAAGAACCCAAAAATATAAGTAGACACAACTGCAGTCTGGTGAGAAGAAAGTCACAACAACCATATGGAATGGAAGTTCTCATACTTCTGATTAAGAATGGCTGAATAAGAGAATTTTGACGAGGTGAAGAAAAGATGAGGTAGTTGCGGTAGGTAAATTTGGCAATTAATGATTACAAGAGAGGAGATGCAAGCTAAGGGAAAGGTGGTATTTTCGTCCACTAGACCTAGTTATAACCACCACAGATCTCAGCATTTTGGAGATGTAGTCTTTAATGAACTCCTCTGATGTAATTTAATTGTTTCAAATTGATTATTCACTCTTTTATATTTCTTGCTTAAATAAACCATACCAAAGTTTTTATTAAGCAGAGCTAACATTTCAACATGAAAACAACTGCAGAAAAAGAAAAAAATACACTGCATTCATGAGTATAATAGTCACATTTGTTAAGTGTCTATTTGGATGAAAGCTGCTAAACAATGTATGCCCATCATTTGCATACATAGATTACATCTACAATTGGTTTGCAGAAGTTTCTTAAGAGATTTCAACCTCTTAATTATTTTCTCTGAGCCCCTTCTTGCAATAACCATTCATTATTGACAGCACTGTAATGCAATTCTTCTTTCAATAAAGGGCTTTATTGATTTAACTAACAAAACACAGTAACTCAGAGATCCATGAAGGAACTTCCCTGATGATAAAGATAAATAAAGCAAGAATAAAAATTCCTACAGATGATTTCAATGCAGGTATCAGCCAAAATATGTTTCTCATGTATTCAAAATATAAAGAGGGGTTTCCATATGCAGATGAATTGAAAGGGAAATGATACTCACTTCAGTTCCTACTTATTTACTTTTATTTCATACTGTGTTGTGCCTTCAGAGTCTACAGACACTACTAGTAGGAGAGGTGATTAGAAATGAAATCTCTTGGTACATGTTTGAGGTTGTTGAGTCAAAAAGCTCTCCAAGAGTGTTATTAGGAAAATTACACTCTTCTTGAACAGATCCCATTAATGAAAAAGCATCAAGCCCAGCAGGTGCTTCTAGTAAGAGTGACAGACTCAGGAAAAAAGAGAGCAGGTCATGTTAATAAAACCAGTTATTTTTTGTTTTAAGATTGGCTACAGAGAGCAAACAAAATTAAATGTTGATATTTCAAACCTTTCTACCAGTTTCTTTGTCTTCTAGAGTAAAATTTTTTGTTTCTCTTGCTATGAATGTGTATGTAAATCAAATGAAGTTAGGGGAAAAGAAAACATTCTCTGAGAGGGTAAGACTAAAAGAAGTGTATTTTTCACTAAAGAGATAGTTTCTGAAAGCTGTCTTTTTGATTGTTTATTTTTTGTCTTTTTTTTTAAAAAAAGAATACATAGGTAGAAACTGACAGAGAAGAGTTAAAGTAGGGCAAACATTTACAATCATCATTCTCTTTAGTATAATTTATCTGTCTCAATTATTCTGAGATATTGTATTGAATGTACCCATGATTATATAATTTCACTTCAGAATTTTCACTTCTTATTGATAAAGCTTAATATCAAAAATCACTTCGATATACGCATTTAAGTTTTCCTTGGGAATTTAAATTGATATGCTCTACAACATAAGAACCACCTATATGGCTTAATTGAGTTTTACAACATGCAAACAAATTTGAATGAAAGTCAATATTAAAAATCCTGTAGCAGTTAAGAAGCATAGGTTTAGATAATGATAAGAACACACTTACTTAATATTCTATGCAATTTAATTGAATTTAGAAATCTTGGCAGGGCACTGTGGCTCACACCTGTAATCTGAGCACTTAGGGAGGCAGAAGCTAGAAGACAGGTTGAGCCCAGAATTTCAAGGCCAGCCTGGGCAACACAGCGAGACCCCATTCTCCACACACACACACACACACACACACACACACACACACACTTACTTCAGTTTAGAAATCTTTTTTCCCTTGAAGATGCCCATGACTGGACTTCAAAGGACATTCCATCTAATATAACTTCATGTAAATTAGTCTTCAATTTAAATAATCTCTTTTTATTTCCTAAATTTAGGAACTACAATATGTTGTTCAAATTCAGGGGATAATAGGACTTATTTTGTTATAGTAATAAATAATGACAAATTTTTTTAATTAAAGGGAATTTAATTCTAGAAGCTAACCTTCAAATGCAACCAAATTTGAAGTTACCACAAAAAATATCTATATCTAATGTGTTTATCTTTGGAGATGATGCTTTCATATGGTCTAGAAAAGAACTCATACACAAATTAATGTTCTATATTTGAAAATATTTTTCTTACTTCAATCCATGACATAATTCAAGAAATAAAGACTACAACCTAGCTCTCATATTTTGATTTACTAAGGATTTTGTTATAATAAAAGCTAATAGAAGTCCTAGAATAAGCCAAAGGGCACCAAAAAGCCAACATGATCCCACTATTGCAGTTATAATTTTCTTGAGGGAAAGAATTCTAGAGAATTTCTATTTATGTGCTTTATATGGCCTTTAGCATAGTACCTTGCATATAAAAAACACTTCACAAATATTTACTAAATGAATAGTTTTGAGTTTATACTGGTTTTCTGTTGTTGGGTTTTTTTTGTTGTTGCATGACAAATTAGTACAAATATAGCAACTTAAAACAACATACATTTATTACCTAACAATTTATGTGGATCAGGAATCTGACTATAGGTTAGCTGGGTCTTTTATTCAGCATCCCATGTAGCTGCAATCATGGTCTCAAGCAGGCTGTGTTCTCCTCCTGAGGCTTGACTGGGGAAGAATCTACTTTTAAGCTGTTTTAAGTTACAGGCAGAGTTTATATCCTTGCAGCTGTATGAAGTCATGTAGGCTTCTCTAGCATGGCAGCTTACTTCAGCAAGCCCACAATGGAGGGCCTAATTCCTATTTTACAGGCTTCTGCATGATTATATCATGTCCACTCAAGTTAATCTCTTTCTTGCTTAATTCAAAATCAGCTCATTTAGGGACCTTCGTTGCAACTTCAAAATCCCTTAACCACTTCCATATTCTGTTAGCTAGAAGCAATTCATAGTCCTACCTCCACTCGAAGAGTATGACGATCAAGGGTAGGAATCATGAGGGCCACTCCAGGGTCTGTCTGCTGCAGAGATGATCTGACTCACATAAATAATACGAGTCTATAGTTAGACAGACATACCCATACTCTTATTATCTATATGACCTAGGACAAATCATTTAACCTGTGTAACCCTCAATTTCCTTAACTGTAAAAAGGAAGTGATAACAACTTTTTACAATTGTTATCAATATGAATAAAGTATTATGAATATGTAGGAATTTGTATATTGGTAATCATTTTTATAATTTAGCCACTGTGTGAGAAATCAAAAAGATTAGACCTGACTTTGTCTTAATTAAATTTATTGAATTTGTCAGACCTAAAATAAAGCAAACGTATCTGTCACTGATGCATTCTCACTCTTGCCCTCAGATTTTAGTTGAATATTACAGTAAGCCAATTGCACAAGTGAAGAGAAGATAAGCTACTGTTTATCACTGGTTAACTGGTTCGATCAATAGATGGAGATAGAGATGATAGACATAGAGATAAATGTGTGTAAATATATATGTCCATATATGTATATATGTGTGTGTGTTTGAATATATTAATAACATCCAAACATATGGGGAGAGGGAAATATTGTTATCCTATTTTACTTCAGAAAACTGAAGCTATGATTCTAAGATAAACCAAATGGCCTGCCCCTTGTCACATGTAGTGAGAACAAGATAATTTAAGTCAAAAAACTACTTTGAAATGATAACTCTACCGTTAAGCAAATTATTTAATTTCTGTGACTAATAATATCTCCATAGAGTTGTACAAGTGTTAATAGAAATAACATATGTAAAGCATTTGCATTAGCCTAAAACCCAATTACTATTAGCTATTATTATTATCATGATTATCATTCTTAGTAATAATAGTAGTATCATAATTGTTTGGAATTGGGATTTCATTCCAAGGTCTAACCTATAATGATTATCTTTCCACTATGACATTACATAGTGCTAATTCTTCTTGAAACTAAAGGTGCACACTGTAGAGTGCCCAGCCCAGAGTTGCACCTGCTTAAGAAACTCTCTAAGGTAGCTGTAAACTGTTGAGCATACATTTTCCCAAGTAGAGCTAGAGGTTGCAGAATCTAACATAGAACAGGTGGAGTTTACAAAGACCTATAGCCTGGAAAAGTGCATTCCTGCTTAGAAAATAAAATAGGGAATTGCAAATAGCCTAGTGTGCTCTTCAATTTAGCAACTGTCACAGACAAAGGCTAGGACTCTTCAGTGGCCTGACACCTATTCAGTAGTCCTTCCTCTCCATGTAATTATATTATATTTTTTAATACTTCAATAATTTTTACGATTTTTCCCTGCAATCCACCTCTCTCTCTCTCTCTCTCTTTCTGTCTCCTCCCAGTTCCCACTTTCTTTCTCTCTCTCTCTCTCTCTCTCTCCTTAAACCAGTTAATATGTCTCTTAATAAAATCTAAATAATAAAATATTACCTCAAAACCCATCCATCTCAGTAACACAGTTCTTTAGAGGAAGAAAAACCAACCAACCCACATTAACCAAATACTGATTAGTCATCTTCATGTATGTTAAATAGTTCATCACTCTACTACATTGGTGGTAAATTTTACCATTATCTAGTAAAAGAGTACATTTTCTCTCCAGAATTTGCCCTAGAGATCAATTGTAATATCTTAACTTTCAGCTTTAAGTGTAAATGGAGAATAGTGTAGAACAGGTACAATCCAGAGGTCATATCTGTTGACTAGATATATCTGTTAACTAGAAACACAATGGACTATATCCATTTTTATTTCATTTATAATTTCTATAAATTAAAAAGAAAGATAAATTTATTCTCATCTGAAGATTGCAAACCCAGAATTTGAGTTTTCTTGTCTTCTTTCTAACAATTGTAAATCACCAATGTATTATCAGATTTTAGCTTTGGAGGACTCTCAGAAATCATCCAGGCTGCCTCTTCATTTTCCAAATGTGTCAAGCAAAGCCTGGGGAGACTTAACAATTTGCCCACATTTCCTAGTTATTAGCTCCTAGTGAAGGATGAAAAGTCAGGTTTTTCTGATTCCTAAATTCTATCTTGTTCCCATCAAGTTTCTTACCTTTTTAACAGAATTATTTTTCTTACTTCAATCCAGCTCACCCCCCCCCTTTTCTTTTTTTTACCTTTGACAGTTTTATACCTATTACCTTTCACAGCACATCATCAGTGATGCATTTATTACCGCACATCTTGATGTTTTATAGGTGGCCTCAAATATTGAAGGCAGATGCATTTTGTAATGGTTTGTCAGTTTTTCAATAAAGGAAAAGACGGTAACTGAGGTATGTACCTGTTCTATTAAAAACAGGGCAGAAGGACTAACAAGTTTTAAACTACTTTTGATAGCTTATATTAAGAATCCTTGTCAGAATAAAGGGAAGTCAAATTCTGATTGATTAGAATTGTCTGTTACATCGTCTGCTGCCATAGACCAAGGGTCCTGTGTTAATGCAATTTGTGTGCTACTGAAGCCTGTCAAAATGTGATCACACAACTGCTGTTCTGCTGCCGCCTTCACAAAAATAACTTGATGCATTTTATAAGAGCTTCTCAGGGTGCAAACATTTTTCAATAGAGAAAAAAATGTGACAGTGCCATGCAGTATTTCAAGAATACTGTTTTGTTTGTCTACTTATTTTTTTAGATACTGTCCTCAAATGTGTCTCTACTTTACCTGTGTATCGTTTTCTCTAACTTAGTATCTTAAATGTAAGGAATGTTGAGATCTGGCAAATGTATTCTATTGTTTGGTTATTATTTTGTTTCTGGAAAATATTTCTTAATGTGAAGAACAGAATATTATATGATGTTTTCCTATGTTTCTCTTTCTCTAACATTTTGTTTTCTTTTTAAAGGCTGTGAAAACTCTAATCAGTAAGGAAAATCCTATTTTACACATCGTATTTAAGATACAGTTCAGGTAGCCCAACTCCATAGTTACTGTTTAAATTGCTTACACTGTCTTTGCTTAATTAGTTCCTGTTTTCTTTACTTGTAGTTTTTGCATTGAGTTTATAATACAGCAAATATCAAAGGGGCTGAAAGCTGCGAATAGTTGCTTAAAGATGTTCTTGCCAGAGTATTTTGTGTATTGTTACTGATATTAACTCCTGAAATCAACTTTACCACTGGCAAATATTATTATGTGTCCAATTTAGATCAATCAGGTCTGAGTGTTGATTTATCTCACCCTTTCAAAAAGTGTTTAATATTCACCAAATGAGAAGCAAATTTAGATATCCATCTACCTACCCTAGCACTTTTAATATTTTTACAAACATACTTGCTTCCGGGGAAAAACTTATCTGCCAGTTGTAACTAAGCTATCTAGTTCAAAACATACAATTATAACCATGGATTGTATTATCTATCATGTTTACTCTAAGTGGAATTAAACCTCTTACAAAATTCTTCTGTAATACCTTTTTTGGAGGGGTTGGGGATGGAGTCTCACTCTGCTGCCCAGACTGGAGTGCAGTGTTGCAATCTCGGCTCACTGCAACCTCTGCCTACCGTGTTCAAGCAATTTTCCTGCCTCAACTTACCAGGTAGCCGGGATTACAGGCATGGGTCACCACGCCCAGCTAACTTTTGTATTTTTAGTAAAGATGGGTTTCGCCATGTTGACCAGGCTGGTCTCCGACTCCTGACTTCAGGTGACCCATCTGCTTCGGCCTCCTAAAGTGCTGGGATTACAGGTATGAACCACCACCACACCTAACCTATACTTTTTTTTTTTTTTTTACCTTTTTTTTTTCCACTTTGGCTTCAAAATTTTGATTCTAATAGTCAAAGAAATTCTACCTACAGCAAGGGCTTTTTAACATCACTTTATGAGGACAATGAAAAATTTTACTCAAATTAAATGATTGACAACCATACCATCAGAAAAACAATTTAAAAAATATGCATACACTTAAATTAATATATTTTAAATAATATGCAAATAGGTACAGGTGTTTCTGTGTGTGTGTGTGTGAGAGAGAGAGAGAGAGATTCAGAAAATTCTCAAATCTATTTTCAGTTTCTCGGTAAGGAAACATGATAATCCTTAACTAGTATTGTTAAAATCATTCTTTCTATTCTAATCTAGTATGGATTTCACTACAGAAGTTTCAGTGCATCACTTCCCATTACAAACAGGTTTTAGTTTGTCCCAGACTATTTGCAATAGTATGAATATTTGTTATTTTAGGAATTTTATAAATATTTGCAAACCTATTTGTTGAAAGGACAGAAATCAAGTGCCAATTCTTTAAAAGTTGATATGGAAGAATGACTCATTGAGAGAATGTCATTGTTCCTGTAACTTTCTCTCTGAATATATACTAACAGTGGACAGAAATGGGAATGGTGAGGCAGGGCTGGCATGACGCCACCTCTGAAGACAGGAGTGGGAGGGATTGACTGCCACTCTTGAATGGTGGCAAATAAAACTTGTCTGATCTTTTAGGATGAATGGCAGCAATATAGGCATCTTGGCAGACTTTCTGGTATATAGAACGTAAGAGGTGGCAGGGTGAAGATGATATCTACTTATGCTGTTGGAAATTACAGAAGACCACAGTTTATGATCTAACTAAATACTTCTTTTAGGGGAACTTAGCATAAATGGGGAGCCATTTTTTACCTTCAATGGATCATGCTGGCTTCTCCTGGGAACTAGAGCCCAGCCAGACTTCATGCACGGTGGATGTTCATCCATGGCAACACATGGGAGTCCAGACACATATGTAATAGAAGTCAGAAACACAACCAGCTAAATCCACAAGGCTATGGAAGATGAGCTTTCTTCTCACTATTTGAAAATATGTTAGCCCTCCAGGTTTCTTGGACAACTGGGCAGGAAGGGGGCCTTACAAGAACATTACCATAATTCCAGAGATTTAGCAGAATTTAATTTGATTTAAAAATAAACTAAACAAATGGGACTCATTGAATGTAATTCTGGAACCAATATTATTCTTCCATCCTAAATATTCATTCATAGTAATCGTGTATGTCTGGTTCTTCCCTGACCCTGAGTAAAATCTTGGGCAGGCCTTAAAACTTACCTTCTAACTCTCGGACAATAAAAATTATTTCTTAGTGTTTAGTTATGGATCTAATTTCATTCACACAATTAAAATGTCCATAATATGCAATAATCAGAACTCTGAATTACATTTCAAATATATTTCTCTCTTTTCTTTAACTTGGACATGGTGTCGGTCACAGTCTTACTTGACTATTACTGTCATGAGGGTCATGGTATATTCTGGACCAGGTAGATAATTAAAACAATCTCTTTTTCTCATGCTGTAGTGTTGTGGATCTCTAAATTCCCTCCCCCATGGCTGGAGATACTTTATGTTCTTCATTAATGTCTAAGACAGCCTAAGATTGGCTCTGTGTTTTGTCTATGGCCCAAATTTGGTCAACAAGAGACATACAGCCTTGATCTACTGTATCAGGAGTGGGAGTGTAGTTACTTTGCTAATGCAGCAGTCTGTTCTGTTGCTACAGAACATTTCAGCCAGCCTCTTGCTTCTAAACTTTTTTGAGAGGAGAGAGTGACTGGAGAAGGTATTGAGATATGCATCCAGTACCATCCAGTTCACTATGCTCCCAAACTGCAGGCACTGTAAATCAAGACCCACATACTTGACTTGAAGTGATGTAAAACATTGTCTCCCCTACCCCGTGTAAAACAAGTGCAAACTTCCTTAAGAAATCTAATTCCCAAATGTAGCCTTCGAGGTTGAGGTGGATATTGAGCTAAAGATTGCCAGATGAAGTTTTAGTCTCTTCATTTACATGTCTAGCACCTCAATTGGAATCCTGAAGCACTTAGCAACTGATATTTTATTCTTGGTCTTGCAGGATCATTTTGGCATTCTGGTACACAGACAAATAAATAAATAAATACAATGTCATTCACACCTTAAGTTAGTAGAGCTATTCATATCAATTTTCTTCCTCCTAATATGTTATTCAAAATGGTGGCTTCCAGCTTCATTAATTGAAAAGCATGGCTGAATATTGTTGCAGTTTTAACCTCAACTTTCTTATTCTATGTTTTTGTCAATTGTAAGCAGTATCCTTTCTTCCCTAGTCAGCATGCTCATCATCATCGTAGTTTTGCCTACTGTGATAATGTTAAAGATGTCTTAAATTCCTTTGGCAGAGAGGTGCATTCGCTGTTGAGGTCTTTTATGGGCAGAATTATGCCTCCCCAAAATTCATATATTAAGGTTGTAACACCCAGTACCTCTGAATGTGACTATCTTGGCAGATAAAACCTTTAAAGAGGTAAAGCTAAATGACAATGAGGTCATTAGGGTGGGCTCTAATCCAGTATGACTGGTGTCATATAAGAAGAGATTAGGGGCCAGGTGCGGTGGCTCACGCCTGTAATCCCAGCACTTTGCGAGGCTGAGGCTGGTGAATCACCTGAGGAACAGGAGTTGGAGAGCAGCCTGGCCAACATGGTGAAACCCTGTCTCTACTAAAAACGGAAAAATTAGTCCGAGCGTGGTGGTGGGCGCCTGTAATCGTAGCTACTCCGGAGGCTGAGGCAGGAGAATCACTTGAACTCGAGAAGTGGAGGGTTGCAGTGAGCCAAGATCACGCCATTGAACTCCAACCTGGGCATCAGAGCAGGACTCTATCTTAAAAAAAAAAAAAAAAAAAGGGAGAGAGAGAGAGAGATTAGGGCACAGCCAGGTACAAAGGAAAGATGGCCTGAAGACACAGAGAGAAAATGACTTCTACAAGCCAGGGAGCGACTTCAGAAGAAAACAACCCTGCCAGCAACTCCATCACAGACTTCTGGCCTCCAGCATTGTGAAAAAATAAATTTCTGTTGTTTGAGCCATGCGGACTGTGGTACTTTGTTATGGTAGCCCTAGCAAACAAGTATAAGGTCCAAGCAGAAAACAGGATATTATGAATAGGATATTCCTATGCAAGTCCATTAAAATTACCTTCTCAGTCTTCATGCTATAGAAACTCAGAAAGGGGTCCTATGTAACCATTTCAAACTCATTATTATACAGTTCTGACAGTCTATGAATCATAGCAGTAATTATATACACCAATCTTCATTTAAAGAAAAAGGAAGACACTTTCTCATGAATAAGGTATTATCTTCAAAATGAGAAAAGAAATTAATACATGTTAAAATGCCTATTAAATTTAAAATATTTGTGTAAAATTTGTTTAAGCTGAAAAGGTGGAAGAAGGAAATGAAGGTTTAACAATTCAATTGCTACTTAAGTTTTGTGTAAATCATTCAACTGCAGTTTAAATTTTGTGTAATATGTAAACAGAGTTGAAAGAGAATCTGCTTCCTTAATTCTGCATATTTGACTAATTACAGATAGATAGATCTAAATGAGCTTTTAGTTTTCATTTAAATATATTGCTTTGTGTGGACATGGTTCAACTTTACTTTCAACAAGTGAGATAGGGAAATCAGAATTTTTGATGTTTTTTAATAATAGAAAAATAAACCATATAAAAATAATTCATATAAACAAATAATTATCTAAAAGGTGTGTTTCATTTTCTAAGATGCTCAAAGATAACATATCCAATGAAGTAATCAATTTAGGTCAAATTATGTTTAACCACAATAAAGCAATTATTTGTTTTAATCAAGAAAAATCTTATTAAAATTTCTCCCTAAGAATAAAGACAGCTATTCCTTTAAAAGTGTTCATATAATTTAGAAAAAGACCTAGCTACATGATATGAGGTCTACTTATATTTATCCCATGAATAATATTAGTGAAGTTAAGGATCAAGAAAGTAATTAGCACCTAATCAATTTTCTCATATACATTTCTGCATCGCCTCTGTGGTAAAGGCATTTCATTTTTCTAATGGCATAAATATGATTAGAAGTCAAATAAATTATTTCACGTTCATTTCCAAAGACAAAACTTCTCTTTTGGACTTAGTGATTTTTGTTATAATTGATCCTCCGTAGGATCAATTGTTCTGTTAAGGTAACATTTGTTTAAGTGAGGTCAGACCTTTTAAAGATCCATGCATCTTCAATTTGATTTAAAGGTGGTTTTCTTTTCCAAAATGTAATGATTCCTAAGTAGCTAGCAGACATTTTTGTAGATGTTGAAATAAAATATATGTACAACAGGCAGTTCAAGAATAAATAGTAACATAAGAACTGTAGAAATCTCTTGGATGGCAGCAGAACAATAAAGTGTATAAAGTTGAAATACACTGTTAGGAAGTACACAGTAACCAAACTTGAGAGGTTATAAAGTAGATGAATACATTTGTATATCTTAAATTTTATGTGTACTTCAGGACAAATGCCACATCAGGATTGGTCTATCAGACATTATGATTTGTCATGATTTAACAGAACTCATGGCGATGAATTGTGCATATGTTATAAATGTGCTCATCTTGAGAAAACCTATCAAGATAGTGTAAACCTGCCCATTATAAACCCTATGTAAGTTGAAACTAAGTCTTTTTTGCAAATTCTGGTGCCTATGCTACATTATCAACAAAATACTTCCCCATTAATGATTTCTGTAATTTGTACTCCATTGTCTAGTGACTGGGCTCCAGTCCTGTCTCCATGTTCACTTTCTTTGTTATCTAAAAGAGTTCTTAGGTGGACTTAAACAGCAGGACAAACTCATTTACCCTGACCTTTTTAAAATTATTATTGCCTTTGTCTTGACCCTCATTGCCCAGGGTAGATAATGACAATTAGGGTCCAGTAGTTATCTTGAAAACATCAACAACAAACATGCCTTAAGGAAGAGGGAATAAAAATGAGAAAGAGCCTCATTTCCTGCTTATATCATATAAATTAATGCCAGTACTGAAATTCCTACCTTCAGATCCTTTTATGTTCAGAAATAATAATAATAATTAACATCACTGTTTTCCAGGACTCTCAGTTGATATGTAAATTCAACCAATATAATAGCTATATCATTTGCAAATAATGACCACTTTTCTTCATTTTCCCCATAGTTTTGCTACCTACATTGTATATGATTTTTGTTTATTTGTTTGTTTGTTTGTTTGTTTTTGAGATGGAGCCTTGCTCTGTCGCCCAGGGTGGAGTGCAGTGGCGCAATCTCAGCTCACTGCAACCTCCGCCTCCCTGGCTCAAATGATTCTCCTGCCTCAGTTGTATACAATCTTATTACATTGGCAAGACTTTACAAATCGTGTTAAATAACAGTGACAGCTTCTTGGATCTAAAACTAAGTTGAACATTTTTCTATGTCCCTAGGAGTCCCATCTGCCCTATATACAGGTCCCCAATATTTAATATATTCTAGTTCACATTCTGGTGGGCATCCTTAGAATTAACAGACCACTCAGTTTGTTGCCATATCCAAATTCTGAGCTTTGACTCTGCCTTGCAGGGGCTATTCTTCATTCATTCTCAAAGTGATTGAAATGATTTCACTTTGACCCTGTTCCATTTGTAACTGCAGCAAATGTGAAAGAGAGTAATGCAGGGGATCACGCTGGAGAGTGAGGTGTTACTTATAATAGCCGATCAGTGGTCTGGAAGCTACATAGAATTCTATGACTATTTGAAGTTTGAAAATAAGGTTGCTGATATAAAATTAAAATCTGTTATATAAATGTGAAAAACTGTATCAACTAAGTGAGATAAAAGCTAGCATTTAGCCTTTTATTAAAAGTCTTTAGGAAATTATATGTGGTCATGAAAATGTTATATTTCAAAAGGGCCTTTCAAAACTACAGAACTATCTTTGGGAGCACTTTTGTGATTATGAAAGAGAATTATTCCCTGCACCTAGCATGCACCTAGCATGGTAGAACAATGAACCTAGCATGGCAGAAATGGGAAAGTTATTTTTTTTTTTACATGTAAGTGCTTCTAAGTTTATCAATAAGAACAAATATTAAAGTGCAAAACAGAAAAAACTCAATCAGATAATAAGTCCATTAAGAGTCATGTTGTGAAAAAATATGAGTTTCAGTATCTGATGTATTAAAACTCTCCATCAATAACTGTAAAATAAATATAATAGTAATTTTATTAGAAGTGAAGAAGTGTGATTAAAATTCATAACAACTAACAGAAATTACAAAAGACAGAGTAAGAAATGCCTGAAGCCATAGTTTGTTTGAAGAAGTGATTAAATGGTTGCAAATAATAAGAAAGTGTAATGGCTAACTACATATGGAGAAATATGGCACATAAAGTATCCTTTGTGGTAGTTAGAAATTTGTTATATCAAAGACTGATTCACTTTTATTTCCATACAAATTCTCTTTCCTTGTCCTTCATAAGGACCTTTGAGAAAAAGAACAGGACCTTGTAAACTTTAATATTAAAGAAACTCTATACCTGGGGTCAAAAAGAAAAACAGCTGTTAAACAAGAACTAAAAACTGATTTCTCTCCTCTCAACTAGGAAAGAACTAAGCTAGGCTGAAAATTAATGAGAAGAGCTGTAATGAGAAATAAGTGGTAGCTTATGCGGTGATACGTCTTCTGCTCAAACTGACTCCATCCCACCACTACATTCAACTCTTGCCAGGAAAGGAAGGCAAAAAAGAGACACGAATATGAGCTCAGGAAACTTATTGGTTGAGCATAAAGTAACAGAATTGGAGTCTGATGATTTGGGGAGATTTAGTCTTTCTACCTTGCTATCTCTCAGTATTGTGGCCTTGTCTGCAAGCTAGTTCTACATAAAGTTGAAGACAGCTACCACACATCCAGCCATCTTCAAATGCTCATTCAAAACAATGCCCACAGGAATGTGTTTTGTTCAGAAATTCTCAGCCATCTCAAGAGAATTTTTTAAGTCCAATGCTAAAGCAATTTTTCTGAAGAATGAAACTACCAAAATAAGCTTAATTTAGGTCAGGTGCAATGGCTCATTCCTGCAATCTCAGCACTTTGAGAGGCTAAAGCAGAGATCACTTGAGGCCAGGAGTTCAAGACCAACCTGGGCAACAGACCAAGATCCCATCTCCACTAAAAGTAAAACAACTAGCCGGGTGTGGTGGCATGTGCTCATAGACCTAGCTACTTGGGAAGCTGAGGCCAGTAGATCTCTTGAGCCCGAGAGTTTGAGGCTGCAGTGAGCTATGATCATGCCATTGCATTCCAGTGTGATTGACAAAGTGATACTCTTTTTGTTTAAAAAAAAAAAAAAAAAAGTGAGGGGTTAAGACAATAGAGCAAATGATGCACTGGGGCATGTTCCAGGGCAGGAATAATAGTGTTCTGTTTGTTTTGTTTTTTCCAGTCAGGCACTAGTAGACAACAAAATGATATTAATATTATTTACTGTAATTCTGTTCTTAACACAAAATCTTATAATTTGCCTTCCTTGTTGTTTGTCTATGGGAAGATCATGTGTATAGGAAGATAATACGGAAGTATTAAAATCTTGGCTGTTTCACAGTTGTTTCGCTCTCTGAAGTAATACATTGGCTTGCTGATTTCACTAAAGTAAGAAAAGAGATGATGTTACAGCCAAAAATTCCTGAAACCAGTCATGTCAAACAAATCCCTTCCAAGGAAATTTTCTAGGATACTGTTTACAAGGTGGGAATAGAAAGTGACAATAAAAGTATAAATTGACTTGGCTTATCTCTATCTCTAACTTAAGTGTAAATATTGAGATTATAATGTTTGGCCAGCTTCATGCTATAGGAACTTGAAGCTTTGATAAGATCTTTAGAGAAAAAGTGTGGATGTCATTGATTCTATATGTTATAAATGCGGGAATATGTATCAGACACCACATGTCACTGAATCTAAAAAGTCATTAATTTAAAAATTATCATTATTTATGATATTTTAACCATTATTTCATTTACCACTAAGAAAATTCATGACAAGTAAATTATGACATCATTGTCAAGAACTGTAAAGGATCTGAGATTTTATTCCACTCAAGTAAATCAAACAAATTAACTTTCCATAGTCTCACAAATGCTGGAGAAGACATGAGGCCCCTTGGTCAGTAGGCAGAATATCAGCATTCTTGTGCCGATTTTCCAGTTGATTATTCCCACTGGGCAAAGTAAAGAGGAGTATATGACAACTGTATACATCGTGAGCTGCATTACGGTGGAGAAATTGAGTTAATGGAACATGAATCTATTATAATGGGTAGTCAGATATTTTGTGGACATCTCAGGTAGGCAATTTTTAGGTCTCATTAGCAAAAACAAAATTACTCATGATGACAATGATTTCAAGTTTATGAGATTATTAAATAAGATAAAATGTATAAATGTATATGTAGGATAATTGTCACATAATTAAATTATTAAATAAATATTTGTTTTCTTTTTTTCTTCTCATGTTTTCTGCTGTGAAAAAAGCACTCTAGAAATGTCACACCCTAGCTCCCCCAATTCTACAATCACTAACTACTTAAAACCTGACCTCTTAATAGAGAAAGATGTTGCATTTGGAAATTAGATGTTGCAATTCAAAATATCTGAGTTACAGATGTTTCATAAATTAAATATTCACCTTATATGGGGTGACAAAAGAGCAGCAGAATTGATACATGTGAGGATACAAGTTCCTCAGTAAATGAAGAAAATATGGACAAAAGATGACCTAACATTGAGTGAATAAAACTGGAGTCATGAAGGACAGACGTCACTTAACTATTTAATATTTGGACGAGTCCAGTTGCAACCACCCGTACAACCTAGGCAATACATTTCCTTCCATAGACCTCTTCTACAAAATAGGACATGGAAAATGTTGGCCCAAATCCAAACTGGAACAGTTAGGGTATCAGTGAAATGCTGTCTTGGTGACAGGATGGATGAGGCAGCTACGTTGTGAGTAGCAGTTGTAGACTATGTGGGCTGTGGCTTTCACAGGAATTTGTCAGGCTAGGCTAGATTTCATGTGAGAAACTTGAAGCACACTTTGTGAGCCTGTCTACACGGGCTGGCACAAGTGTTTCTCACTATTGCCATAGGTCGGCTACACACATCGCCTTCTCTCACCTTTTTATTTGGAAGCCAACTGTCAGTTTTCGATGACTTCACCTGATAAAAACTGCCTAAGGACTGGGGATTTAGTTAGTGAAAGGGAAGCAGCTAAGCATGCAATTTTAATGTTGAGGAAAGGGCAGTGCATAGCATTCTACCCATTTTCATTACCTTTGGCAGTGTCTTGTGTTTGTGACATTGTGTGTGCTTGTGTATGTGTGTGTGCCCGTGGGTTTTTGGGGTTTTTTTTGGTTTTTTGTTTTTTTGGTTTTTTCTCCTGCTCCTTTTCTTTTATTGCCATATTGACAGAAACCTGTGCCCTTTTGGACATACCCAGTCAAAATAGAGAGCAATGTAATTTGAAATGGCAATTTTAAAGAATAATTGGCTTGCAGAGACAGAAACCTCTAGTGGGAAAGAAAAAAGGAGTACAGATGATAAATGAACAGAGGTCTGAAAATTATTAACAGAAAAAGCCCTCTCCCTCTCTGGTAATGCCCATTCTTCTCTTTGCCTGTTCTTCAGAGGTCATTTTAAAGCTCTCATCCTCTGTGAGGTCTTCCCTAAATGTTTCTAGCCATAACAATTCTTCTCACCCCTAAACTAGTGTATTACATATGGTTTACAGGGTACATTTCACTCTTCTTCATTTTGTAGCTATTCTGTGAATTAAACTGTGATTTTCTATGAAAAGAAATAATTGTCTTTTTAGAACTATTTCCTTGTGTGTCTTTGGACTGGATTAGGGACAGAGAGAACAACAACCACAAAATGTGGACCTTGTCCACGTGAAGGTTACTTTTTATTGGAAGGAAACAGACAAATAATGAAATAAAATATATTCACATAGTCATAGGTGACACACAGAAATTATAACATGCTGATGTGATATAAATGGTGGGAGTGAGGACAGCATATTACCTTGGGAGATTAAGAAAAGCCTCTCACAGGAAGTAGTATATGAGCTGAGCTCTAACGTATGAGAAGGTGCTAACCAGGTACCCACCTAGAAGACTGTACCAGGCAGATGGGACAAAAAATTACTAATTGGTTAATTGAATTTTGTTACCTTCAGGAAGAAAAGTATTTATCTCTGTCTCCACAATTTGGTCCCCATTATACCTCTTAGCTTTTTACCCTTGCCCCTAGCTCTTCAGTTTATCCTTTTAATCTCTCCAATTGTGTTTCCTTAACACTTTTCCTTACCTCCGGGAGTGGGTAAATAATATAGGAGTGATGCTGATCTAAAGAAAAATTAGAAGTGGAGAGGGTAGTGGGGAAAAATGGATGTTAATACAAAATTAATGAGCGAGAAATACACAAAGATCTGACAAAAAAAAAAGGAGGTTATCTCTGGATAACCTATGGGAGAGCAAAGTGATAGAGTTTTCTTGAAATCATTTTGCTCTTTCTATGGAAAGCAGAAGCATATTGTTCTATGTTTGAATCATATTGCTTTATGGAGACCAGAAATTAGTTCAAACTTTCTTTTCCAGCAAGAATGGCACTAAATTTTAACATGAAGGACATCACCCAATGAATTAGGACACAAAGTTTGCTTTAAATGCTCTTTTGGGGGAGGGGACACCACACTTCTATTTAATTAAGAGAAAAATAAAAGGGCTAACTTTGGAATCCAAAACTTGTTATTTTATGCATTTTATTTACACTGTTATGCCATGAGTTCTTAGAGAATAGATTCCAACAGCTTAAGCCTCTTTTAACTGATTCTCAAAGTGTGTTTCTCAGGGTGGAGCAGGCTGATTCTTCAGGTCAACCTGGGTATCTTTCTATTTGGCTTCCTTCTTTTTCTGATTTTCCTTCACTCATTTTAGAAAGCTATCCTAGCTCTTAGAGTGCTTAATACAGCCAATACCTACATTAGTTCTCTTGGCAAGAGTCTTGGCTTTAACTTGCTTATTTACCAAGATGACAACAGCATCCTGGGTAACACTGTAGACTCTTCTAGTTTTGTCATGGTAACATTTGCTGGCATTTCTTTCTGATCAGTGCCATTCCCTTGATGTCTACAATATTTCTTTTCTTGTACACTCATAGGTATATGGCCGAAAGAAAAATTCTAAGTTTTCTAGAATGCCTAGAGAACATATAATGGGTATCTTTCTTCTTTCTTTTTGTGTTTATCATTTTGGTGGATTACTGGAAGATGGAAGTTCCAGCTGAAAGGAGCTCAAACATTTCATTGCATGTAAAAACAGCACCTAGTGTTTTATTATAATTTTGAGGGGAAGCACGTAGAAATACAGCCCTGAAGGATGCCCCACTTTAGAGAAGACAGGCCAAGCAAGTCTGTCTGAAGTGACTGCCAATGCTCCCTGATCTTGTCTTCCCAAGAAATCAGAAGTAACCACTGCCTGATTTAGCATCTTTGACTGATGTAACTGAGGATTCACATCCACTTAATACGGTGAAGTCTCTATAAGTGCCTCTCAGTGACTGACATTCTTATATTACGAAATAGTCTTTCTGTATGTGCCACTACCCCTCCTCTTGATTAATTCATTCAAGAATACTACACATATAGATATTTTAATCAGCTCAGGAGAAATGGATCTGTGTTGTGGTGACTAAGTGGGAAAATAAGGTATCAGGAGGTGGTGCTGCCACTATAAAATCATTGCTTTTTGCTTGTTTTTGTTTGTTTGTTTGTTTGTTTTTTGCTTTGTTGTTTGTTTCTTGTTTTTCCTGATTGATGAGGGTAATTGTTTTGTGTAACTTCAGATCTGGAAAGTCCTTTTAGAACATAGCTTAAATGCAAGCCTTTCGGGAAATATATTAAAAGCATACTTTAATATTTAAGTGAGAAAGTGGTTGAAGGATTTACATCACAATAAAATATCAGTTGAAAACATACTATAAAAAAAAAAAAGAAAACATACTATGTTAGTCATAATTATTCTTAAGAACTATTTAACTTAGCATTTCACACTTCATGTCCTCATTAAACTATTGTGGTCCTTACTCCCCTCTAGTTCTCCCATGTCCCTTAGGAGGGAGAAATGCTTAATAACATTTTCATTTTATTTCCTAGAACTATGAGAACTATTCATAATTCAAATTTGTTGAGAATGTTTAAAGTTGTTTCAAAGAACAAAAGAGAACATAAAAATGTTCTTAAGAATTTAAATATAGGCTCATTTTAAAAGCAAGCATGTTAAAAGGCTCAATGTATGTCTTAAAGAATGTTTCCCTCTTTATGTTTCTAGAAACCTTGACTTCTTAAAAGTAGTCCTAGGAACCTGGAACTACTGAACTGAAGAGGGCATTTGAGGTGTCAGGAGAGCAGGTGTGAAAGCATAAAGTCATGAAATAGCTGAACTATAAACATATGCGTTCAACATATGAGTTTGGACTGCACCCTGTAGGCGCACAGAGCCACTGCAAATAAACGTGAAAGCAACATAATCACATTTGCACTAAAAAAATTCTGGTGACAAAGTAGAAAATGCAATGTAGAGAATAAAGCTGCATGCAAAATTACATAGGAAAAACAGTCTAGGTTGGAAATAAAAATAAATTTTAAAGGTGGGAAATAAAGACATGAACTTGGCCAAAGGAGATGGTGCTAAGACTAGAGAAATATTTAAGAGAGAAGATCAACAGAGAAAGGAATGTGGGACCCTCTCAGGACTCTGGTCATTTTTATTAGACAAGTATTTACTGATCATCCTTTGTGTGTATATTAATATTCACCACAAGAATCAATTCATCAAGGAATCTTATATTATCAAGTGGACTTCTATGATAAAATATTGTTATGTAAGGAAGTATTTTTTTTTTTTTTTTTTTTGAGACGGAGTCTCGCTCTGTCGCCCAGCCTGGAGTGCAGTGGTGTGATCTCAGCTCACTGCAAGCTCCGCCTCCCAGGTTCACGCCATTCTCCTGCCTCAGCCTCCCGAGTAGCTGGGACTACAGGTGCCCGCCACCTCGCCCGGCTAGTTTTTTGTACTTTTTAGTAGAGACGGGGTTTCACCGTGTTAGCCAGGATGGTCTCGATCTCCTGACCTCGTGATCCGCCCACCTCGGCCTCCCAAAGTTCTGGGATTACAGGCTTCAGCCACCGCGCCCGGCCTGTAAGGAAGTATTTTAATATACCAATATCTCATTTTTGTAAGACATGCATGTCTCTATGTAATTTAAAAGTGTTTAAGTAAAACCTGGCTCCCATCCTAAGGCTCCTGATGAATAATAGCTAGATGCTCATTGAGGTGCCTCACCCAAAACTGACTTCCAGTTTCTAAATAGCTAAATGATGCTGACCATGAGCGACCTACTTTGGCTTTAAATGTCTCTTCTAGAATTGTTTTTTAGTTCTCCTAAATGTTCTTTATCATTTCATTTGAATAATATGGTATCCCATAGTTTCTATTGCACATTAATAATTAAATTTTAATAGGTTTATATTAATTTTAACAGGCTTACAGCTATTTAATAAAAATCTATTAACATCTGGTATTCCCTGAAATAACGGAGTCTATTTCCCTTTTTTAACTGTGTATTTTCCAAACATACATAACCTGAGGATTATTAGTATATAGTAAGTCAACGCCCAACAAAACAATAATCCAAGAAATGCGCTTTGGAGACTACCACTGAAGAACTCTAAAGATGATTTGCTTATGAAAATGCCTGAACAAATAGAAGATAGTTGCTGCTAAATGTCCTCCAAGGAGAAATGTGTGTGTAGGTGTGTGTGTATGTATGTGTAACTAGACAAAACATTTTATTACAGATTTCAATAGGGACAAAAAAACAGAACTGATTAATTTTAGTCTATAGTTAAGTTGCTCCTTATGTAGACTTTAATGTAAGATGTCATCTGTTATATAGTAAAAAAAAAAATTACTTATTTTATGAACTGTCAGATAATTATTACACTGATTACAGCTAGAAACAAGAAGAAAATTCACATATTTATATGCATGTGTGTCTCAGCGTATGTATTTGCATGTATCCATGTATATAAATCCATATTGAAGTTTAACTATGAGAAAGTGGTAAGGATGAAAATACTGAAGCTCCTGTAATCACATAAAGGCTTTAAAAGATTGGAAGAAAGCTGATGTTACAAGCTAGTGCTTTGACCCATGAAGGTGCTAGTTATATAAATAATGTTGAAAGATTTCTCTTTTTATACAAATAAAAGGATCAGTGATGCTAGAGGTTCCTGGTATGAGAGCCATAATATAGCAAGGCCATAAGCGAGGGATTGATATCAAGGGACTTTGACCAATTAAAACTGTAGCAATGTGGATGGACCAGACAGATCAAGGCATGCTATTTCAAAGGGCATTGGTGTAAGCTGGAAATGTAAGGACAAGAGTCATGAAGATCAAGGCTGCTGCCTTCTGACCAGCCTGTCTACTGCTGTCCTTTTGAGGCAGCCTAGATCTAAATTGAAGCAAGTCTCCTTTAAGTGACCTTCTTATGCAAGAGAGCTAGAGCAGTCACTCTAACTTGGTTGTCTTAATTTTACCACTTCAGACTAAAGTTGGGCAAATGATTTAAGAAATTCACTTTTTTAAAAGACTAGAGATTTTAGGAAAATTTTGCATATGTTAAACATATTTTATATGCTAATTTAGCCATTTAACAGATTTATCACAATGCAAAATCACATATCTTCTCAAGTTCACTATTTTTATAGTCTGGTGAAAATGGCAATTTCTATTTTCTAGTCTGATTATAGTTAGAAAAGCAAGGAGAGATTTCAGAGACACAAGAAAGAATCGTACAGTAATCAATAATGTCATCCTTAGGTAACATATTCCTAGATGGGATATTCATATATATGATAACAACAATCATTTAATATTTCATACATTCTGAGAGTTAGAGATTCGAAAATGGCTTAACTGGGTGTTTATGTCTCAGTGTTTCTCATGAGGCTGCAACCATATGACATCAGGTGTGTTATAGACTGGAAGTTTGTGTTCCTCCAAAATTCCTTTGTTGAAACTTTACTCCCTTCCCAGTGTGATGGTTTTAGAAAGTGTGGCCTTTGTGAAGTAATTAGGATATGGTATGGGCATAAGGATGGAGCCCTTATGAAAGGACTAATGCTCATATGAAAACAGACTAATACAAATGGGAATTGTGCCCTTATACGAGTTATAAGAGTCACAGAGAGCTTGTGTCTCCTCTCTGCTCTCCTCCATGTGAGGACACAACAAGAAATTGGCAGTCTGCAACCCAGAAGAGAACTCTCACCAAAGTCTGACCATGCTGGCACCCTTCTCTTGGACTTCTAGCCTCCAGAACTGTGACAAATAAATTTATGTTGTTTATAAGCCACTTGGTTTATGGTATTTTGTTATAACAGCTCAAATTGACTAAGACAGGTGCTGCCATCTCAACGGTCAATGAAGAAAGGATCGCTTCTAAATCCACTTACATGGCTCTTCGTTCTCAAGGATCTATGTCCAAACTCACTCATATACCTGTTGACAGGGTTCATATCTGCTTCCAAGTTCACTCATGTGGGACTCTCCACAGGCTGCTTTAGGACATGAAAACTGACTTCTCCCAGAATAAGCAAATATAATAAAAATTGAGAGAAACACTTAAGACAGAAGTCATAGAGTTTATCATGCCTAATATCAGAATTGCCTACCCAACACTTTTTCTTATATTCCATTCCTCAGAAATAAATTCATTTAAGTCCAGCTCACAGTCAAGGGGACAGGATTATACAAGGGCATTCATGCTGGGAGGGGAAGATCACTGGGACTATTTTTGTGGCTGCCTACCATTTAAAGAAAATAAAGTAATTGAGTCCTCAAAAAGTTAACTGACTTGACCAATAGAACATGAGTTTCTTGACAAATTAACATTTAAGTGCCTGTTTCTAGGAATAACATATAGCTGCTGAACAATTTTGAACGGTAATATTTTGGCATGATGTGAAAGCCAATTGTAATAAATAACACCTAAATAAGTAAAATGTATGGGAATGAATTCGGTATCATAAACATAAGACAGTAATCTTTGAATTTATTATGATGAAAATTACAAAGTTTGTAAATTTTAACAGCAGTACAATTATTAAATTATTTGCTACATAATGTAAGTTAGCAGTGGTATCCTTCCCCTACAAATATTGGCAGTTGAATGCAAACTATTTGTAGCTTTTTTGGTATTGGCATCAATTGTCCAGTATTTCCCTATCAAGAGACAAAATAGACAATTTTGAAATTGACACTTTAGCACCAAAATGGAAACAGAGTCCATCATATATATTTACAGTGTTTGAAAAAAGCATCTGGTTCAATTTCAGGTATTCCAAAGCAAGAATTTCTTATAATTACAGACCTTAAGTTATAAAAGTATTCTTAGAAATCACGTGGTCTAATGGTAATTAAACTTATTTTTGAGTGCCTACTCTGGAGCAAGGAGAGATTAGTCTAATAGCAAACATGAAACGCGAAAGTCCCGAAATGGAAGCATGATTAGCATGTTTGTGCAAACAGCAAAGATGTCCAGAGGACAGGTAATGCAGAGAAAGCAAAAGACACTTGGAAAGGGATGAGACCAGAGTATGTAGAAGGGGACAGCTCACACGGGTGCTTGTGATATCATTATGGAGCAAGCCAGAGAGGGCCTAAGTGATCAGATATCATTGAAGAGTCATAAGCACGAAAGTGAACTGTCTTGACTTATCTTTTTAAAACCATTATTCAGGCTGTTCTGTTGAGAATAGACTGTATGGTAACAAGAGTATCAAAGAAGACCAACTGGGAGGTTATTGCAATAATGTAAGTAAGGAATGATAATGGTTTGGAACATGGTAGCTAACAGTGGGGCTAGTAGGAAATGATCAGAGTCTGGGTGTATTTTTGAAAACAGAAGCAGTAGAACTTGTGTCACTTATGGACTGTGAGAAAAATAGAACAGTAAAAAATGAAATCAATTGTGTTATTTTAGTAGTAAAATATTTTCTTTAATTAAAATATTTAGAATAAGTAGGAACAGAATCAAACTGGTTAAGCAAGGGGTGACGAGCTCAGATCTCTCACCCAAGTCACCCCTTTGCCCTTGATGTCATTCTGAGGGCCTAGACCTGTAGATCTCTTCAGAGAATAGTTTGAAAAACACTTGCAGTGCATACACATTTCTCAATCTATATTTTATTTTTTTAATTTTTTACTACAACTGAACTTAGTTTTTGTCTCAAACTTTTATTTCAAGTAATCATCAAAACCATGATCTTACTAAATCTCAGATAAACACTGTCATTTCAGGTATAGTAACTTTAATTTAGGTTAGTACACTCTACAGCTTTTTGCATCCAGGGATTCGTTATTATTATCATTATCATTATTATTATACTTTAAGTTCTAGAATACATGTGCAGAACGTGCAGGTTTGTTACATAGGTATATACGTGCCTGGTGGTTTGCTGCACCCATCAACCTGTCATCTACATTAGGTATTTCTCCTAATGCTATCCCTCCCCTTGCCTCCCCCGACTGACAGGCCCCAGTGTGTGATGTTCCCCTCCCTGTGTCCATGTGTTCCATTGTTCAACTCCCACTTATGAGTGAGAACATGCGGCATTTGGTTTTGTGTTTCTGTGTTAGTTTGCTGAGAATGATGGTTTCCAGCTTCATCCATGTCCCAGCAAAGGACATGAACTCATTCTTTTTATGACTGGATAGTATTCCATGGTGTGTATGTGCCACATTTTCCTTATCCGGGCTGTCATTGATGGGCATTTGGGTTGGTTCCAAGTCTTTGCTATTGTGAATAGTGCTGCAATAAACATACATGTGCATGTGTCTTTATAGTAGAAAGATTTACAATCCTTTGGATATATAGCTAGTAATGGGATTGCTGGGTCAAATATTTGAAGTAGCTCTATCAAGTTCCCTATAGCACTCAAGGTGGATAAAAATGTGGTTTCATTCCATTGTACTTCAGTAAATTAAAGGAGACAAAACAGTTGAAAGAGGCATACATATGTAGAACATATCTCAATAAGAGCTGTTTATGAAAAACAGGTATTTCTGGTTCTAGATCATTGAGGAATCACCACACTGTCTTCCACAGTGGTTGAACTAATTTACAGTCCCACCAACAGTGTAAAAGTGTTCCTATTTCTCTACATCCTCTTCAGCATCTGTTGTTTCCTGACTTTTTAATGATTGCCATTCTAACTGGTGTGAGATGGTATCTCATTGTGGTTTTGATTGGCATTTCTCTAATGACCAGTGATGATGGACTTTTTTTCATGTTTCCTGACCACATAAATGTCTTCTTTTGAGAAGTGTCTGTTCATATCCTTCGCCCACCTTTTGATGGGGTTGGTTTTTTTCTTGTAAATGTGTTTAAGTTCTTTGTAGATTCTGGATTAGCCCTTTATCAGATGGATAGATTGCAAAAACTTTCTCCCATTCTGTAGGTTGCCTGTTCACTCTGATGAGAGTTTCTTTTGCTGTGCAGAAGTTCTTTTGTTTAGTTAGATCCCATTTGTCAATTTTGGCTTTTGTTGCCATTGTTTTTGGTGTTTCAGTCATGAAGTATTTGCCCATGCCTATGTCCTAAATGGAATTGCCTAGGTTTCTTCCAGGGTTTTTATGGTTTTAGGTCTTACATTTAAGTCTTTAATCCATCTTGAGTTAATTTTTGTGCAAAGTGTAAGGAAGGGGTCCAGTTTCAGTTTTCTGCATATGACTAGCCAGTTTTCCCAACACCATTTATTAAATAGGGAATCCTTTCCCCATTGCTTCATTTTGTTAAGTTTGTCAAAAATCAGACAGTTGTAGATGTGTGGTGTTATTTCTGAGGTTTCTGTTCTGTTCCATTGGTCTATATATCTGTTTTGGTACCAGTGCCATGCTGTTTTGATTACTATGGTCTTGTAGCATAGTTTGAAGTCAAGTAGCATGATGCCTCCAGCTTTGTTCTTTATGCTTAGAATTTTCTTGGCTATATGAGCTCTTTCTTGGTTCCATATGAAATTTAAAGTAGTTTTTTTTCTAATTCTGTGAAGAAAGGCAGTGGCAGCTTTATGGGAATAGCTTTGAGTCTATATATTACTTGGGCAGTATGGCCATTTTCACGATATTGATTCTTCCTATCCATGAACATGGAATGTTTTTCCATTTGTCTGTGTCCTCTCTTATTTCCTTGAACAGTGATTTGTAGTTCCCCTTGAAGAGGTCCTTCACATCCCTTATAAGTTGTAGCCCTAGGTATTTTATTCTCTTGGTAGCAATTGTGGTCAGGAGTTCACTCATGATTTGACTCTCTGTTTGTCTATTATTGGCGTATAGGAATGCTTGTGATTTTTGCACATTGATTTTGTATCCTGAGACTTTGCTGAAGTTGCTTATCAGCTTAAGGGGTTTTTGGTCTGAGGCAGTGGGGTTTTCTAAATGTACAATCATGTCATCTGCAAACAGAGACAGTTTGACTTTCTCTCTTCCTATTTGAATACCCTTTATTTTTTTCTCCTGCCTGATTGCCCTGGCCAGAACTTCCAATACTATGTTGAATAGGAGTGGTGAGAGAGGAGTGGTGAGAGAGATTGTCTTGTGCTGGTTTTCAAAGGGAATGCTTCCAGCTTTTGCCCATTGAGTATGATATTGGCTGTGGGATTGTCATAAACAACTCTTATTATTTTGAGATATGTTCTACATATGTATGCCTCTTTCAACTGTTTTGTCTCCTTTAATTTACTGAAGCATAATAGAATGAAGCCACATTTTTATCCACCTTGAGGGCTATAGGGAACTTGATAGGGCTACTTCAAATCCCATTTGCCACTTAGAACTTGAGCGATTATCTAATTTATCAACCAAAACTAGGACATGTTGTCATGGATAAATGTTACTGAAAAGCAGATGTAAATCAGAAATGTCCTGGGCAAACTAAACTATATAATTATCTTACATCTAACTCTGATAACCATCTATCTTCTCTTGCTCTCATGCCACAGTGACACCCCAGAGCATTTGCAAGGCTGCCATTTTTAGGTTTAACAGACACTTCTGGAGAGCATGGCCTCCTTTATACTTTCAGATGCCCAAACTTATCTGAGATTTTATTCTCCCAAACTTGGATGCTAAGGCTCAGGGTTCACAAGTCAGAGCACAAAGTCTCTTCATTCACTGTGGTCTACTTTGACTTCCTGTCATTCTCATGTCTAAACCTCAGCCCAGAGTTTCAATCTCTTATAGTATGGGAACAACTTACACAAAAAGTATTCTTCCAGAACTCCTAATTTTACCTGTGGACTGTGACTTAAGAGTCAAGCATGTACAGTTTCTATTCACCAGCTTTACTAACATGACCTTGTGACTCAAATGGGCACTTGCATGTGGTTACGGGGAAGAATGAGGTGAAGTAAAAACACAATAGAAATTTATATATAAAATCATTCATGCAACATTGACCAAATAAAATCACTTTATAGGCATTACTTATATCCCAGATCACATAGCTAGATAATAGCAGAATTAGGATGCCAAATTAGTTCTAATGCCTCTACTATTGGACTTGATTGTTTAGTGGTACCTTTAAAAATTCTGAATTGTTTAGTTCATGTTCTTATTGCCTCCACACTCCCATTGAGTAATACTGTTTCATTTCTTAAATCTTTAAGCTTTATAATATGCATAACAGCTTGAGATAAACTCAGTGTCTACTTTTTCTTAATATATGCCATCTTCTTGATTTAATACACCATATTTTAAAGTTATCTCACTCTATTTTAAAGGCCACTTACTATAAAATATGTAGAGAAATAATTCAATCAATTAGTTTAAGTGAAAAAAGGAAATCTTTATATAAGATAATCTTGCTATACAAACTACAATGAATTCAAAAATCTATTTGATTCCAAAAATTATTGGAGTTTTATGATTTACTGAGTATAGTAAAATGTATCCACCATCTTACACTGAGTTTCAGAAACTTAAATGTGTAAAAGGTTGAAATGTTTAAAATTGATGGCATCTTGGGATAGTTAAAGATTATACTATTCCATTTATAAAATGACTATTAACCAGTAGGGAACAATTCAGAACATACTATGTTTCCAAGAGGAGGTAAATTGTAGCATGTAAGGCTAGAATACTGAAGACATAAATTAGCAACATAAAAAAGAAATAACCCATTTTGTGAATATGGAAAAATAATTTAAGTATAAACCTAAAGGTACATGTGTGTTCATATAAACTCCCTAATTCTGACTTAGAGTTTATCTAATTTAATTCAAAATATTTTATTGATTCTCTTTGAATCTACATATGCAATAGGATTAGAAAAAAAAACAACTTGTTAAATTGAGCAACTGAATTTTCCTTAGGAGTAACTTAGTGAACTACCTATAATGCTAAAGAACAACAAAATTAAAAAGCAAATGAAAATGTGCGCTTTCAAATCATTTACTTACTCATCTATTCATTTATTTGTCTTTTTTTAATATTGAGTATTGTTTAGGTTCTGTTCTTGGAGGTCTAACGTAGTGAACAATACAAAGTACCTATACTCAGACTAACTTACAATCTAATGAGGGGAGGAGTCCATTTAGATAAATTTTAAAATAGCTACTTAGAACTATAATATGAAGTACTTTTGAGCTATGTAAAAATAAAACGGGTAAGAGGATAAAGAACAAAAGAGGTAGAGAGTGGAGGGCGCTATTTCAAATGTCATAGATCTCGTTCCCTCAGGAAGAGCCTGAGTCAAGGGTAACTTTCAAATGATTTATTGAAGTGTTTTCAGGCCAAGGGATGCAATGGAAGTGGATAAAGGAGAGGAAAAAAACATAACAAGAATATGTGGTATCAGCCAGAAAGTAGCTTCAGCCTAATTTCATAGAGAAGTTAGGGATATAAATTGCCTTGCAAACTTGACCTCATGTCTCTGTTAACTAGTGACTGACCAGTGCTTCTTGATTAAGTATTTTGAAGAAGAGGGTAGAGTTTCAGGAGCTTGCTTCTCACTTTCCTTCTAGCTCTCACTCCACAGATCAAGGAAAAAGTGTGAAGGTTCTGCCAATATAAATCCAGTGGACCCACTTTAAGGTGGACCTGAGCTCTGTTTATAACTTGATCTTATAATTCTGAGTTTAACAGGGAGGACACTTTAGATCCTTAAATATCAGTGCCAACTCAGATTCTGCATCCAAGAATCCTCTAAAACCCTGGTATTCTCCTTTCCCAAATGTGTAGCTACTCAAATAAATGGCCATCGGTCCTTCTTTAGAGGAGCTCAGGAGATCACCGCAGCTCAGTCCATGAGCTCTGGGACTGAGAAATGGCTCTTGTGGAGAAATTGAACAATGGATCATGACCTTCCTTTGGGGCGGGTGAGCTCCACTTCTTGTTTATTCTTGAACTTCAAATACGTAGGCATTAAGCAATAAACTGTTGGCTTCTTATCTATCTTGCCCCAAGAATATGATGGATCCCATCACATCGTATCAAAAGCCACATGCCATTTGAATTAATTTTCAAGTATTTTCATATATTTTACATAATTAATGTTACTAAATAATATTCTTCATATTATAATTTTGACAATTAAAATTATATGTTAAAATGTTTAACATTTAAAATAACACTCTTCTGTGTAAAAAAAGAGAACTATTATGCATTAGGCACTGTGTTTGGCATTGTGTTAACTTAGAAATAGAAGTACTGCATTCAATTGCTGTGGTAATTTTGGAGCGCCAAAGACAAATTTTCTAAAACTCAGTTCTTCCAGTCTCTACTAAAAACATTTGCCCTATAATATCTTTCAGTTTTGAAGTTCCACATTAACATTAAATAGGTTTTGTTGGCAAATATAAAAGCCGTCTATAAATATCATTTACATAATTATGTTCATTTGTGCAGAATGTCTTAGGTGTGTAATATTTTAGAAACTATATGTGCGTGCATATATGTGTGTGTTTAGATATATAGAGAGAAATTAATATATAAATTATAATGACTTAGAACATCGATAATATTTTACCAATAACCATTTTTAGCTCATACAATGTTACCTTCTTTTCACTTTTTAAAATTTACTATCATGGTCCTAAAATATAAACTGTTTAAAAATTTTTTAATTTAAATCTAGTCTTTCCACTACATGACATTTTTTGCTTCCATAAAGGCCTCCTTGTAAAAGCTACAAAAGACTCTAACACTTCAAATAGTTCCCTCAGATATTTCGAAAAGTGTAAATGAATTTTTTAATCTTCTGGCAGATTCATAATGCCCTGCAGATGTGTCCCTGGCTGAGAAAATCACATGGACGTCTATAAGAGGAATGCTATCCCCCAACAGCTGCTGGATTGCTTCCGGTGCCTAAAGTGCTGTTCCCAGCTGCCATTTCATCCTTCCTAGAGTGCTTTTATGTTACAAACTTCAAGTTAGTAGAGCTTCTCTTATTACAGCGGATCAGGAGCAGCTTTCTTCTGACAAACTCCACTGCATATGACCTGAGACTCAAATAAGAAAACAGCCACTGAGTCACTTTAAAAGTTACTTGTCAAAAGCAAAATTTCCCTGGGAGGAGAGAGACAGAGCCATGGAGAGAAGGCAGAGGAAGAAGTAGGGAGGGAAAGAGGAAGGGAATGAGAGAAGTTTACACTGAAGCAATTTGTTTACTGTATATTTTATGAGTAGAATGTGTTTATTCACCCAGAAAAGCATGTATGCATAAGGAAATACCACTGAGGCAAGTTCTTCAACAATATTTGTGCTGAGGAACCCCAAGGGCAGACAGAAAATGGAAATAATTCAATCTGAACATTGCTCAATGGTACAACTCAAAAATTTTCACCCATGAATCTTGTCTTCTCATAAACTTAGTTTACAGTATCAGATGTTTAACATTAACTTAAAGTGCTCTACAACAGTATAGTTTAATTATGTGAATTAAAATAGCGCAAGTACATATAGCACAAATATATCCTGAGCATGACACTGGTTATTTCCTATCACCTCTCCTGTTCTATACATGTATTTAATGAGACGTGGCTTAATAGGTAAATTTTACTTGTTACCAGATGTCATTTTTTTTCTACAAGCATCAGGCATTTTATTTCAGTACTTCATTTTTCAATTTCATTTTCTCATTATAAAATGTATTCATTTTAAAGATCTCCTACTTTAACAGGTATTCACTTCAGAGGGCTTTTCTGGAATGGATTTTCTACCAGGAAGGTAATTTATCATATTGAGTACTGTCTCTCAAGCAAAAAAGGAAATTGGTAGATAATAAACATTCTCAATATACCCTCTGTATTTGCAAGTGCAGTCTTTAAAATAAGACAGATACAGTTGAAGCAGTTTAAATGGTGTATGATGCAGTGCCTAACATGTGTATACATTTAGTCCAAACTATCTTTCTTGGCATACTGTAGTAAAGCGTTTATAAAGTGTGAAACCTAGTCATGTTTTAAGATAACCTGAAGTTCCACTTTTATTTTACAACACATATACCTATTATAATAACATTCTATTTTAAGAAATCCTTACATAAAAACACAGCTTTATAATATATATATTATTTTTAATGTTAATATATTTACCAAAACTTTCTAATTTTTTTACAGTTAATTTTTTTTCTAAACATCGATTTTAAAATCAAATTTTATGTATATATGCATTTTCAGGAAAAAAATGTCAAAGACTACATCTAACATGTAAGTTCATGAGAAAATTGGCATGTAACACGAGTCTTTTGGTATTGAGGTCTCATTTGAGGAGAAAATCTGTATCTCTTTCTGCATCTAAGTTCCAAATTATACTTTAGGAACATGTATTGAATGGGAAATTGGAAAACACATTTTACAAACACATTTTGATTGACTTCCTAAACCTTCTTTGCCATTCTGGTTGTGCAGAAACTTCTGATATGTGGAGATAGTGACATCATATGTTGAACAGCCAAGGCCTTTCCAGAACTTCATTCATTCATGTAGCACAAACTCACCAAGTACCGCTGTGGACCACAAACTTATTTTTAACGTGACATGAATTCAGCAGTTGTCAAAAACAGTCTTTTCTCCATGGTACTTAATTCTATTTGGATATTTTTTAGGTAAACAAATATTTCAGAGAGTGCCAAGAGCCATAAAGAATATTAAGCTGTGTAAGGGATGGAGACTGACTTAGGGTTGTGGACTGGGGAGGGGTTTTAAAATATTTTGGTTAGAGAGAGGCTTGCTGAGAAAAGGACATATGAACACCGAATGACATCACAAGAAAGAGTGAATCATTCAAAGATCTCAAAAAGTGGTGTTCCAGGTGAGAGAAGAGAAGAATGAGGGGAGAGACAAGAAACTTAAACAAGACCAGCTGGAATCTTGTGAATCATTATTTCTAGCCTTCATTTATTCTAGCTGAAAAGGGAAAGCATTAAAGGTTTTAAACAAGGAAGTAGCGTGCTAAGATTTAAAATTTTTAAAGATCACATTAGAGAGAAATATTGTGAGCATTCCAAGGAGCTATGAGCAAGTTGAAGGCAAGAATAATATCTAGAATCTATACTTTTGTATCTCCATTACCCAACGCAGCCCTAGACATCATGATACTCAATAAATGTTTGTATAATTACTGATTTCAAAATAGTTATAAAATTGCAAGAGACAGAAGGCAACCTTAATCCTACCCCTGGTAGTGTTCTAGTTCTTTGAGAAAATATTTTAACTGTTGGTCTATTATTTGTAATATGGAAAATATATTCTTTTATTATTTGTGTGTTATTTACCAAAGAATTTCATTTCTAGGAGTAAAATTCCAATAACAGGTCATTACCACTGTCCACATTGTCCAAAAGGTAAATTTCCTTTATCTGGCAACAAAGCAGTTTCTTTATACCCACTGAAGCAGCATGATTTGTAAATATGATTTTCTAGAATATTTACTCATAATCCACAGATAACTTGGTATGTTCAATATATACTTTATTTCAAGGAATGTAATAGTAATATATTATAAAGGTTTCTATATTAAATCTTTCACTGTGTACACATGAAACAGTGAATAAAGATTCCTCATAGGAATCATACAGTCAAAGCCTCTATCAAAATTAAAGGGTGATTTTATTTTGAAATTTTTTATTTGACTAAATGTTTTCAAACTTGGATCTAATTCCCGGTGAAACTGATAGCACATATTTAGAAACGATACATTTTTTAGCATAGTCATTACGCAGGCATTCTTTCTTCTGGGAGTGTTTTATACATGAGTCCCTTTTTCATGCTTCACTCATTTTCAATCACATTTCAGTTTCATTGTTTGGAGAATAAAGCCCTAATTCATTGACACATACAATTTACCACACTGATGTTTGGGTGGACATCTTTTTTCTCTTAAAATGCTCGCATACACATACTGCTGCAGCACCAACCGTCTTTGGAAAACAATCTAGTAATGATAGCTACCAGTTCTGTTATCTGTCAGAAACTTGATGGCTGCAGCTCGGCTGCCCTGAAGCATTCACTGTGTCACAGCTCTGTCCTTTTACTCTCCTCCTCTCTGTTAATTTGGTCACTGTGCTTCGGTTTTCAATTCATCCCAGTAGTCAGTTTATACAACAGACCAGGATCTTTCCAGCTTTTCTTTGTACTATGCAAGGTGAAAAAAAATACAAGTGACCTGATTCTTAGGATCAAAAATACAGAAAACTCTCAAGTATAGAAAAGTGTAGACATAGAGATGAAAATAATGGAAGACAGCAAAAGAAATATAATGAAGGAAAACACAATTTGGGAATACTCACCCTGCCATTAATCCCTAACCTAATAAAAATTGATATATGTTAAAAGAGATTCTCTAATCTAATCATATATTCAGTCACTTCAGTCCTGTTAAACATCTGTCTTGTGCCAGACTTTACACTAGTGCTTAGATTAGAGTGATGAGCAGGACAGATTCCTATTTCTTAAGAAACTTAGATTTTCGTAGTAAATATATACTGGTAAAAATGTAATCCCAATGTAATGAGAGAAATGTTACCATGGGAGAAGTGTGAATTAATTAAATATTTTTTCAAGCTTTTTTGTGGCACCTTAAAAGAATATCTCAACCAGATTTGGGGGTCAATAAAGGTGCCTATAAAAAGTTATATTTAAACTGAAACCTTAAATATGAATAAGATTCTTGGCAGAAAGGGTTCTGGGCTAAAATTTCAGCATGTGCTGCATATCAGAGCCAAGAGATAACATAGCCTTTCTCAGGGAATACAAGCTTAGTCTGGCCAAAGGATGGAGGGTAAGAGATGAGTGAGAAAAGACAAGGGTGGAGAAGTAGACAGAAGGCAGGGGTACGTAAGTAGCAGGGAGCTCTATCAAATCATGTAGGGAATTTGACCAAATTCTGTGGTCAATGGGAAGTCACTGAAATGTTTATGCAAAATCACTCAGAAGGTTGAATTTGAGATGAATTGAAAGGAGTTAAAAATATGACAATTACGGAAATGGTATTAGGAAGTTTCTGTAGTAGCTAGCCAAGAGAAAAGCTAACCTATTCATATTGAGACTGGAGAAAAGTCAATAGGTTGGACAGATATTTAGGAGAGAGAACAAATCTTATTCTCCCAGGCAATTCATGAAACAATGGAAGAATGAAGAGTTAAGAATGATTTCCAGTCTCCTGACTCAAGCAGTTGCTGTCATTGCTGATGGGTAACACAGTCAGTAAATATCAGACCAAGAGTCTGAACAGCATATGCTATTCCCCTGGTTACTCAGGGTATGTTTTAGAGTTTCTAATTTTTCCAGAAATCTAAACCTTTGTGACTTTCTGTTATGGACTGAATCATGCTCCTACAAAATTCAGATATCTATCTCCCAGTGTGACTATATTTGGAGACAAGGCCTTTAAAGAGGTAATTAAGGTTAAAGAGGTGATAAGGGTGGGCCCTAATTCAATATGATTGGTATCTTCATAAGAGGAGATTAGGACATTTAGTGACACCAGGGATGCACAGATACGAAGAAAATGCCATGCAAGAACATGTTGAAAGGAGAGTCATCTGCAAGTCAAGGAAAGAGGCCTCAAGAGAAACCAACCTTACGGACACCTTGGTCTTAGACTTTCAGCCTCCAGAAGTGTGAGAAAACAAATCTCTGTTGTTTAAACCACCCAGTATCTGTAACATTTTGTTATGCCATTCCTAACAAATTAATATACCTATACTCCCTAAAGCAGAATTCATCTAAATAGCAAATTCACTATAAGCATATCAAAAAATGAATCATATCGGTCAGAGATCCTGTTAAAGTTCAGGTTTAAAATAAACATTAAAAATACAGCTTTTGCCTGGGCGTGGTGGTTCATGCCTGTAATCCCAATGATTTGGGAAGATGACGTGGGCAGATCACTTGAGCCTAGCCTGGGCAACATGGCAAAACCCTGCCTCTACAAAAAATACAAAAATTAGCCTGGCATACATCTGTAGTTCCAGCTACTTGGGAGGCTGAGGTAGGAGGATCTCTTAAGGGAGGTGAAGGTTGCAGTAAGCCAAGCTCACACCACTGCACTCTAGCCTGGGTGTCATTCTGTCTCAAAACAAAACAAAACAAGCAAACAACAGCCACAAAAATCCTTTTAAGGATGAATAGCAAACATATATTAACTATATATCAGTAATATAACAAATGTTCTTTCTCAGTTAATGTCATTGTAAGTAAATCCAGCATTTGTTCAGGTCAATGGAAAATGTTCCAAGAAATTAATTATAACAAATTAGTTTATTTAACACATTAAACTCATTCAATTAATGATTCATCCAGTGGTTATTGCATGGGTGGGCTTGAGGATGGTGTCTCCTCCATCTCCATCAGCCCCCTATCATCTATACTCTGTGGAAAAATAATGGGCTTCCCAAATAAACTCAGTCGTAAGTCAAGTCTACTAACCCATTCTCCAACCAGATTGCTGTCCCTAAAATTCTGTTTCTTAAAGTTTCTTGTACTACTATTAATCTTCTGCAGGTTTTTAATGTTTTCTTGGTTTCCTGGTTATCTGTAGCAGTTTCAAGGCTATATTGGGAAATTAAATGAATGGCCCAGCAGTTTATCAATTTTCACTGGGCTGTAATTATTTACACAAGTGATTTCTACTTTCATAAATTCATAACATTATGTAAATTAAACCTCACATATTATAATATTTTTTCAAAAGTTATGTACAGTATCTAGGATTGTCTACATTATTTGCACTATTTGCTATAATCAAGTAAAAGTAACAGTTATACTCTCTGAAATCAGAAGTGTTGAATTTACGAATAACCTTGCTCTGAGACTATTTTGAAGATAAGCATTAGTAAAATTTGAAGAGGATGTTTTTTAAATACATTGCATACATAAACATCAAATATTTTGGGGTTAGTTACCTATTATTATGTGGAAATAAAATAGCAAATGATGAAAAAACTCCTTTGCTGTACTCCTATAATATGTTTTGCCATTTTAGAACATTTTCTATGTTTTAATTTTCGTACAGTTATTTGCAGTTGCCTTCTATTCCCTAATATATTGTAGAAACTAGAAAATAGCCTTATGTTATTTGCTTTGATTCCTACACAGTGCCATTCAAAATGGTGCATACACAATATACATTTCTAGATTAAATAAAACCAACTATACCACCATATATAGAATTACTGAAAATCACAACATTTTTTGTAGAGAGCCTGGTGATTCCAGAGAGACTAAGGAACATACTAGGCATTATTCCTGTCAATGCAAAAAATGAAACATGTACTCCAACTAGACTTCATCATTGATGTAAATCTTACCAGATGGCTATTACTAACAAAGAAAATAAGCTTAAATTGCATTGAAGGAAAAATCCACAAGGAGGTTTTATTCTTTTTAATTATTAACATCAAAGGGCGAATTCAGCGGTATTAATCCAGGTTTGAAAGAGAAGGCACACTACCTTTGGAAATACAGTTCCACGGGGATCAATTTATAAAACCAATACAACTGAAAATGCAACACTGTTTAACAAGTCTAAAGAAAAAAATAGTTTAAAACTGCTGCATAAAGTAATCTAGTCATCTAGTCTTTTTCTGAATTATTATTTCAATAGGCTCATAGAAAATATACTTATGGCTCAAAACTACTGTTTCATGGTGATAAGAATTTCTGTTCTCTTCCACATCATATGTATCATAAAGGATCTTTCTCCATGTCTAATCCATTGAGTGACTTGGGTTATGTGTCTGTGTGTGTGCACCCATGCCATGGTGGTAGAAGTGAAAAGGTGTCAAAAGACAAAAAAGAAAAAGATGCAAAAAGTATTTTACTGCCATTGTAAATGTTGTATAATGACATCTTTGAAATACAGAAGTTACAGTTATTTAATATGCAAACCAAAATGGAAATAGCATGTCAGTCCAAAAGGGAATTTATGAGTGCTTTGGTTTTGAAATTTAGATTCCTAAGATACAGAGTAGACTCTGGAATATTGGTCCCTACACATCCAGATGTCAGTTTTTTGGGGTTTTTTTGTTTGCTTGTTTTTGTTTTGTCCCTCATAGTCAGTTGAACAGCAAAGAAAGTACAAAATAGAACCAGGGATAGAGCTTGCCTGAAATGGAATACTGGAAGGAATTTTTTAATGAAGAAAAATAAGAGTAAATCACAGACTGAAGTCACAGTGAATATTGATGGGTTTTCATGAGACAAAAAGGAAACTCTATTGACCTTTGAGCCTTTGAGCTACTTGTTACTGAAGAATGTGTGAAGAAGTATTACTCAGAGTCAGGAGATGGAAAGCAAAATCAAGGTTATAGGACTTAGGAGACTGCTCATGAGCCGTCAGACACCATACAGATTACATGTATTTTCAAATACCAAATTCCTACTACTACCAGAAATCTGGAAGACTCTTTCTTTAGTAAATATAATATTACTTTAACCTGTAGACTATCTATTGTAATAATTCACAAGATTTTTTAATGATGTGAAATAAATTTGCAGTTTTGTTTCTAAAAACTGCATACTGTCAGGTAAACAATACGCATAGGCCTCATGTTAATATTCATTTGAATTGATACAACTGAATATTATGCAATGCATAAGATTTTCCAACATCTAAATGCTCTATATTTCTTTATATTTTGTGAGTATTAGGAGCTTACAAGAACAGTGTCATCTAAGTAAACAGTAACAATTTCAATACAAGAAGATAGTGCCCTAAAATAAGAGTACAGCTAATTAACCATCACTTGAATATTTAGGACAAGTAAGTAGAATACATTAATTTAACAAAACTAATGTGCAACGGTGCTGTCTTTTTACTGTAGTATATGTGCTCTATTTAAGACTGGAGCTATGAACATGAAATTCACTAATTTAATTATGAGTTACTGTTAAAAATTTAACAAAAACATGACCTAAAGAAACTGAAAAGCGTTTTAAGTTACTAAGATTAAAAATTTTTAAGGGTATGGTGGCTAGTGCCTTAGTCCCACTTGAGTGGGAGGCTGAGGCAAGAGGATTGCTTGAATCCAGGAATTAGAGGCCATGGTCCACTATGATTGCACCTTTGAATAGCCACGGCATTCCAGCCTGGAATTCTTTTTAATTTTGGCCACTATCACACAGCTGTACAGCTGGCATCTATTTTTTTTCAATGACATGTGGCAACATCACAGATTGAAGAGTTTTTCTTACGTGGACAGTAGACGTTAGAATCACATTGCCACACTATTTCCTCTAAGTAGCATGATGCTTCTCCTTCTTGCAAACAAACCAGGTGATAATTTGAAAATTTTGTACCTATCTTGGCACTTGCAACATGTGTCACAAAGTTTAAATAACAATATACTGCCAGTTTGTTATCTCTCTAGCTTGCATCAAATATTCATGTTTATGGTGCCTCTTACATTAGTGCTAACATCGATACAAGATCTAGGGTATACACACGCATGATACATATGAAGGGATAGTTTTGTTTTCATAAGTAAATGCTAAATTTCAATGCCTTTCACTATTTAATTAGATTTTTTCAAGGATTCACAAAGGAGATTCACAACTTCTATCAAATGTTTGAAACTGATTCGGAGCATTTTCTTTCACAGGAAAATTCTGCACTTGCAATTTTTCTCCTAAATAATTGTACTTTGAGTTTTACTTCAGAGATTTGGACATTTTCTTCCAAAGTTATCTTTTTAGGAGAACTACTGAATTTATGTGAGTAATAGAATGTACTATTCCAATTGTAACTCTGGAATGCACAAAAAGCATACAGTTTTATTCCTTTTGTTATGATAGAATAAAATATAAGTGTTTCATTAGTTAATATGGCCAGCTGTAGTATCAACACACAATCGAAAAGAAGTACAATTTCTGTGAAATAGAATCAAAATAGAATCTATTTCTCTATCAAAATAGAATTTTTTGAATTTACTGTTTCTCACTTGTCTCAGTGTAAAATTGTTTTGACTTACTTGAAAATAAGAATTCTCTTCATCAACACAAACATGCTTCTCATTGCTCTTCAACACGCACTACTGGCACGGCCAAGCTATTTTACCTTGCTCTCACTAAAATAAATTCTCTTCTACCTCCGACATTGATTAGCATTCTCTTTCCCTTTGAGAATGTACCAAATATTCTCTAGGCACCCAAACATCACTCCTGTTATAGCCCACACATATAGGTGACATACTATTTCAGTGAGTTTACTAATAAGCAAATCAGGAAACATTCTTATTGATGAATATTGACATTATCTAATCCTTTTATGTTATATATATAGAAACATTGAAACTATTGAATAAAACCTTGCATAGAAGTTTGAAGTTTCTTTGAGAAACAGCTTAATAAAGAAAATTGCTAGCAATTTACTGTTTATTAAATACTGTGTTGGAAATTAGAAAGGCAAAAATGATTTAACTTTAAAGCAAAATATTGGGTAAAATACAAATGCATTTATGTGACTGTGTCTCAGTTATTATCATGCCAATTTAAATTGCTAGCCGTTCTGAGCTCAGCTGTTCCTTTTGACTTTAGTCCAGTTACACCCAAGGCAGCCTCAGAATGAGAGCTCCCAGCTCTGGGGGAGCTGGCCTCATTAGTCTTCAGAATTTTTTGACATACTTAAAATTCACTCTGGGAGATCTCAGGAAATTTTCTAAGAACAATTTTGCAGAATAGTTGATTCCAGCACGTCCGATCTTTTGCTATAACTACTCTCTTTCCTCAGATGAAAGATGAGCCTTAAGATTTGGGGGGTTGCCAGACAGGAGGCAGTCACAGAGAAATGGAATGCAGAGAAGAAGAATTGCAGGAACTGAGTGGAAATGAGCGGCTGGAGGGTTTGTCCGTGAGGGTGCCAAGTTTGTTTGGGCAGAAAGTAGTGGTGAAAGGTCAGAGAAATAAAAAAGAGGAGGAAGAAGGCCCAGAAGAGAATAGGGTTGCTGATTGATAGCACACCAACTAAAATGATGGTACTTGGGGAGCTTTAAAGTAGAGCAGATGTTAGAATAATGAAAGCATTTTGACTCCAGAAATAATCCACACACTCAGATGAGGAGGGGAAAACTTAGTTTGTGATAACTTCGACGAGATAGAACTTGGGACTTCACATATTAGAGACTTCAAAATCTCTCTGTTTAAGGGCATATGAACTGAATCTTAATTCACGTTGGCAGGTTGGAGGTAGAGAGGCTCCTATTTCAAAAACTGTGAATACATGTGAATACGTGGGTTCTAAAAAGTAATTCCATTAATTAACTCAACAAAAAATACTGTCCTCCTCCAGCACTTCCACGTGTCAGACTCTGCACTGCGTGCAGGAAGAAATATGTTGATGCTGGCTCCCTGAGAACGGCTCCATTGAGCATCTTTTTAAAGGTCGTTGTGTTATATTTCTCTTCTAGTGTTCCTAAGCCTTCAGTAAAATCTTGTTAAACATTACAACCTGTTCTCAGTGATTCCTGTGGGGAACTGAAGAGGCAGCTCACTGCCCAAAATTAGAAGGAAGCAGTTCGGACCAGTAGCAGCTGCCTTTGAGAAGTTAGACTGAACACAGAGGATGACATGACATGCTACAAGGGCCTGGTAAACCGTGAGCAGAAGGATTCTAGGTCAAGGTGGTTGCTGGATGTGGCAAACAGTGACCCGAACAGATATATATACATTCCCTGGAGAATGCCAGAAGGTCAAAAGTAGTATACTCTGGTAGAAGCCCAAATAGAGTGTAGTCAGGTGAAACTTTAGCTCTCTGCTGTGCATTAGAGGGAAGGATTATGACACATCATCTACTATATCCTAGGATATTTCATTAGCATTATTATTAGATTAATAACTATGTATTTAATTATACATACTGTGAATGCATCATCATTTTTTAAAAAGAGTAAATACATCCAAGATTTGTTTTTATTTTGGTGTATTTGATTAGTTTAAAATTCTATGGCTTAAAAAATTTAAAGACTATACAGGTCTCAAACTAAGTAATTTTAATTATGTATTCACCTATTAATTATAACTTCTAAAATCTACTAATTCATAGCTAACTCCTTTTCTCAGTAAAATCTAGACTATTATTTCTCAAATGCCTGAATAGTCTCATGGACTTTGGTCATTCACCGGCAGGAAAACTAATGCAACTCAGTAGCAAATCTAGAAATGAATCTGACCATCATTCTCAGACTATATATGAACCAGGGCTTTGAGTAGATTGGCAAGTGAGGGAGAGGAAACAAGAAGAGGCAATGAAATGAAGAAGTGAGCAAATTGTAATGATAATACAATAGGGAGACTTCCCTACCCCTTTTTCTCCATTTTGAACACAAATGCAACTCTAGGTGCATATTAAGCATGAATGGACTCTACGCTAGATATACCTACACATGCTGACACACACAGAAAATCATTTAATGTATATATCCCTCATCTCTTGAAAAGAAGTCATATCTTCCTGAAGGCCTGTAGTCTATATATTACCTCAGAAGAAATAAAACTTCAGAAGAATTCTTTCAGTTATACTTAAGAAAATATAATATGAGAATTCTTACCTAAAATTTTATTGGTAAGGACCTCAGTACTATATATATATATATAGTGCTGAGTTATATAGTACTATATAACTGAGATTATATATATATGTAACTAGATATAGTGCTTCAAGAAAATATAATGTATTTAAAATATGAAAATACTATACCTTTATTCCTATCATATGTTTATTAATTTTATATTTCAAGGTACATCTAAATTATATTTTAGGAATCTCACAAAGTAAGAAATTAAGAAATTAAAGACTGAGAGATTTCTATATTTATAAAAATATGATCTAATTATAGTATAACTTTAATGTAAATGAGAGTTGCTTCACAGACACTAAAAATAAAAATTGCTTGTGACTTTTTAAAAAATCTCATAGTTATTACACAGTGTCTAGGATCTTATATTGGGGCAGATTTACTATTATTTTAAATTAATAGAATATAGTTAGATCTTTGTAGAACTATGAATTACATTTTAACTGAAATTTGTTCTGAGATTCAATGTAATTGTACTTTTTGCCAGCAGTAGTATAAATTGTGTAGCTTTAAAAGTTATGAATGTTAAATTTACTCCTTAAATTTATTTTCATCTAATTTACCTCAGCAAGTCACAAGGTGGTTAGGTACATTTCCTTTCACTTACAAATATTGAATTCATTCAAAAATGTTTATCTGAGTTGGGTCAGAAGAAAATGGATTCAACAAGTGTAAGAAGTGAATGAATAAATAATTAAATATTCTTTCCAATTGATAGTGACTTTTTCTAAACAGAGATACATACATCTAATTTTAATTGCATTTTTCCATGACAACTAAGACGTTTAACCTCAAACCTTTGTTGAGAAATAAAATGTATTTATGTTTTAACTATTTATTATACTACCTCCCTTGATTTCTAATGTATAATTTCACAAATAGCTTACATTATACTTCATCAATTAACACAAAAATATACTCCTGGTTCCTTATAATTACACTGTGTAATTACATTCATATCATATTTCATCATTCAATTTATGAATATCCCAAATACTAGCTTTTTGTTCCATTGGTTAGGAACATTATATACAATGTAGCTTACATACACAAAGGTTCTTATTGAATCTGATGTTTCAAATAGCACACTTGACAATTTTATTGTTGTCAGTGATAAGAGTGCAACTCAAACAAAACAAATGTCCTTTGCTGTCAAAGACAAGGATATCTCATGTCCTGAATGCCATCACAGGCAGGAAATTGTTTGCACCGGCTTGAAACAGGAATTTCAAGAAGGTAAAGGGAAAGTCTTCTTGACAAACTGCGTTCTTCAAAAAATGTCCATCAATCACAGCGGGAAAAAAATCTTTAGATTAGATGTTACTTCTTTTAACAGATGCATGTGGCTATGCCAAGTATTCTCCATGCAAGAAAAATCCAGGGATTTTAATAATCAAAAGGGCATATTCTGAGAAACTTACTGAGTTTCATCTATTTTGTTGAATTACAGTTAAGTCACATAATAAAATGAAACTATGTTGAAACATGCATGTTAACTATAATTTTAGATTACATTGCTTAAACACATCAGCAAAATGTGTGAAAGTTTAAAATAAATAAATCTTGATTGTTCTAATTTTTAAAACATATAGTTTATAATGCATGCATTTAAATGAAAAAATCAGTGGGATAAATAAACCACACAAATATTTTAAAGATCACATACTAGAAATACAGTTTGGGGTATGTTCTCCTCAAATTCAGTGTTACCAATATCTTACTCAGTTATCTATGTTACAATCTCAGTTGACTGGCAACTAATTATCCAGGTACGTTGGCTTCCAGAGTAACAAGTCCTTTTATTGCAGTTTCTTTCATTTGCACCTTGCCACGGTCTTTTTTTTTCTATTAAGAGACACTTTTGCAAGTGTGTTCAGCACAGTTTGGAGAGGAAAAGTCTTCAATTTTCAATTGCCTCTGGGATGAGGTAAGAAAATTAATTAAATGTATTATTCTGTATACTGATTGGAAGACATCAATGTCATTATTTATATTTCTCAAAGTATTGCTACCTATCACAAAGGCAAATCTGATTTAGGAAATAAATCCCAGCCCATGAGAAATGGGATTAAAAAGTAGTTGCTCACAAATGAATAGAATTTAATCAATAATTCTTGATAATCCATCTTATCAGTAAGTTATTGCAGAACTCATATATATTTCATGATAAAAAGATATAAAGTAAAACAGGGTGAAATATCATTATTTTTTTCTCTTAAATTAATAGAGTAAGAACAGAAAGATTTAGGGGGCATTTGTGTGTTTGAGACTCAGTGTGAGTGAGGTGTTAGATGAATTGGCTAACAAAGAGCCTGTGCTTAAACCTGTAACTGAACTGGAAAAATATTGTCACTAATGGAAAAAAGGGCAGAGGCTTTACATCTTTCCCATATTCCATCTCGCTGTGAAGTCAATGGGGCGAGAAATATAGGCAAGTACAGAACAGAGATTCATGGCTGAGAACTCACTGAGAAACAGTTTAACATCTTAGAAAGAACAGAGAAGGCATTCCCAGTCATTAATTATCAAAAAGTCACAATAAAAAGCATTGCATTGAGCCTGCTATCCACCAAACTCGTAGCATTTAGCTGGAGGCAATATTATGTAGTACTCTGAGATGGAATTTGGGTGTCAGACAACATAGGCTCTTTTTTTGGATCTGTCACTCCAGTGTTTTGTAACTTTGGCAAACCCAATTAATAATCTTTCTTGGCTTTCATTTATCCTTATTGACAAATGAAGCTGATACCTACAATACTGAAGTACACCTATGCCTGCAAGTCAGTTTCTGCTGCTTTCGACACTGCACTGATGAACCTTAAATATTGACTTACAATAACTTCCTTCAAGTCACCAATTGATTAAATCACCATGGTACTCCATTAGTTACTGATAGTCTTCTTAAGATCTTAAAGTAAAGATCTGTTTAAAGTGATGACTTCGAAAGTTTTACAGTAAGTCAAAAGCTGTATACTTGCCAATTCCTGTAAGTAAAGGAAAAAAGATCTATGATTTGAACAAAAAAGATAAATTCTACCTAACATGACCATATTAGGTGAGCAAGTTCAAACTGCCCAAGAAAACTGACAGGAAGAGTAGATAGTATGTCCTTTTATATTCAGATGAAAGTATTTGAATGGTATTGACTGGAATTTCTTTCCCTATGGTGCTGACAGAACTTTGTGTAACATTCATATAAAATTTCTGGATATTTATGTCTGTAATGAAAGATATTTCTTATGAAAACAATACCTCATTCTACATTTAGGACAGGTGACTTATTCTTGCAATGAGTATCTAAGAATCATTCCTAATTTTGCTAATTCATTATAATAATTCTAATAAAGAAAAAGATGAATATAAAATTAAGATATATTTTATTATTAAGTATTGAAAAACTAAAAGAGCAAAGTAATTTATATTACTATAGTCAGACTTACTCTTGCAAATACGTTTTAAGTAATAAAACTGACTAATCTATGCAGTTCAGATGCCCATTGGCCTTCTCTCTGTTTCTCAACCACCTCTCAGGCTTTGTGAAAACACCTTTACAAAAACTATAACAGTGAGAAAATTATGAGAGCGAGAGAGATCTGATCTAACCCACCCCATCTTGCCTCTAACCTCCAGAGTATCCTTTTTTATTCCTGGGCATAGACTGAACTCACTTTAGGAGAAATTTAGATTATAGTTTAATTTGAAACTAAGATGGTAACAGCTCTTTCTTGAAATGAACCCCTTTTTGACTGGGGACCAGACTTCCTTCGCAAGACACAGAGAGAGATCACATTTCAATGGCTAGTTTTCTATCTTTTCTTTCTCTATTCCAACTCTAAATCTACCTTCCCTTAAAAAAGTGGAGTAGGGGAGGGGGAGAGAAGGTTTAGATTGCCCTTCCTGTCGCCCATTGCCCATCCTTTATCCCACCAAATGTTGCCAAGAGCCTCAGCAATTGATACTGTTTACTACCAAGGGAATTATTTTGGATAAGGCCCAACGGTAAATTGGTTCAAGATAATGAACCTTGAATGCTCTCTTGAGGTGTCTGTGCATTTAACAGTAGATAACTCATGCCATTAAAGGTATTTGATCAAAAATTTGGCAGCATCATGTTTGTGTTTTGCAAAGAAACTTAATGAAAATTGAGAGAATAGAGCTACACAGAGACTGGAAAAGTCAAGAAGCTATTTTAACGGTTTAGACTACAGATGTTGAGTTTCTCACTTACTGCAATGTCAGTAAGGTTGTAATCAGAAAAGACAAATTTGAGAGATATTTCAGGAATAATCTTTAAGAGTCTCAATGAAAATTAAGGGGCAGGCAAATGTAAAGGATGACTTTCTTGTTTCTATCTTGAGTCATAACTTGGATGGTGCTGACATGCACTGATGGAGAGTCAGAAGAGCAGATTTGGCTGTGAATGGAGAGAGGACAATGAGTTCAAGGAAGAAGAGAGATGAAACAAAAGCTATAATCAGTCTAAAACTAGGTAGGCATGCTCAGGCTATAAAATCCAGGATTTACTACAAAGAATATGAGTTCATCTTCTCACACATTAACCAATCAGAAGAGTTTGATTGTAGGCTTTCTTGAAAGTGTGGCACACAGCTGTGCCAGTAAACTGGTAGGAATTTTTAAAAACTGTTTTTAAACCCTTATGATACTAAGTTTTATTTCCAAAGGTGTTAACAATCTCTCTTTCCTTCCACTTTGTCCCAGTGTTACCACACCGCCACACTGCTCACCTGTCATTGCATTTCCTCTTAGCTTTGACACATTTCCAGCCATGACTAGCCATTTGGAAAGCATCATCCATCATCCACTAACTGAATTCTTTAGATGAGCAGTTTGTCTAGAACCCTACTAGATAATGTGTTTTCTTTAAAAAAAAACATATCATAGATTTGACAGTCATTAACTCATGCAAATACTATAAAAAGTGATAAAATTAGTGGAAGATACAGAAGAAAATTCACTGAATCCAGTTGGATCCAATGTGGGAGGAAAGAACACAAGGGGCTAAATACTAGGAGGCGAGGACCATTGGTGATTACCAAAATAGATACAATAGAAAAAATTTTGCTCAAAGATATATATACACATATATATATATATACACACACACCCATATATATAGATATAGATATAGATATAGATTTTTTTTTTTTTTTTTTTTG